>NC_080019.1:29746664-30063955 GCF_030020395.1 Manis pentadactyla | reverse complement strand
AACCGAACAATTTTCCCACCTCGGAAAATCTTCACTTGACCCTTCCTAAATCCTCTATAGCATTTTGGCTGAGATTCTGGAATGAGAGGTACATCCCTTTTGTCCATTTTCTCAACTAGCCAGTTATTTTAGCTTTTGGGGATCTGATGTTTGCCCTTAAATTTACTGAAACTTCTTTCTCCAAGATCACCATAATCAACCCTTTCAAAAGAAATTAATATTGCCTTTTACCCTGTGCCTATTCTAGATGTTAAGGATACACTAATAAACAGAACAGACAAAAAGCCTGTTTTAGTGCATATCACTTTCTAGTGGGACAGAAAATATTAAATAAGCAAAGTATAAAAACTTTTAGACAATGAAGAGCAGTAAGAACAAAATAAAAGGGAAGGAGTTATAAAATGTCAAGAAAGGTGGCCACTTCCCTCCCCCTGGGTCAGCTCCAGGGGCCCTCAAGGGCTCTGCAGGCTACACCAGGTCTCTCCAAGGGGTGTAACCCCAGGCTCCTCTCTGAATCTTACTCTTCTTTATAAGGATCATGTTACCTAGAAATCATGTCTGTCCTCAACCTATCTTTACAAATGACTCCTAGACCCTGACTTTTCTTACAAACTACCATAATCACCAGCTGATTATTACCATTTGAAGCCGCTGCAGCACTGCTTAAAATGGTAATTAAAATTCACACTAAATTTCACCCAAAAGACTAGCTATACCTTTAGGTTTCTCCTCTTCTGCTTTGAGTACAAATGCCCTAGCTACAAGCAAGCCTTGGAGCTACTGTGGGTTCAGTCAGTTCCAGACCACCGCAATAAAGAGAATATTGCAATAAAGTGAGTCAATGAATTTTTGGTTTCCCAGTGCATATAAAAGCTTTATTTACACAATACTGCAGTCCACTACTGTGCAACAGCATTATGTCTAAAAAAAATGTACAAACTTAATTTAAAAACACTGTATTGCTAAAAAATGCTAACCATTATCTGAGCTTTCAGGGAGTCATCATCTTGTTGCTGATGCAGGGTCTCGCCTCGATATTGACAGTTGCTGACTTTCATGGTGATGCTGCTGAAGGCTGGGGTGACTGTGGCAATTTCTCAAAATAAGACAATGAAGTTGCCTCATCAACTGACTCTTCCTTTCAAATGAATACTTAGAGGCCACTGTAAGTTATTAATTGGCCCAATTTCAATATTGTCATGTGTTAGAGAACAGGGAGGCATGAGCAAAGGGGGAGAGATGGGGGAATGCCTGATTGGTGGGGCAGTCACAACACACACAGCATTTATCAAGTCAGGTTTACCATCTTTACAGGCACAGTTTCTGATGCCCCAAAACAATTACAATAGAACGTCAAAGATCACTGATCACAGACCACCAGAGCAAAAATAGTAATAATGAAAAAGTCTGAAATACTTCAAGAATTACCAATATGTGACGAGGAGACACAAAGTAAGTAAATGCTTTTGGGAAAATGGCACCAACAGATTGCTTGTGGCAGGGTTGTCACAAATCTTCAGTATGTAAAAAATGCAGTATCTGTGAAGTGCAATATAACAAAGTGCAATAAACAAGGTAAGTCTGCATTCCAGTGAGAACCCTAGGCGTTATCTTCAACTAGGAGTTTCTACTCACAGCACCACTTTTCTTTTTCACACATTTAATTTGTTTTTTAAAATTCCTCTTAAAACTCCTGCCATACTTATTTTTTTCCTTCTATTTTTAATGGCATGGATAGGTGGGGGCCTTCATATCTCTTCAAATCTGCTAGACATTTACTAATTCATCATCCATAAAGAACTTACCATATGTTATTTAGATTGTTGGTAATTTTTTAACATAATGATGAAATATCTGTAGGAACAAGTCAATATGGCAATACTCAATAAAGACTGTACACTCCCAAAAAGGGACCATGTCTTTTACCTCTTTCTATTCCCCATAATTCCCAGGAAATGTGTGTAATTGCTGAATTTCAGAATCTGTGTGGCAAAGGGTTCTCTAGCAAGTAGCTATTCTAACTTCTGCACTTTGACTGTCCTGAGGCCCAGAAAGATTAACAAAGTGATTGCACTAAGATCCTAACGCAGAAGGTAAGTGAGGAGGTATATCTGGTCACTATTTCTTACCGGCAACAGAAACACATCTTTCTTCTAAAAGCACTTGCGCCTTTCCTCTAGATGCACTGGTGCCTCTCATCAGCAGCCCTCCACCCTACTTCACTCCCATAGCTTCTAAGGGCTTGTTTGGTTTTAATTTTTAACTGCTCTCTTCCTTACGTCCTTGGACCACTAACCCACACTTGACCAGTTCCTACTTCCTAATTTCACATTTCTCTTTCTTCAATTGTTCTTTATTTCTTTCTTTTATCCCCATTTTTTCAAACCTTCCACAATATCCACTGCTTATACATACAATTTAACTTTTCAATGTCCAAAATGCCAAAATAAAAAAATCTATTCTATATTCAATCTAACATGAACTCTTCACTAATGATAACTTGAGTTCATAAACCTGTAGGCAAGAAGATACGTTTAATTCTACTCATGTAAGCATTTATAATATAAAGAAAATCACTACCAAAACATATCTGAACTGCATATTTTCCTCTAAGGCAAAAATGTACTATCTTTAACAGTTGCACTAAAAAGAATTAAAACTTTGCACCAAGTGGCCCATTTTAAATGTTCTAATTGAGGCAACCATTACTTTAAGACTCCTTTATAACAAGTCATCATTTAATTAATAGCCAAATACCTTGAGAGCCAATAATAGTTCAACAAAACAGCTGGAAATCAAGTATCAGTTATAATTACTCACAGCTGGCTTTATTCAACTGATGTGACATTAAATAAACTTATCCCACAGACCTTTTCCCCACCCTTCTCCCTTGGGGAAAAAAATTCCTCGAAGAAACATAGAAGGCTCTTTGTGTTAGTTTTTTCTTTAAGTTTGCAGAATATATTCCAATATTAAAGATTTTCAGCAGAGTACACTGTTGTTTGTGTACCATTCTGTGTTGTCTGTAGTATTTCAGGGCCTTGGAACTTTGTTTCCCTTAAGATTAATAGAAAAATAGCAAACTAGTCTAACTCACAAAACACAATGGACACCTGTATTTTTATGATCTAGCATATAGTTTACTATTTGAATATTGGGCTCTATTTTTGTACAGATGTCATATCTCAACAGTTTAGTAATACAATTATGGAACAAAAAAACTGGTTTCAAACCTATTGCTTCAAGACATTATTTAAATCATTTTCTGTATTGTAGCACTCGTTACATGAAGGGTAACTTATTTATAGAGTAACAACTAACTATTATGTGAAAGGCATTGTGTTGGATGTTCTACATTTATTATCTCCAATTTCCATAACAATCCCAAATGTAGATACTTTGTATCTAATAATTACCAAAAGCAAAGAAATCAAAATTTTGTAACTGCTCCTCTCTGCCCACACACATATACACACAAAATTAGACTCCTTAATAAGGATTATTATATATGTAGTACAGTAGAATTTCCAAATCCCAGAGTTTCTCATATTCATTCCTTTCATTCATTCAAATTTGTTCTAGTCTCATATTCATATTCTCTCTCCCTCTCCCTCTTCTTAAAAACATAGGGAAAAAAATTACCAGTAGTAATACATGTTAAAAATTACCTAACCAGCAAACTTAGAACTAATGTCATACTTTATGAAGTCATAACAATTAGTCCTGATGTTGTTGCATATATAAGCTTTCAACAATCACCTTTCCAGAAAGCTACAATTAAGTGCATACTCAGTAGCAGCAATTTAGAAATACAAGTCCAATAATAACATATTACTTAAAAAGGTTTGCAATTTATAAACTACTATATGCCTTGATATAAACCAATATTAATTATGCTAAAAGCAACTGGCAACCTTCAAGACCCTAAGATTTTAATTTTTGTCATCTGACCTGTCTGTGTGTGTATACTATTTCTTTGCACTTATCTAAGATACCTGACTTGATTTCCACTCTTGTGACATGTCCGCTTGTTTTTAAGATCCTCTCTGACCTTTCAGTATACCCCTCTTGGCATCTTCTTAAACTATACAGTATCTAGTCAGTAGTGTGTCCTCATGCCATGAAAAAGGTAATTCTCATTTTTATGCCCACCCAATTATTTAAATACATTAATTTTAACACCAAATTTTCTTGGACTGCCTTAGATAGTTCCAATGGATTAATTTAACTACAGATTTTAAAGGAGGGTAAACATCATTCTTTTATTTTTGCCTGTTACCAATTTTTTGTGGTTTTATATAATAAAAAAATATGGACTTATGCAAGACTACTAACAATAGCCAAAATATGGAAACAATTTAAGTGTTCATGGATGGAAAAATGGATAAGAAAATTTGGTATATTTATACAGTGGAATATCATTCAGCCTTTAAATAGACATGATGGCCATGGAGGGCATTATGCTAAGTGAAATGAGCCAGAGAGAGAAAGATAAGTATCTCATGGTATGATATGAGGATCTAGTGTATAACATGGTGACTATAGTTGATAACACTGTATTGTATAACTGAAATTTGTTGAGAGTAGAAGTTAAATGTTCTAAACAAAAAAGATAAATGTGTGAGGTGATGGATGTGTTAATTAGCCTCAAAGGGGATTATCCTTTCACAATTTACATGTACATAAAACCACAACAGTGTACACTTTAAGTAACTTACAATTTTATATGTTAATTATACCTCAATAAAAAGTAAGACAAAAACAATTCTGGAAACTGGAAAAAATATGGACATATTCTGAACACTCTCCCACATTTTAAATAAACTACAATCTTTCTTTTTTGTTCTATTTTATCGAAATATACAACCAACTTTATCCAAAAAAATAATGTAAACATCCACAACTAATTCACTGTCAAGACAAAGTGCTTATTCAACATTCAATGTTTATACCTCACAACAAAATAACATCTCTATGAGATGTTACTGGGGCCTTGAGGGTAAAGAAATTCCACAATTTTATAAATTTTTAAGACAAATACTTGTATAATAACAATACACAAAATTATTTATGTAGGAAAGAATATTTTCACTATAAATAACAGCCATTTACTTCAAGCAGTCCCACCTTCCAGTATGGATAAATATCTAGTAATTAACTCTCTTTGCTGGAATATTATGGTACAAAATTAAAAACCAAAATGAAACAAAAATTAAGCACATTATACAGCTCAGCAAGTGTTACACAAGTCATAAGAAATGCTTCCCATTTGAAAAAATGTTTGGGAGTAAGAGGAGAGTAGGTAACAAAAGGATTGTAAATATAGTCCACTGCCTGCACTTTGACATTTCACCTATTTCTCAGTAACGTGATGGGAAAAAATATTACAAGGAATAACAGAAACGATTACTGAAGTGTGTATTTAATACCTTGTAGGCTAAGGCTAGCACAGTGGCTAAGAAAGAGCCTAACCTCTGGTGCCAGACTGGCTAAAATCTACAGCTCTGCCACTTGCATGTTTTTAACTGTGAACAAACTTAATCTGAGAATCAGGCATATATGAAAAATGGTATTTTATGTTCAACCCTTGAGCTGTTGTAAGGATTAAATGAGATGTCAACAAAACCCTTAGGTGCTATTTTGATAGTTGGGAGGCATAATGTACAAATGTGGGCAGAATTTATGTACGTTCTCTAGTTCTGGTACACGAATATATACAATGAATCTGGATTTAAAGTGTAAAGATTTAAGAGTATGCTTCCCTGGAGGTTGAAAATTACTTTCTAATAACAATTATGAGAGTTTACCATAGATGAATTTTTTCAATATACATATTTCAATATATATATTTCAATATACAGATTCCCAGGCTTTTAATAAACACAAATTTGTCAGAAACAGCATATAAATTATCAGAATGGAAGATTTACAGTTATTTGCATGCTGCATTCTGAGGATCTTTCTCTCTAGAATTTCATAATGCAAACTTTACAAGATTACGAAAGTTTAGAATATATCTGGGAGATAATCTAAATTACTATAGCTCTCAAAAAACAAGTCTTAACTGCCTCTATTAAGCAACCAGTAGATTCCTGAAAGGTATCACTATTCCTGACATATTTATCAAACCTGACCCCTACCAGGGATCAAATTTAATATGAAGATAAGCAACTATGTATGGTTATGATTAACTATCACAGTTGCCATCACAACCTAAATTATTTATTTAATTCAAAGAACACTTTCACAGAAAGAAAAACCACCAGGGAACTACAAATTCTACGTGATGCAAACTTCTACAATATATTTTAAAAGGAAACTACCTCCAATACAGTTAAGATATTTTCTAACCATCTGCTTTCTGAACCCAATATCTCAAAAATAAATTCATTAAAAAATTCAATTTTACTAAGACTTTGCAATTCATTTAGTAATCAAGTCTTGATAACAAGTACATCTCAAAATGTTTCAAATGCTATAAAGTAAGCCATTTATGATTACAGCCAAGATATTTTTCACCATTACATGAATATCCACACTCAAGTTGCTTTCCTTTTTCCCCTCATGTTTTTTCTCCAGTGTAATCACATATTTTTAGTCAGAAGCACTTATGTATTAAAAACCCACAGCTTTAAAGATATTTAATTTCTAATTAGTTCCAAATACGTGATCATAAAGAAAACTAAATATGCAGTTTAGGACTAATTGTAGAAGAAATTGTTACAGTATTTTTACCTTTTAAATCTCAATACAAAGAAGTAGACTCTACTTGAATATGAATTCCTGTCTTGAACTCAAAAAGCTTCATTGTAAAAGAGAAAAAGATGATTTGCAGGATTATACAGTTAAAGCGTACATTACAAATTCACATAAATGAAATCCATTTCCTTTGGAGTCATTACCTTACAGCACAAAGTGGTAGATGTTCATTCTTGTTGCAAATGGAAAAAGATTACATACCATATTAAGGATATATCCCTGACTCTGGTCTAAGCTCTGCGGACAGCAAAGCAGTCAACCTAAAGTACACTTTGTTCACATGTGTGATACTGCAATAAATGAGGCAAGCACCTTCTAAACATAGTCCCAACACTAATAAAGATATTCCTGTGTAATGAATAGGGCTGTAAAAATCAGAAAGAAATTGGTTGGAGACTTGGTTCTAATATTTACTAGCTATGTGACCTTGGGCAAGTTCCTAGCTTTCCTCATGTGTAAACTGAGGATAAAAGTATGTTCTTCATTGGGTTTGAGAGAGGGTTAAACTTGCCTAAAATCAGCTATTGTTAACACTTCATATAGAAGCACAAAATCAGTTATTGACAGGGAATAATAGAAGAATCAGTTAGTAAAAGGTACATTTCATAAAATAATAATTTAAAATGAGGATAGACATTATGTCATTTACTTGATAAAAGAAAAAAATAATAATTTAAAATGAGGATAGACATTATGTTGTTTACCTGACATAAGAAAAGACTTTTTAAGTCTTCGCACAACTCGAATGTTAATGTAATGTTGAACATAGATCATTTCTTGATTTTAAAAAAATCCTGTTAAACTAAAAAATAAGTATCCAACTACTATGACTACAATGCCACATTTCATACTTAGGTACTAGAGTTAAAATGGATTCCCCTTCCTTAGAGATTAATAAAAACTTAGTAAGAGAGAGAGATCAGTAATACCTGCTATAACTGCCTCTCATTTTCCCACAGGAGCATTCACCTGATGATCTGAGAACAATGGTGTTCATTCCTCCTAAGAAAAAGGATGCAGCTGCTTTCATCTATAAATAGGATGCTACTACACAGACTGAGAACCCTATTGTTCACACCATCAATTAAAATTACTTCCACACTTCTACTGAATTCAAGTGGTAGAATTTTTATATTCTGCTAATTAAAAAATAAAAGGAGCAAAATTGTTGAAGCCATGAGAAAGTACCCACAAAAGAGCAAAACAAAGCACAGAAAGCAATAAATGGGTTGATAAATAAATGCATGGTTCCACCATGGCCTAGCTAATGTACATATCCTTTAAAATAACATACCACTTAAAATTGGAAGACTAGAAAATATAATGCCTCAAATTTAATTTGCCATAATATATACATGAATGATTTTTCAGTGGTCAAACTTGATTCTTAACTACATATGCTAATTGGCCTCTTGGGCAAAAAACATTATGCTCAGTTTTCTTGGAAGTATCCATAGGCTAACTCCATTACAAGTCCTAAAACCAAAAGAAAGAACAAATTTTCTCCACACAGATTTATACAACACATTTTCCCCAAAAGAACAGTAATGAAGCCCTGCCACTTTTGCCATACAGTGGAATTGGACTTTAAGAATTCTTGTCTATAAAATGGAGAGAAGTTGGTGCTAAATATAAATGACTACATGATTCTGAAGGACAAAGGCTGAAGGAGATACTGCAAATAGTCACTTTGAATGACCGAAGTGACAAAGGGTAACAATTAAGAGGAAGTTATTTTTGCATTGGAACCTACTTGCAATACCGACTTTCCCATTTATTGCTGTGAGACACTGGGAGAATTAACACTTGTGAGCTTAAATTTAACATGTAAATTGATAATATCTACACTCTATAGAGCTGCTGTGAAGATTATATAAGATAAGGTATACAAAGCGCTCTATGTGCAAAAGAGCAAACCTATATATAAATTTATATATAACTACTGGTATTGTTTCAAATTTAAGGGGGAAAAGTAGCAAGATTCCACAATGCCAAATAAGACTGAAACCTGAGTAAGGGATTACAGCAAGGTGGCCAATGATAATTTCTGATTCCTTCAAATTTCCAAGTACAATTTAATAGATACTGCTAGTAATATTTCACCCTTCTCAATAAGACTGAAATTGTACAAAATGAGCAAACTGAAAAGACTGTTTTCTGTGCTTTTCAAGGTACTTTGGATGCTCTCCTGAATAACTAGTTACCTCCACTTTTTTTGCAACTACCAATGGTTGCTCTTGGTAATTACCTACTTTTTCGCTTCCCACAAAGATGAGAATATTTGCAGAAAACGTTCAAGAGGGACTATAAATGACAGGTGTCTGTTACTTAATAGTGGAAATGTTTAGGAAACTGCTAAATGATCTCTGACATTCTTTTAAGTGCTCAATAAAGATGGTTAGGTTCTGCCCCCATGAAGACTGGAGATAAACTAGATTATCCTAAAGTCCTTCCAGACCCAGGACACAAGAAATAAACCAAAGGACAGTTACATGCCTTCCTTTGCTTTTTGTTCAAATATAGTCTATATCTGTATCTACATTTACACATAAGTAATAATTTTTCCCAGGTAAGGAGAATAATTAAAAATAAAAGACCACTGAACTGCAGTTTCCAGAATTACTGCAGAGGCGGGTATGGGGTGTGGGGGAGTAAGCAGGATCTTTCCTTCTTTTCAGTTTTGGCAAAAATGCAATGCAGATACTCTTAAGAATAAAAATTATTAAACCTCCTAGTTTATATTTATCTCTTTTAAGAAGAAAACATTATCGCTTTCTGTATAACTATGAAATATTGGATAAACATATTGGGGAACAACCAATTGGAAGAATCAACTTCAGTGGTACAACCACAGGTACTATTTGTTAGTACTGCATTTGTTTCATTACAGTTTGCAATCACTGCCACCTGCCTCATTCCATATGCCACCTCCCCAAACCCCATTCTCTACCCCAACCTTCTTTCCACTGCCGTTGACACAAGAGGAAAGGAAAAAGGGGGTGGAATGGCTTCAATTACTTAAAAGATTGTCACAGGAGAAAGGTGATTCCTTTCTTGGAGAATGAAATTCTAGCAGCAGATATACGTTGGGGGTCTTTTTAAAATTTCTAATGGTAAAGTTGACATTTTAATGGACAAGGAAAGCTACTGCAATACAAAAATTTAAGTCATTATTATCTTTTAAG
Source organism: Manis pentadactyla (assembly GCF_030020395.1). Classification (NCBI taxonomy): domain Eukaryota; kingdom Metazoa; phylum Chordata; class Mammalia; order Pholidota; family Manidae; genus Manis; species Manis pentadactyla. The sequence continues at coordinate 30,054,011 of NC_080019.1, read as the reverse complement.
TTTCCCTCTATCCTAAAGAAGAGATCTGTTAAAGAATTACTTTTCACAAAGAGTACAGGTGGCAAATGTAACAAAATTTGTAGTCTTGTAAAACCTGTTCTTCTGAAGTCATTCACTCACCTTGGCTAACAATAGGAAAGTTAAGTCAAAGGCATGACTTTGAAACCCTAGAAATTCTTTAAAAGGTCATAGGCTTATGATTCCCAAACTGGAAAGAATACAACAAACACATAATTCAGCAATAAAATTTAGGTGCATGGCAACAACAGATGAATGCAATAAACATATAATTTAGGAACAGCAGGAATAATGGATAAAAACATTAATGCCCCTATCTCTCACAGGTGCTCAGTAATAACCCTGTTCACATTTTTTTTTAAACTGCCACTGAACTGGCACACCCTCCAGGCCAGCATTTTTATTGCTACTATGGCAGTTTCACTCAGGCTCACTCAACAACAACCATCTGAGATCCTGATAACAAAGGGCAAAGCTACTGTCCTAACTTCATGTTAGGACATAGTGTGAATATGTTTACCAACAATCATAGATCACAAAATTCCTTGTGAAGAAGATACAATTGAGTAATATCTTTTCCTCACCTTGAACGAACAAAGCAAGAATGCTGACCAATCAAATAAAGTGAACAGCCAATGAACCAAGCTACATCCCAAGTGGGGAAATAGTTCCTAAATTAACTGTATTGGAGTCACAGGGATAACACAGTCCTCAGCTCCTCTCTATATTAAATCATTAAATCTGGAGACCTAGGAATCTCATATTTTTCACAAGCAGAGTCTGTGCCTCTCTCCACCCCAACCCCTGAATAAATTATAATCAGATTAGTTTGGAAAACAGAAATAAAGGAACATTTGAAGCAATCACTTTATAACATGTACAATTGAGTTCTTTGTCAACAGCACCTGTCACTGTACTTGCTTATGTTATGGTATTAGATAGCATTATAATACCAGAATTTTGATTTTCCAGATAGGGCAAAAAAATTATCATTTTTATTTACAGTAAGTTAGCTTTATAGCTTATATATTAACATAACTAAATAATGGTGTCATAAACCAGTTGAACTGCAAATGTTAACGTAAGACAACTTAATGATTACAGTAAGCTCCTACCTAAATTTATGGAAAAAATATATAAAAGTATTTGTTAGTCCTTTTAGGAAAACAGATACATAGCATATTGGGGCATGGTAGTAATAGACTGACTTGGAAATGTGAAAGGCTGGATGTCAATGTCAGCTTTCTGACAAGCAAATTACCAAATTTTTGAGTCTCATTTATAAAAAGGGGTAATGATTCCAAATAGTTTTACCCTTATAATAATAATAGGTGTTCAATTAATAAAAATAATATATTTGAGCATTCACCTTGTACCAGACACTATTCTAAGCTATTCTAACCACTCTTATAAAAAATGTATATCAAGTTGGATTTTTTTTTATAATTTCTCCTTCCCAGCTCTATGCAACTCTTCCCAAGATTCTAACCTAAAATACAGCCATTGTCTAAATTCAATTATTGGATTCAGTAGTGTCAAACTCATAAAAGCCACCTGTTTGAAAAAGGTCATTTTCATTCTCAGAGGAGTCTTACCAAGCAGGTTTCTTTCATTACCCCCTATTGTACAGATGAGGAAGTTCTGACAGGTTAAGGAACTTGCCAAATTCACACAGCTTGAAAATGAAGGAAATAATCTAGCATTCTTAATTACTATGATAAACTAAATCTCTCCAGAACAAAATACACAGAATAAACTGTAGTCTTTTCCTTCCCAACCTTAGCTAATTCAGGATCCTTGGAGGTAAAAACAGATCTTATACCTCCAATTAGGTTTATATATAGTCCTTCTTTAGTACATTAAATGGAACTGTCCCTTTGTGGATTAAATGAGAGTTCCTATGGCCAGGATTCTCACCTGGCCTGGCTGACTAGCTCACTGCACACCTGTGGGCAATACATGGCTGTTGACTCTATATAAAGAGCTCCGCCCAGTGCTCTGGGCATGACACGGTGGCAGGGCTGCAAGGCTGCAGGAGAGCAGAGCAGGGGCTGGAGTGGTGGCAGCACTGAGGACAGAGGCCCAGAGGACGGCTGTGCAGGACAACTGTGCAGAGACAGCTGGAGGACAGCTGTGTGTGACAACTGTGCAGAGGGGCCCGGAGGATGGCTGTGAGGACAGAGGGGCCCAGAGGACGGCTGTGAGGACAGAGGGGCCCAGAGGATGGCTGTGCAGACAGAAGGGCCCAGAGGCAGAGGCCGGCTTGCTGCATGCACTCAGAGACTATCTCTGAGTGAATGGGACTTTAGTGACTGACGTGCCACTTGGAAATAAAGTTGGGTATAACCCTTTCACCCCAAGAACATTTTGCTGTCGATTTCTCTGGTTACACTGAATCCATAGCAAACTTGCCTGGGGCTGAAACCCATTGGCAAGACACCCTTTAAACCATTTATCTATCCCATCTGGTTGGTGTTCCTTGCCAATGTAGAATTTTTTTAATTCTGTGTAAGCCCAAATTTCAAGGTTAGAATGCTTTCTATGTTACCTACCTTTCATTAATAATTATAATTTATATTTACAATAAAAACAATAATCATTTTAGCTAGACTTAGTACCCCGCTAACTTTATCCAAAGAGCAGTGATAACCTAAGGAGCCAGCACAATTATTCTTCCTAGTTTTACAGTTAGTGCTTTAGAAGACAGTAATTTGCAACAGGTTTTTATGAGTTTGACACTGTTGAATATAATAATTGAATTTGGGTAATAGTTTCATGTTATGTTAGAATCTTGAGAAGAGTTAAGTAGAGCTTAAAAGGGGAACTTATAAGCAAAAAATAATTCAATTCAGTAATATAAATTTTTGATTGCCTGAAAAATCTAGAACTGTATTTTAAAGATATTTAAGAGTTTTCAGAGCAAGGAAATTAGAAAGTGACCATTTTCAAAGTAAAAGCTCATCTATACTCTGTAAAAATATACTGACAAGTGAAATAACTGTTTTTCAAGATCAGTCATATTACTCTTTTAAAAATTAGTTCACCTTGAAGCATAAGGTAGCATTTATTAATTAAACAGCATAGGTCTACCACAAGACAAAAGAGTTATGTTTTATTCCTTGACAAGAAATGAAAAGACACACTTGAGGGTTGTCACCTTGTCTGCAGTATCACTCAAACTAATTCCAGGAGTTTTTCCTGTTCCAAATAGAGTCAATTCAGGTGGGTAACAATAAAATAATGCCCAGTAATGGCCCTACTAGAAAAACAGGTAACATCACACATGTTCCACTACCTGGAAACTTTTCTCAGAAAAAAGCCCATTAAATACATTTTTACTTTCCATTAAATACGTTTCTTCTCAAAGTAGAATTACATTATTGAACATTTTCACATTTGTTAAAAGCCAAAGAAGAAATGCCTAAACATTTCATTTCCTAATCCTCTTAGACTCTGTCAAAACAAGAAAGAGAGAAAAATTAAGTGCTAAGTTTTTCAACTTTTTCTGTCCTGTCTACACTTTTGGAAAACTTAAAAATCTCATTGTCTCCCAACCATAAGGTTGTCCTGTATTCCCAATTTGAGCCCCATGTTAATTTCTGTAGCATGTTATGGAAGTTACAGGATTTCCTGAATCCAAATATCTTTTTTTTCTATGATACTGAGTGTTTCACCCCTGACAATTATTGTTTTAAATAAAAATGTAAACTACTAAAAAGTGGTATGTACTACATATCTGTGATAGGTTATACAAAAGATTGGCTTCCTACACAACAGAACTGAACCTATGGCACATGAATTATCCTCATGTCAATTACAGTCAAAACAAAGTATTTGTCTTCACCCATTAGGTCTAGTGTAGAATTCTATGTAGTGACATGGAAAGAAATCTGACTGAGATCTGGAATCAAATCCTATCTGAGATTCTGAGGAAATCACTGAGTCCCTCTAGTTTTTTTATTCCAAAAGTGTTTTCTAAAAACGGTTAAATATAGGGTCTTTAAATCAAGGATCCTTAATCAACCACTAACTCAGCTTCTTACCTATCTCCAGAAACAATTTATATAGTACATTAACATAGCCAAACTTCAATCACTATTACTTGATCTTTCTTAAATGCTAAATGCAGTTACCAGTTTCTTTCTAAAGCAATCTGATTTAAAAACAGGAAATTAAGGTAATGTGAGCAGAATAAGAAATTACATAAGATTGTGATTGTAATCCAATTTCAATGATCTTAGGAGTATGCATTCTCCAAAGTACAGTGACCATTTAATAACTGAACGGACTTCAAAACATGGAAACACATAAGGCAATGATAGGCAATAATACAACGCACCTCCTTTTCTTAGGAGTACTTGAGAATTGTGTTGTGAGAGAATGAACCTCTATTAGTGTCCTTCCCACATCTTGTCTACTAAGTTTTCTTGTCATTTACAAATGTAGTGAATCTCACTTGCTCCCTTAGTTCTAATTTTAGATCAACAATATCTTAATTAGCCCACTAAGAACATGCTCTCCTATGGACATCTAGGAGATAAGTCAATGATTTAAATTTAAGTCATTTACTTAAAAGTATACTCCCATATTTACGGTTAGAGAATCATAAAATGCTAGAGCCAGAAAAGTCCTCAGAAAGTGTCTTACCTTAGGGTTTCAGCCCCAGGCAAGTTCACTATGGATTCAGTGAGACCAAAAAATGACAAGAGAATATTCTTGGGGTAAAAGGGTTTACACCTGGCTTTATTCTCCTGGCAGTAGATTGAGCACTAGAATGATGTCTGCATCTAGCAGTCTGCAGGTCTGTAATCTACCTCCAACTCTGCTCTGACCCAGACCACTGGGCGGAGCTCTTTATATAGTGGAAGCCTACAGGTGTGGAAGCATTAGCCTAGCAGTAGGCCAATTACATCAACTAGTTTAGGGTCAGGTAAGGATCCTGGCCATAGGAACTGAAAGCATCTATCCAACTCTTCATTTTATAAACAAACTAAAGCCTAAAGAAGTTAATCAACTTATTGAAGGTCAGAATTCTTATTTAACCAGTCAGTTAATCAAGACAAAAGTCCTTGCTGGCTACAGTATTTACAAACTGAGAGACAGAAATATGTTTAAAAATACAAATAAAATTGTAGGGAAAATGGAAGTTCCATAGCCAGTGTCTTGCCAATGGGTTTCAGCCCCGTGCAAATTCACTATGGATTCAATATGACCAAAGAAATGACAGTGGAACATTCTTGCGGTGAAAGGTTTTATACCAACTTTATTCCAATGGTGGCAGGTCAATCACTAGAATCCCATCCACTCAGAGCAAGTCTGCATGCAGCAAGCTGGTCTCTGCCTCTGGGCCTCTTTACCCCCTCCAGATATCTCAGTCTCTGTCCTTGGCATTGCCACCACTCCAGCTTCTGCTCTCCTGCAGCCCTGCAGCAGCCATGCCACTGTGTCACCCAGAGCACTGGGTGGAGCTCTTTATATATAATCAATAACAACGTATTTGCCCACATGTGTAGTGAGCTAGCCAACCAGGGCCAGGTGAGAATCCTGGCCATAGGAACCTTTGCTTTATCCACAGCCAGGATCCTCACCTGAGTCTAATCCACTCAATTACTGTGCACATGCAATGATGTAATACTTAGCCTACAGGGCAGGCACATGCTTGCACATGTTGACAATACACCATTATTGCCTGTGTTGCTATATAAAGAGTTCCACTCAGTGATCGGGGTAGAGCCTGGAGCAGAGGCAGAGAAGCCCAGAGGCAGAGATGGAGACAAAGTGCGGACTTGCCAAAGGCAGATGTGATTCTGGCACATGACCTGCCATCATGAGAATACAGCTTGGTATAAACCTTTTATCCCCCAAGTTCCATTATCATCCTTAAGTCTCTCCAAATCCGGAGTGAACTTGCCTGGAGCTGGGAACCCCCTCTAGTCAAGAGCTACAACAGTCCTTTTATTTATTCCCCCAAATATGACTGACCATCTAGAATATACCATGCCAAGCACTGAGATCTGTGTGCTTTTTCTATTGTAGTGTGCTTCCTTCTAATGTAAAGTTAGCTAATTCCCAGTTTCACATAAAACATTCATTACTCACAAGTTTGTATCGTATCCTTTCTTGAACAGCTTGCAAGAATTATACATAGAACTTCTAAAGTGGAAATGTTCTCAAAGAAATAGTAAAGATACAATTTCAAGAAGCTGCTTTTTTAAAAAGGCAAAAAGGGCAAAGAAGGAAATGCTACATACACCAAGGAAAATCTAACTCCTGTGCCAAAATTCAAAGTTCTTACCTTAGAAAAACCACTGATAGTTCAGCTGAAAGAACAAAAGAGACTCCCATCTTAAGTTATACTTCCAATTTATCAAAACCACCACTAAGGACATCTATTTTAAGAGTCATGCATACCCACCAATTTTATTAATGATGTTAGATTCTCAAAACAGGAATTACTTGATAAATCTGGGTCTTTATTTTAATCTTGTCCATAAAATCAGGAAGTTTAACAGTGGTTCTCAAACTTGACTACACATTAGAATCACCTGGGGAACTTTTTAAAAGTGTGGTACCAGTCCACACTCCAAATCAATTAAATTAGAATCTCTGGGGGTGGGATTCCAGTGTATTTTTTTTTAATCTTCCCAGATGTTTCCAATGTACAGTCAAAAGAACCACTGTCTTGCCACTGGGTTTCAGCCCCAGACAAGTTCACTATGGATTCAATGAGACCAAAGAAATGACAGTGGAACATTCTTGGGGTGAAAGCATTCATACCCAAATTTATTCCCACGGTGGCAGGTCAATCACTAGAATCCCGTCCACTCAGAGTGAGGCTGCATGTAGCAAGCTGGTCTCTGCCTCTGGGCCTCTCTACTCACACAGCCGTCTCTGTCCTTGGCACTGCCACCACTCCAGCCTCTGCTCTCCTGCAGCCTTGCAGCCCTGCAGCCACGTAGCAGCCACGCCACCATGTCACCCAGAGCACTGGGCGGAGCTCTTTATATTGAGTCAATAACAACGTATTGCCCACACATGTGAGCTAGCCAACCTTAGGTTCAGGTGAGAATCCTGGCCACAGGAACCTTCACTTTATCCACAACCACTAAACCAAACAATCTCTAGGGTTAATCTAGCTCCAAAATTCTACATGTATTTCAACTCATGTTCACCAAACAAGGTAATGCTAATGCAGGCTAGTGATATAATTAAATTGTTAGATTGTTGAAAGGATATAGTAGCTCATCACTATAAAAGTGTGAACAAAGTGAGTGACATAGCAAGCATTCAAATAGTCTGACCAACTAGACACAGGATAGCAAACCTAAAATTAGAAAACTAAAATAAGACAATTTGAGCCAAGAACACATTTAAGATACATATACTTATAAAATTAATAAATATGAGTCCACATGGTAATTTCTTAATTTCCCAAACTTTCTCATCAATAAAAGAGTGTCATAAAACCACTGACTTATAATGCCAAAGATTCTTCTTCTAAATGATCTCTCTTTCCAGGGTTGACATTGGAAGCAGAGTGCCTTGCCAACAGGTTATCAGCCCAGGGCAAGTTCACTATGGATTCAGTGAGACCAAGGAATGACAATGGAACATTCTTGGGGTACGAGAGTTTATTACCCAGCTTATTCTCCCAGCCATAGGTCAAGCACTAGGATCACGTCTGCATCCAGCAGCCTGCAGGTCTGTAATCCACCTCCGTCTCCGCCTCAACCCCAGAGCAATGGGCAGAGCTCTTTATATAGTGACTCTGTCAATAACAGCTTATTGCCTGCTTGTGTGGAAGCAGCAGCCTAGCAGTAGGCCAATTACAGAATCAAGTAGTTTAGGTTCAGGTGATGATCCTGGCCATAGGAACCTCAATTTTCCCTACACAGGTTTTCAAGATGAAATCCTGTGCCTTTTTACAAATATTAAAAGTACTTGAAAACAGTCTAGTGTTGGGCTTAACTTTTCTCATCTTCTTAATGGGTGTCTTGCCAATGGGTTTCAGTCCCGGGTAAGTTCCCTATGGATTCAATATGACCAAAGAAATAGCAGTAAAACATTCTTGGGGTGAAAGGGTTATACCCAACTTTATTCCCACAGTGGCAGGTCAATCACTAAAAGCCCATTCACACAGAGCAAGTCTGCATGCAGCAAGCTGTTCTCTGCCTCTGGGCTTCTCTACCTGCCCAGCCGTCCTCTGGCTCTGTCCTCGGCACTGCCACCACTCCAGCCTCTGCTCTGCTCTCCTGCAGCCTTGCAGCCCTGCCACTGTGTTGCCCAGAGCACTGGGCAAGGCTCTTTTTAAAGAGTTAATAACAATGCATTGCCCACACATGTGTAGTGAGCTAGCCAACTAGGGCCAGGTGAGAATCCTGGCCACAGAAACCTTCATTTTATCCACAATGGGTTTTCAGTGTTAATTCATGTTACTCTGTAGCTTGCCCCCACCCCCACTCCACCCAAAATATAAAAGCAGAAAAAACAAAAGGAAATTAAAACCATGATGTGTGGTTCATGTTTTATTCTGGCTGATCTTTTCTTAAGCACTAAGAAAAAAAAGGTATTCTATACTTATCATAAGCATTAATACTTTTTTATTTTTGCAGAATGAGACACATTATGTTCAGTAACCAAATTATCTAAAAATGACAATCACATAAATTTTCAACCTTTAGGCACCTAAGAGTCAATTTCTCCCCAAATAGTGGCTCTCAGAAAATACAAAAGTATTTTAATATTAAGCAATTCTTATAAAATTTTAGATAAACATACTACAAAATGTAGACATACGGACAGTATTTATGCACATTAGAGCAAATACATATTTTGTACACCACGTGACACCTATAAATACAGATCACTGAATAAACATAATTGATGTATTAACTCATACTGAGATTATCTGGGTCTATCACTCCACTACATTCCATGGATAACTGAAGTTTGATATTCTAATATGAATCAGGATTCCCCAACAGAAATAAAATGTTTTTAAACTCTCCTTCCTGTTTCTTTATAATACTCTGATAAATCTTCAGGGGTAAAGTCTATCAAAGATTTTGTAGCACAGTGCCTAGCTCATATCAAATAGTCCCCAAAAATCTATTTAATAACATATCAAACTTTCAGCTCAATAATAAATGAGAAGGGAATTATCAGGTTCAAATCAAATGTTCAACAACATTTAAAATAAATCAGATGCGTGCACTATAATAGGATGGAAAAACAGGACTGAAATAGCAGGATATCTGGATTATAGTCCCAAATCTACTGTTTACTCTTTGGGGTAATAGAGACAATGCAATTAACTTATACTGAGCTAAACGTTCTTACCTGAAAAATAAAAGACAGAATAAACAAATTTTTAGCTCCTTTTTAACAGATAAAATTTAGGCAATTTATATAGTATGTTAAAATGTTTAAGCAACTTTATTTAAATGGTAACCATGAGGAAGAAAAGCTAAAGGCAGTTATTAAACTCAGCACCTAAAGTACTGTAACTCTTCTACCCATTCTGCCTTTACTATTTCATCACAATTAATGAAAATATTTCTATACAATCTGCAGCTCCCAGAAATGGTATTTTACTGCTTGGGTTTATGACCAATTGGTAAGTAAGACCAGAAAGAGAAAAGAAAGCAATAATCTTGGGGCTATGTCCCTATTATTATAAAAACATCATATAAATAATGACAGTTACACTGATAGTAATTTTATTTAAAAGTGAAAAAAACCTTACAAGGTACTTTACAACAATTTATGCTGAGCTTGTTTGTGGTTTCCCCTCATTCATCACAAGATGATAAAAATAATTCTAGTAACACAATAAATAATCTCTAAAACTAGGTTTTTGAAAGCTTCAATTGTTAGAAAAGTACCTTATTCTAGAAATTAAAATTCTCTATTTTTATTTTGAAAAACATTAACAGGATATCTTCTAGTCTAGAAGTGATGATTAACTGTTCAGGTCAAATATCTCTTCAACTGAAAAAAATCAATAAAACTACGAATGCAAAGGCCAATACGGAAAACCATGCATGTGAATTGTCTCTTCACAATACACTGAAGAGCAAAAGATGATTACCACATCTTGTAACCTACCAAACCCCAAAACTGCAGAATTCAAACATCTCTTCACTTAAGAAAGAAGTATTCTTTAGAGACAGCAAAAAAGGTTGGCCCAAACTTTTGTACCGGAACACTGACAAAAATAATAAAACAGTAATAAAAATACAATATTCTCATTTTGAGGGGCGGAAGATGGCGGCGTGAGTAGAGCAGCGGAAATCTCCTCCCAAAACAACATATATCTATGAAAATATAACAAAGACAACCCTTCCTAGAATAAAGACCAGAGGACACAGGACAATATCCAGACCACATCCGTACCTGAGAGAACCCAGCGCCTCGCGAAGGGGGTAAGATACAAGCCCCGGCCCCGCGGGAGCCGAGCGCCCCTCCCCCCAGCTCCCGGCGGGAGAAGAGCAGGCAGAGCGGGAGGGAGACGGAGCCCAGGACTGCCGAACACCCAGCCCCAGCCATCCGGGCCAGAGTGCAGGGCGCTCGATACTAGGAAAACAGGGCAGCAAGAACAGTGAGCAGGCACTGGAGGCTGGGCGACAGAGGGCATAAAAAAGCGCGCGACCATTTTTTTTTGTTGCTTTTTTGCTGTTTTGTTTTGGCGAGCGCTTTTTGGAAGTCTTAAAGGGATAGGGACCCCAATACTAGGGAAACAGGGCAGCAAGAACAGTGAGCAGTCACTGGAGGCTGGGCGACAGAGGACATAAGAAAAGCGCGCGACCATTTTTTTTTTGCTTTTTTGCTGTTTTGTTTTGGCAAGCGCTTTTTGGAAGTCTTAAAGGGATAGGGACCCCAATACTAGGGAAACAGGGCAGCAAGAACAGTGAGCAGGCACTGGAGGCTGGGCGACAGAGGACATAAGAAAAGCGCGCGACCATTTTTTTTTTTGCTTTTTTGCTGTTTTGTTTTGGCGAGCGCTTTTTGGAAGTCTTAAAGGGATAGGGACCCCAATACTAGGGAAACAGGGCAGAAAGACCGGTGAGCAGAGGCCTGAGGCTGGCACCGGAGAATAAAGAAAAACGAACGACCACCCCTCCCTTTTTTTTTTTTTTATTAAAAACTCTTTTTTTTTTTAATTAAAAAATTTTTTTTTCTTTTTTTTTCTTTTTTTTTTTTTTGTGGTCGTTGTTTTGTTTTGGCGGGTGCTTTTTGGAAGTCTTAAAGGGGCAGGGCGGGTCACTTAATCCAGAGGTAGGGAATCCGGGATCTCTGGGCACCCTAACCCCTGGGCTGCAGGGAGCAGGCAGGCCCCTTACGGAGATAAATAGCCTCCCAGCAGCTCCTGCTCCAACGCGACTCCACCATTTTGGAGTAGCTGCCCGAGCCAGGCCACGCTCACGGCAACAGCGGAGATTAACTCCATAGCAGCCGGGCAGGAAGCAGAAACCCTGTCTGCACGCAGCTGCGCAGCACAAGCCACTAGAGGTCGCTGTTCTCCCAGGAGAGGAGGGCCACAAACCAACAAGAAAGGAAGTCCTTCCAGCCGTCACTCGTCCCAGTTCTGCAGACTATTCCTATCACCATGAAAAGGCAAAGCTACAGGCAGACAAAGATCACAGAGACAACACCAGAGAAGGAGACAGACCTAACCAGCCTTCCTGACAAAGAATTCAAAATAAGAATCATAAACATGCTGACAGAGATGCAGAGAAATACGCAAGAGAAATAGGATGAAGTCCGCAAGGAGATCACAGATGCCAGAAAGGAGATCGCAGAAATGAAACAAACTCTGGAAGGGTTTATAAGCAGAATGGATAGAATGCAAGAGGCCATTGATGGAATTGAAATCAGAGAACAGGAACGCATAGAAGCTGACACAGAGAGAGACAAAAGGATCTCCAGGAATGAAACAATGTTCAGAGAACTGTGTGACCAATCCAAAAGGAACAATATCCGTATTATAGGGGTCCCAGAAGAAGAAGAAGAGAGAGGAAAAGAGATGGAAAGTATCTTAGAAGAAATAATTGCTGAAAACTTCCCCACACTGGGGGAGGAAGTAATTGAACAGACCACGGAAATACACAGAACCCCCAACAGAAAGGATCCAAGAAGGACAACACCAAGACACATAATAATTAAAATGGCAAAGATCAAGGACAAGGAAAGAGTGTTAAAGGCAGCTAGAGAGAAAAAGGTCACCTATAAAGGGAAACCCATCAGGCTAACGTCAGATTTCTCAACAGAAACTTTACATGCCAGAAGAGAATGGCATGATATATTTAATACAATGAAACAGAAGGGCCTTGAACCAAGGATACTGTATCCAGCACGACTATCATTCAAATATGACGGTGGGATTAAACAATTCCCAGGCAAACAAAAGCTGAGGGAATTTGCTTTCCACAAACCACCACTACAGAACATCTTACAGGGACTGCTCTAGATGGGAGCACTCCTAGAAAGAGCACAGCACAAAACACCCAACATATGAAGAATCGAGGAGGAGGAACAAGAAGGGAGAGAAGAAAAGAATCTCCAGACAGTGTATATAACAGCTCAATAAGCGAGCTAAGTTAGGCAGTAAGATACTAAAGAGGCTAACCTTGAACCTTTGGTAACCACGAATTTAAAGCCTGCAATGGCAATAAGTACATATCTTTCAATAGTCACCCTAAATGTTAATGGGTTGAATGCACCAATCAAAAGACACAGAGTAACAGAATGGATAAAAAAGCAAGACCCATCTATATGCTGCTTACAAGAAACTCACCTCAAACCCAAAGACATGTACAGACTAAAAGTCAAGGGATGGAAAAACATATTTCAAGCAAACAACAGTGAGAAGAAAGCAGGGGTTGCAGTACTAATATCAGACAAAATAGACTTCAAAACAAAGAAAGTAACAAGAGATAAAGAAGGACACTACATAATGATAAAGGGCTCAGTCAAACAAGAGGATATAACCATTCTAAATATATATGCACCCAACACAGGAGCACCAGCATATGTGAAACAAATACTAACAGAACTAAAGGGGGATATAGACTGCAATGCATTCATTCTAGGAGACTTCAACACACCACTCACCCCAAAGGATAGATCCACTGGGCAGAAAATAAGTAAGGACACGGAAGCACTGAACAACACAGTAGAGCAGATGGACCTAATAGACATCTATAGAACTCTACATCCAAAAGCAGCGGGATATACATTCTTCTCAAGTGCACATGGAACATTCTCCAGAATAGACCACATACTAGGCCACAAAAAGAGCCTCAGAAAATTCCAAAAGATTGAAATCCTACCAACCAACTTTTCAGACCACAAAGGCATAAAACTAGAAATAAACTGTACAAAGAAAGCAAAGAGGCTCACAAACACATGGAGGCTTAACAACACGCTCCTAAATAATCAATGGATCAATGACCAAATCAAAATGGAGATCCAGCAATATATGGAAACAAATGACAACAAGAACACTAAGCCCCAACTTCTGTGGGACACAGCAAAAGCAGTCTTAAGAGGAAAGTATATAGCAATCCAAGCATATTTAAAAAAGGAAGAGCAATCCCAAATGAACGGTCTAATGTCACAACTATCGAAATTGGAAAAAGAAGAACAAATGAGGCCTAAGGTCTGCAGAAGGAGGGACATAATAAAGATCAGAGAAGAAATAAATAAAATTGAGAAGAATAAAACAATAGCAAAAATCAATGAAACCAAGAGCTGGTTCTTTGAGAAAATAAACAAAATAGATAAGCCTCTAGCCAGACTTATTAAGAAGAAAAGAGAGTCAACACAAATCAACAGTATCAGAAACGAGAAAGGAAAAATCACGACGGACCCCACAGAAATGCAAAGAATTATTGGAGAATACTATGAAAACGTATATGCTAACAAGCTGGGAAACCTAGGAGAAATGGACAACTTCCTAGAAAAATATAACCTTCCAAGATTGACCCAGGAAGAAACAGAAAATCTAAACAGACCAATTACCAGCAACGAAATTGAAGCGGTAATCAAAAAACTACCAAAGAACAAAACTCCCGGGCCAGATGGATTTACCTCGGAATTTTATCAGACATACAGGGAAGACATAATACCCATTCTCCTTAAAGTTTTCCAAAAAATAGAGGAGGAGGGGATACTCCCAAACTCATTCTATGAAGCTAACATCACCCTAATACCAAAACCAGGCAAAGACCCCACCAAAAAAGAAAACTACAGACCAATATCCCTGATGAACGTAGATGCAAAAATACTCAACAAAATATTAGCAAACCGAATTCAAAAATACATCAAAAGGATCATACACCATGACCAAGTGGGATTCATCCCAGGGATGCAAGGATGGTACAACATTCGAAAGTCCATCAACATCATCCACCACATCAACAAAAAGAAAGACAAAAACCACATGATCATCTCCATAGATGCTGAAAAAGCATTTGACAAAGTTCAACATCCATTCATGTTAAAAACTCTCAGCAAAATGGGAATAGAGGGCAAGTACCTCAACATAATAAAGGCCATCTATGATAAACCCACAGCCAACATTATATTGAACAGCGAGAAGCTGAAAGCATTTCCTTTGAGATCAGGAACTAGACAGGGATGCCCACTCTCTCCACTGTTATTTAACATAGTACTGGAGGTCCTAGCCACGGCAATCCGACAAAATAAAGAAATACAAGGAATCCAGATTGGTAAAGAAGAAGTTAAACTGTCACTATTTGCAGATGACATGATACTGTACATAAAAAACCCTAAAGACTCCACCCCAAAACTACTAGAACTGATATCGGAATACAGCAAAGTTGCAGGATACAAAATCAACACACAGAAATCTGTGGCTTTCCTGTATACTAACAATGAACCAACAGAAAGAGAAATCAGGAAAACAACTCCATTCACAATTGCATCAAAAAAAATAAAATACCTAGGAATAAACCCAACCAAAGACGTGAAAGACTTATACTCTGAAAATTACAAGTCACTCTTAAGAGAAATTAAAGGGGACACTAACAGATGGAAACTCATCCCATGCTCGTGGCTAGGAAGAATTAATATCGTCAAAATGGCCATCCTGCCCAAAGCAATATACAGATTTGATGCAATCCCTATGAAACTACCAGCAACATTCTTCAATGAACTGGAACAAATAATTCAAAAATTCATATGGAAACACCAAAGACCCCGAATAGCCAAAGCAATCCTGAGAAAGAAGAATAAAGTAGGGGGGATCTCACTCCCCAACTTCAAGCTCTACTATAAAGCCATAGTAATCAAGACAATTTGGTACTGGCACAAGAGCAGAGCCACAGACCAATGGAACAGACTAGAGAATCCAGACATTAACCCAGACATATATGGTCAATTAATATTTGATAAAGGAGCCATGGACATACAATGGGGAAATGACAGTCTCTTCAACAGGTGGTGCTGGCAAAACTGGACAGCTACATGTAGGAGAATGAAACTGGACCATTGTCTAACCCCATATACAAAAGTAAACTCAAAATGGATCAAAGACCTGAATGTAAGCCATGAAACCATTAAACTCTTGGAAGAAAACATAGGCAAAAACCTCTTAGACATAAACATGAGTGACCTCTTCTTGAACATATCTCTCCGGGCAAGGAAAACAACAGCAAAAATGAACAAGTGGGACTATATTAAGCTGAAAAGCTTCTGTACAGCAAAAGACACCATCAATAGAACAAGAAGGATCCCTACAGTATGGGAGAATATATTTGAAAATGACACATCCGATAAAGGCTTGACGTCCAGAATATATAAGGAACTCACACGCCTCAACAAACAAAAAACAAATAACCCAATTAAAAAATGGGCAGAGGAACTGAACAGACAGTTCTCCAAAAAAGAAATACAGATGGCCAACAGACACATGAAAAGATGCTCCACATCGCTAATTATCAGAGAAATGCAAATTAAAACTACAATGAGGTATCACCTCACACCAGTAAGGATGGCTGCCATCCAAAAGACAAACAACAACAAATGTTGGCGAGGCTGTGGAGAAAGGGGAACCCTCCTACACTGCTGGTGGGAATGTAAGTTAGTTCAACCATTGTGGAAAGCAGTATGGAGGTACATCAAAATGCTCAAAACAGACTTACCATTTGACCCAGGAATTCCACTCCTAGGAATTTACCCTAAGAACGCAGCAATCAAGTTTGAGAAAGACAGATGCACCCCTATGTTTATCGCAGCACTATTTACAATAGCCAAGAATTGGAAGCAACCTAAATGTCCATCAATAGATGAATGGACAAAGAAGATGTGGTACATATACACAATGGAATACTACTCAGCCATAAGAAAAGGGCAAATCCAATCATTTGCAGCAACATGGATGGAGCTGGAGGGTATTATGCTCAGTGAAACAAGCCAAGCGGAGAAAGAGAAATACCAAATGATTTCACTTATCTGTGGAATATAAGAACAAAGGAAAAACTGAAGGAACAAAACAGCACCAGAATCACAGAACTCAAGAATGGACTAACAGGTACCAAAGGGAAAGGGACTGGGGAGGATGGGTGGGTAGGGAGGGATAAGGGGGGGAGAAGTAGGGGGGTATTAAGATTAACATGCAAGGGGTGGTAGGAGAAAAGGGAGGGCTGTACAACACAGAGAAGGCAAGTAGTGATTCTACAACATTTTGCTATGCTGATGGACAATGACTGTAAAGGGGTTTATAGGGGAGACCTGGTATAGGGGAGAGCCTAGTAAGCATAATATTCGTCATGTAAGTGTAGATTAGTGATACCAAAAACAAAGAAAAAAAAAAAAAAAGGGCAGTTCCTGTGTGGTAACCTCCAACGAGTTCTACACAAGGGTATAAAGGGCATATAAAAGTGTAGGCAAAGGGTCTGTTTGTGTTTATACAGAGGATCAAAGCCTAATTGGGCTACCCCAAAAATGAAATAAGATACGATATGAAAAAGAACTTCCAACATCAGCACTCTCTGGAAGACTCATGCCAGAAGATGATCATCAAAAAACCCCAACAAAGATCCACGCACTGCTACAGCTGTAGATGCACTCATCCCACCCGTTCCTGGACTTGCCATGGGAATGAGGAAGGAGATATCTAAACTGGCCTGTGCATACAGTAAAACAACAAATTTGACTGGATCTATAGTGTTGGAACTCAACCAAGAATTTGGAGAAGTGCAAATTGTAGCGCTCCAAAGTCTTACAACTACAGACTATTTACTGTTAAAAGAACATATGGCATGTGAACAGTCCCCAGGAATGGGTTGTTTTAATTTGTCTGATTTCTCTCAGACTGTTCAAGTTCAGTTGGACAATATCCACCATGTCATAGATAAGTTTTCACAAATGCCTAAGGTGCCTAACTGGTTTTCTTGGTTTCACTGGAGATGGCTGGTAATTACAGATATGCTTTGGTTATGTAACTATACTCCTATTATGTTAATGTGTGTGTGCAATTTAAGTAGTAGCTTAAAACCTATTCATGCTGAAGTACTCTACAAGAAGATATGCCAAAGAAATAATCAATCTTCCCATGTTTTCTTCCGCCTGCTACTTCTACAGCTTTTCTTCTTCCTTCCTAATTACAACCCTTAAATAGAATTCGTGCCTCGTATCAAATTTATCGAGTATCATAATTCTTCCAAGTGGTAAAGATACCTCAAGACAAATGCTGGGCATAGAAGCCACAGGGCATAAATATGCAAAGATGTAAAAAGCTAACCTTTTCAAACAATAAGGCTTCTCTCTCACTTACCAACTTTACATTTCCCTGTATGGCCCCGGAAGATGACTGGTTAGCCAGAGACGGGTAAGATTCCTCAAGGGAGGAACAACCTAAGACAGGCACAGTCGCAGGGGGGCCATCAGGTGAGAAATTGGGGATCAACAGAGGTGAGGCTTAGAACCTCACCCCCCCTGTTCTGAGAGAAATCTTCTGCATACGTGGATGTTTTATTGCCCTGGTCTAGCTTGGATTAACACATAGTCTACAGGCACACACCTGATCATCTACATTTGCTCTCTTACAACACTAAACTATGTTTTCTACCTTTATCTTGTATCTACCTACCACTTCAGCATTTTATTAAAAATAATAATAATAAAGAGAGAAATGTAGTATCCACACATAAATCAAGTATAAAAACCAAATGAATATTCATATTTGAACTGACTGTTTAGAGTTCATAATGCATGAGCAAAACCGAAAGTTTCTGTGATGACTGCCCTTGTACTGTTCACTATGTAACTTATTCATTATGTAAGAATTTGTTCTCCATGTAAGAACTTGTTTGTTATGCCTCAGAAGATTGGAGACTGACGAAAATTAGGCTTGGGGTGGATTAATGATTGTGCATTGAGCATTGACTCCCCTATACAGAATTTTATTGTCGTTAACAATCATTTGATCAATAAATATGAGAGATGCCCTCACACACACAAAAAAAAAAAAAAAAAATACAATATTCTATAGTTAAAAAAAGAAAGAACTCTGGGGGAGATATGTGCTTAACAGTACTGCCTAATCTACTTTTCAAGATTTACAGACATTCATTACCTTTACCTAAAGATATGCCAATTTGCCTATGAAATTCAATTTCAAAATGTTAAGCTTCACACATAAGAACATTTAAATCTCAGTATAACACAAAACAATACCTATGTGCATCAGCATATAGACACACTTATATCCTAGCTTTGTCCAGTAAGAGGTCCTAGAAAAGGTAACACCCCAGTTGCTATGAGTACAATCAATGCCCAGATCTTGGCTTCTAATGTCCTTCTCCAATAAAGGAAAATAGTGGTCTTTAGAGGAATGGCTGATTCTAGAATTGGGCTGAGGAAAACACAAGATAAACCTGGAACTGTAGTAGTACCAGAAAGTTAGAAAGTACTCAAGAGAAAAAAAGATGCATGCATGTCAAATGGACCCAGAAGCAAACCTGAAAGAGCCCCAATGCCCAAAGATGGAAAAATCTAGTAAATAAAATAATGTACAATTAAATTACATCCCAAAGTACAAAATAAATATACCTGAATCTTTATCGATATATAAAATTGATTGAATAAATATATGAGGGAAAACAGGTGATCTTCCTTAAAGAATTCCAAATAATTTTATATATGCTTCCTCCACTCAGGAAGTGGGCTTAAATCCCTTCCTCCCACCCCTTGAATATGGGTTGGATTTAAAGACTTGCTTCCAAAGAATAGAGAATGGAAGGGGGTGTTGAGGGAGATGTAACTTTATAGTCGAGAAACATGACAAACACTATCTTGGCCAGGTGATCAAAGTCAACATCAATCATGCTAAGTCATGTGACAACATGTACCCTTGATATTATGTCATGAAAATAGCTCTTTATCTCTGCAGTCTTCCTCCAAAAACTCATATCCATTGTCTAATCATGAGAAAAACATCAGACAAACCTCAATTGAGGGGCATTCTACAAAATAACTGAGTTAGTCCTCAAAACTACCAATGTTAAAAAAAGCAAGGTAAGTTTGAGGAACAAAGGCCAGCAGAGACCGAGGAGACATGATGACTGGACTGGAATTTGCCATCCTGGACGGGGTTCTGGATAGAAAGCTGCATTTGTGGAAAAATTACTGGGATATGAATAAAGTCAAGAATTTAATTAATTGATGTTGGTTTCTTAGTTTTCATAGAATTGTGGTAACGTGACACATACAACAGAAGAAACCCAGTGAGCAATGCACAAGGACTCTCTACATTATCTGCAAGTTTTCTGTGATCTAAAGTTACTCCAGAATAAAAAATTTACTTCTGAAAAAATATATCCATGTGAATAGGTCAGTGAAAAAAATTTTTACATCACAACTAAAAAATATGACAATGATAAAAAATTTAGATTCAAGCCATCAGCACTCTGCCTTGGAATCTCTGATTTTGAATTCAAGCCAGGTAAATGATCTAGAGTAGAAAGAAGAAACACTTATCATTTCAAAGGCCTAAGAGTTGAAACCACTTTCTTTCTCCTTTCTTCTTAACCACATCCAGTGATGAAGACCTACTGATTCTTACTCCCTGACACCTCCTTTCCCCAGCCACTGGCAAGCATCAAATTTAAGGTTTTCTTCTGTTTAGAGGCAGTAATTTGTCTGTCTGCCATCATTTTCTCACCCTATCAATTTCACACAACTATTATATTTCTGAAATGTCGAACTTCAAAACTTTTGATGACACTGTAAACACAGACTTATCACGAGTGATGCACATACACATACATACACATTACACTAAAAGCCACAAAGTAATAACTGATATTGACCTTTCCCTACCTCTCACTATACCTTCCGCAAGCACCCTATTCTCTAGCCAAAAATTTTCAAAAAACCTGCAATACTTCTGCTTTTGTTTCTCTTTTTTTAAATATTTTTCATCCTATATCAGATGAGAACCTAAGACAGGGAACAGCAGGTATTACTTATTCATATTTATTCTCACAGTCTAGTAAAGGCCTTTATGAGTAACAGTTACTTAAAATGTGTTTTTCTTAAAACTAGATTTCTATATAATATCAGTTTGAAAATCTAAAAAAAAAAAAAAAAAACCTCCTCAATAATCAGTTAACAAGCTCTGCTCAAAACTGGTCATTTGGCTATACTCAAATCACCTTCTCAATTCATACCAATTCAGATGAACAGCACCAAACAGAACTAGATGCCTTAGAAAAGCCATTATCTTTGACTGCAGCTTCAAGGAGCTCTGAGACAACTCAGAAACAAAAAGCTCACAATCGATAGTACCAAACATACTTTAAGGAAGTACCATCTGTATGTTCCAGATTTGTGTTGCTAAGGTATGGCCTACCTCTGATACCAGTATTTCTCATCCTCATCTTATATAAGGTACATGAACACCCACAAAGGACAGGAATAGGAAAGCACAATATAAATCTCTGATTTATCCAACAATTTGAGGAAAAACAGGAGCAAAACTTCTTTAGCTAAGCTCTAGTTCTATTCACTACTCAGATTTCATTACTTGATTACATCCTATTTTTCTTGCTTACTAAAGCTTACATACAATGATTATCAGTAAGTTCACTGTTAATGAAGGAACAATACAGATTAAATAAGGCCTTCAAACAGAAACCCACAGACTACAAGTTTCACACTGCTCAGCTGATGAAAATGCTGCGACCAGAGGCTTTAGGAACCTAACCTTGTATTTTTTCCCTAGGAGCAGTGGCTCATTATTTGCTAACTCAGTGTTCTCAGAGAATTCACAGAATATAAATATCATAAATAACATGATAAATTAATGCTACTAATAACAGGAACAATGTAACTAATAACAATATAAATTAATACTACTGATGAACCTTCTAGGATTTGCAAATTCCAGGGCAAAAAACAAAATATTCTTTCTGTAAAAGAACTAAGATTACAGGGGCAATTTTCTACAACTCTGCCTGTTTTCAGAATAGTATTAATGCCACATTTTATAAAGCTTTAAAATTATGTTCTGTTACATCTGCTTGTCATAATCATCTGCCTCCTGTGAACTTTTGATTATTACTACTCTTAAACAAATAAGGGGCAAACCCACCCAATTCTAAACAATTCTACTTTATAAAGTCCAATTCTACACAAAAGTGGAAAGTCTCTTAATACTTAAGCAATTTCTGAACACTCCCAACACATACAGAAATTATCTATTTAGGAAAATGAACACTCAGAATAATTCTCTAGTTCTTTTTCATCATTTACAAAAATAGTCTCTCATAAAAAAAAGGAGGGACAGATGTGGGATAGAAGGAAGAGGATGAAACAGAAAAACTAAAACTGAAATTCTAACTAAATTTGCTATTTTTTTAAAGTTTCCATAAGAGCTAATTTTACTTCTTATTCAATGTGAAGATATTTGAGCTCTTTTTTTCTTCTGTTATAGTTTTATTTAAAACAGTACTTCCTGGAGTGTGTTTCTTGATGCTTTTGCAAAAGGTTTGCCTGGTCAAATATGTTTGGGGAATACATAGTTTACCCTCTCCCATATTAAGAGACATGATGCAGGTCTGAAGATCAAGGATCCCAAAAATGCTGCATTAAATAACTTTGTTTAATCCAAGTTTAATTTGGATTCAAAATATAGTTTGAACAGGGCACCCTCTTTTCAAGAAACATAGTAACAAACATTTTGTAAAATACCAACATTTGACAAAACAAGACTATAGAATTTGCATAAAATTAATATGCTTGTAAGAATTAGGTTTACTCTTGTTTCTTTTGGACCTGTCTTAATAATCCCACCAGAATGTAACCAAATGGACAAAAGATGTACATTCTACTACTGAGAAAATGTAATATGAATCCAGATTCACCCCAGCACCCAAGGCCTAAGTACAATGAAACTTGAGTGGTTCACAAAAAAAAGCGTGAAAAAAACAGTGAAATTCCATTCTAAATGGAAAAAGAGTGCATATTGAATAGGTAGTTATTAACATGGACCACAACGTGCTTTATAGATGCTTGAAAATATTTAGAGCCAAATGAAAATAAAATCAGGAAAAATAATTAGAAACAGCATTATATATAAACCCCAAAATTAGTAAATCATCTAATAGTTTGACTTTCACTTTATTAAGGGTCACAACACTTTCTGATTCAAAATATAAGAAATGATTAAAAATGAAAACTTTCCTGAAAATATAAGGAACTTAAGGAACTAGCATTTACAATTTTCATCTATTCTTTATTAAACCTTGCCCAACCACCTATATTAAATATTAAAAATAAGCCATAGGATTCAATAAAATCTGTCTTTATAAATACTATGAAATGTAAATATGGTTGAAGGGCTGTTTCAACACCAAATGAGTGATTCTCTAAATTTTCCAATTCAGTAAGCAATCTAACAATTTCTGATATATCTCATCTAACATCTAGTCTATCTTTTCTCTTGTTAACCTTAAAGTAAATTAAGCATTTTCCAACCTTTTTAATTCACAAAACATATCTATTATAGAAAAATATAAATATAGAAAAAATAAAATATTTTAAATCTGCAATCCCTTCATCCAGAAAGTGTTTTTTAAAAGATTTTTGAAAACTATTTATTAAACACATATGTCAGGCACTGCAGAAAACTCTCTTGCTTTACATTTAGTTTAATCTTTCTAACTACCTGTAAATTGGTAATAGAATCTCTGTAAAGAAAACTAAGACAATATAAGAGGTCAGGTGCCTTGATTAAAGCCACATACCTAGTAAGAAACAAAGCAAAACTTGGAACATGAGTCAGTTAAGGTGATTTCTAATGATTTCATATGTGAGCATATGGGTGTAGTGATGTTTAAACATATATTACAGTACACACTCTGTTTTGTAATCAGCTTTCATCCCTAACATCTACCATAAATATCTTCAGGAGGTAAAAGACTACAAGATAGTCTCTCACTCCAAATTCTTTATTTGCTCCACCAAGCCATTCATTTTAGATATTTAAGTTCTCACTATTTTTTTTTGATAACTTTAAACAGTGCTGCAATATACATCTGCCACTTGATAATGATTGACCTTGGGCAAAACAGCTGACTTTTCAGATCATCACTGAGGGACTCTGAAAACTGTGTAAATTAAAAAGCAGTTACCTGGCATATAAATTAAGCCCTAAATGATAGCTTGTTCAAATATTATTGCTTTCTTATGAAAAATTTCTAGAAGGAAAAAATTGCTCAAAGGGCATGTACATATACTTAAGGCTTTTAATACATGTTACCAAAGAACCCTCCAAAACTGTTTCAAACCTTATATGCCTATCACCCCTGTATGAGAATACCTATTCCTTAAAGTCCAAGGAAAACTGGGTATTATCCTACTTTTTCCAACATTTTTCCAAATACATGAAAAATAAAATGGTATTTCATGCAAACTCCATCTTTAATATCTAGTGAAGATTTTTTTTTCATATATTTTAGGCCATTTGTATTTCTTTATTTTCTTTTTTTTTTAATTCACTTTTAATGTTTTGTCTTTCCTTATTGAATTCTTTTTAGATAGTATCCTCTATGTTGCAAATAACTTTCCCCAGTGATGTTCAGTCATTAATGTTTAGTTTCAAATAAAAAGAAAAGGCTGGTTAATAGAACAGTAATATAGAAAATAAAAACAGAATTTGTAGGTTAATGTAAATGGTGAGTCTCTTCTTTTTATTTTGGCATAGTTTTGGCAGTTTTGGGAAAAGCTGCTGTAACATCCATGTACAGGTTTCTGCGTGTATGTAAGTTTTCAACTGCTTTAGGTAAATACCAAGGAACTGGATTTGTATGGTATGGGTGTATTTAGTTTTGTAAGAAACCACCAAATCATCTTCTGAAGTGGTTGTGCCAGTTTGCATTCCCACCAGCAATGAATGAAAGTTCCTGTTGCTCCACATCCTCCCCAGCATTACGTGTTGCACTACCAGTGTTTCAGATTTTGGCCATTCTAATAGGTATCTTTATGTATCTTTGTTGTTTTACTTTGCATTACCCTGATGACATCTGATGTGGAGCATATTTTCTATGCTTATTTGCCATCTGTATATCTCCTCTGGTAACTGATACTTCTTAAAATTGTGTTTTCAATACCTGTGCTAGCCAATGCAGTAGACATAAGCCACATGTAGCTGTGGAATGCTTGAAGTTCTGCTGGTCCTAGTGGAAATAGGCTGTTAAGTGTAAAACACACACTAAATTTCAAAGACTTGGTATGAAAAGAATAATGTAAAATATCTCAATAGGTTGTTACATGGCTTACATTTTGAAATAACTATTGTTGGATATACTGGTTAAATAAAATGCATTGTACCTGTTTCATTTTACATTTTTAATGAGGCTACTAGAAAATTTTAAATTACATGTGGGGCTTGAGTTAAGATTGCTATCAGACTACACTAGCCTATACATAGCTTGTATTTTCACAATTCTATTGGGTGAACACTGACTCCTCAGTGGTACTTTCTGAATAGTAGTATGATAACCAGGAAATAAAAAATATGAAAGCAAGTTTTTAGTAAGCAAAACCATCAGTGGAACTTGATCAAGAGTATTTAAAAAGTTTTGCTTTCTCTATAAATCCTAGACACACCAAGATGTTACCTGCAGTTTCTTGCAATGGGGATGATGTTACTTAACATCTTCTGGAAAATGCATAACTTAAAAAGATAATCAAGATCCTGGAACCTGGCCAGGCTACAAGTACCTGGGCAATATGTATCACAGTTCAATTTCACTAGGTTGAATACATGAAGAGAAAAAAATGACTGAATGATACCTAAAGCAATTTTTAAAATAATAAAATGAACAGAGCCCATAACTAAGGGACTGTCATTAATTGTGATACAGTGTACTACTATATACACCAACTAAAATAATGAACCAGATATATGTTAACATGAAGAGGCCTCAAAAAATATGGCTGAGAAAAAGGCAAGTTTTAGAATTACATAGGAAGCATGACAGTATTTCGATAAAGTTTAAAAATACAAAACTATGGCTTCTAGGAATGCATATGGATTAAAAGAATAAAAAACATATATTGTAAGAACACCCACCAAATACCCAACAATTCTTCTGAGGGAATATGAGACTATAGAAGGAAAAAAGGGATCTTCCCCTACACTGTTCCATTACTTCTCTATCAGACAGACACACATACACAGGAAAAAAAGAATGTGAGAAAAGGAGACTGCAAAAGCTCAGTATGTCTTCTGACAACCGTAAAATACCTTCCATGAACAAACTGACTATATACATCTGGACCACACTCTGCTCCCATGGTCCCCACATTCATCCTAGGGCCATACTCTTGTATGTTACTGGAGGCTGCATTTATAGAACCTAAAGGTCTCCATGGCAACAACATGGTCTGTCAAAAAGTGAGGCATTTGTTCAGAGACAGAAAAAATTTTCCCCCAAAAACACCCTGCCCATCCAAAAAATAAAAAGCAAGAAACACCTATACCATACAATTCACTCCCCATCAAATATCAACTTTAAAGCAACTGTGTAACATCTGATAGAACTCTGACCCAGAGCATTATATATAGAATATTCCTGGCAGCTGTAAACAAATTTATAAAATTTGATCTAAGCCTTTACGGAAGATAAACTATTATATCATATGGTTTTTTTACAAATCCTTTTATTAACCAACTAGTTATGAATTCAGTGGAAGATTTTGTGCCAAAAAATATATTCTCAAGTATACTCTCATGAGTATACAATAAAGTGGAGAAAACAGACATTCCAAACATATATTTTTATGTCTCTCACTTTTGAAGATTTCCATTTACTGTGGGAGTGTTCACATAATCCTTGGGACCCAAACAAGAGAAGATTAAGATCTGAAACTTGAGTAGCACAAACACCAACTTTTTTTCATCAACAAAATTAGAGGAAATGGTTATTTATTGTAGAAAGAACATATTTTTTCTTAATTAATCATTGAAAAGTACTCAAGGAAAATTTTTTAATGTTTTAAAACTATCTCATACTTATTTTAACGATACAGGCCCAATTCACAAATTACATGTGTTCCTCTTGATTTCTTGAATCCAAGCTAACACAGTACTTAAAGAGCAAAAGTTCTAGAACCAGAGACCCTGGATTCCAACATCAGCTCTACCACTTACCATCTCTATCAGCCCTGACAAGTCACAGCATTTCTAAAGCCTCTTCTGAAAAATGTGTATGTCCTTAACATAATGTAAAGGAAAATTTTTACACAGAGAGTATTCTACAAATGTTTGCTATTAGTTATTACTACTTACAAGCTAGAATTATTTTTAATTAACCACTGCTTTCTGTAACTTAAGACACTGAAACACTGAAAACCAAAAAACAAGGACTCTTTTTAGAACTATATGCTTTAAGTGATCTTTTTTTACTTTTTAGCAATAAACTTGCTCAGTCTGCCTTTTCATGCCCAAATTCATTTCATATTATTTTTCTATGGGTCTGATGGGGTTTTTTTTGTTTTGTTTCTTGGATTTTTTTTTATATAAACCAGGAAATATTCTGGCAAATAAACCCTTCCTCCACAGCAGCTGTTGTGTGAAACTGACTCATGATATGTAGATGTAGAAATGAAATATTTGATCATCTGGTCCCAACCACTTGCCAATGTACCAGTAGAATTTTTCCATCCTGTAACTTATTTTTCAAATACAGCAAATAAATTGCTTATTGGTTTTGTCAGAAATCAATCTGGATTCATTATATCTGAGAAAATGTTCCTCCTTTTATCAAAGCTGTAAATCCATTAACTTCTTATTCTAACAAAAATGAAAGAAAGAATAAAATGTCACCATGATTTTTAATTTCTGAATGGTGTTAAGGTAGTGCTTTTTGTTTTCAAAGTCAAAAAAGAAAAACCATTGTCCAATTTAAGTCATTTCTCAACTGTTCTAGATAACATTCTATGCTATAAAATAAACTGCTATCCCTAGATGCATACAATGTGAATTAGAAGTTTGGTCACACATACTGGGAAGGCACAGGGAATTCTTTACATCTTCCATTCTGCACACATGCCCCAAGCAACACAGATACAAAGAGATGAACACTTCTCTTATGTAACAGAGGTGCTAGGCTTTCAGGATCCCATTGATTGTTGGGCCTGTCTGCAGGCTTTTTATATTAAACATTTCTCACTGACATACAGGTAAAATTGGCTAAAATTATCTTCAATATTGGCCAGTAAACATTTGAAAATATGTTCACCCTCACTCAGAATCAAACAAATGTTATCTAAACACTGCAATGCAATTTTTCACTTCTCAGATCAGCAAAATTGGAGAAGTTTAATGATAATCTGTTGCTATATTGGATTTTTATACACTGTTGGTGGAAATATAAATCTGTGCAGCTTTATCAATGAACCACTTGGCAGTGCCTGTCAAAATGTTAACTACACACACACACACACACACACACAGACTTGGTAATCAGATTACTACCAGTAATCTAATCTATGTTATCTATTCATATCCACAAACACAGATCCACACATAAATAGTGATATTCACCACAGCACTACTTTTAAGGAGATACGGAATCTGTAAACACTCTAATCCAGGGGAACACTGTATATCCTCTGAACAGAAGGGGCTAACCTCAGGACCATCTCACAGAAATGTTATTTAAAAGGAAAGACAAGAACTGTGTGTATAATAGGCCACTTGCTTTTTTAATCTAAATATGCTATAGGATCATAAAAATCCTGATGGATTTCCAGGAAGAGAGGAGTGCTTTTAAAATATTGCAGCTGGCATTTTCCCAACTTTCTTGAATATATATATATGTAAATATAAAAACATGTGGTTGTACTAAACAACAGGAAATTATACTAACCATTCTCATTATACTAAATCTCTACCTAAAATGAAAAAGTATGTCCTTACTTTAGCCCTAGAATACAGTGAGGCTAAATAATGAATTAACCTGTGAAAATACAACTGACTTAACTTTCAAACCTTTAATCTGCAACATGCAATTGCTAGTAAAGATCTTTCAGCATCCATAGTAATGATGAAAGAAAAGGCCACCTGGCACTCCATTAAATACAACATTCTTAAAAAGGTATTCATAATGGTGAAATAGTCCATTTAAATTGTCAGAGCAAGGGCCTCCATTTCCCTTTCAAAAGTCTGTCTCTCAGCACGCAATTCCTGTTTACAGGACTTCATTCTTCCTGTTTAATGACCCCACCCATAGTGTGACAAAACCAAAAACCTGAAGGAGTCTATTTATAGAACATTTACTTAGGTATTTTCTATGTAATCAACAGGATGCAAAGTTGTTTATGCCTGGTAAAAAATAAGCCTGCTTTGTTCACTGTCCACTTGCTAATGTTGAACAAAGGAAAATCTTTTTAACAAATCTTATTTAACAAGAGATAACTACAGAATAATTTTGAACTTATTATCCCTCCAATATTTATATTTCTGGATTTAAAATTACCAAAATAGCCTTTAAAGAAAAAAATTTTAATGCTCTGTATATTTTGGGTATATGTAACAGTACAGGAAACGGTGCTCAAAAATGCATTAGAAACCTTTTGTCAGTCTCTATTCTAAATGAGGGCTTTTACACTGTGTAGAATGTCCTTCTCAAAGCCCTAAATATTAAAGAATCATAATCTAGAATGAGATTGAACAAAGCGTATTAGAAGAGACAGCCAGAGAACCAACAATCCTTTCAATAGAAGCGGTTATAGACTCTGCCATTTGACACTTGCACATTCCTTTCACTTTTTCTCATACCAGATTATCACTGTACTTCCACACTACTGTATGAATCCTTCTCCTGTAAGTCCTTGCTGCATTGTGAGTTCCTGCACTCTCTGTGTATCTCAGCTGTGTATCTCAATGCGCATGGCAGCACAGTGCCGAAGAAATGTGTTAAAAAATATTTGGCATGTGACAGTGCCTCAAGTGTGCAAGTGTGCACCTCCTAGAACTTTACTCTATTATAACTTAGGTGTGTATCTCCACCTATTCCACATCACAGGTCCTTTCAGGAGTGTCAGGGTGGGATGAAACAGGTATCACTGTAAAATCTCTATGGACGTATTTCTTATTTCCTAGAGAAAGCTTGTGATGGGTGTATCAGACCATATTATGTGGTAAAATTAAACCATATTCATTAAGGGTCCACTAATTAGTAATTCAGTCTGTGCAAAAGTCCATTACACCATGAAAATGCTAAGCAAATGAACAATGCCATTAAATCTCTATGTGGGCACATTTACCCTACTTAACAAAAGAATTTAAGAACCCTAGCACATTAAATGAATGCTAATTACAAATGAACAATATCTCAATTCACTAAATCAATTCCATCAGGATAAAGAAGCATTTTTAAGTATTACTGCTATTCTCTGCACTTACAGGTAATGAGTTGCATGTATTAAAATATTCTAAAATGTAAGCATTTCAGAAATTTACTCTATCCTCCCAGTAAACTTAAATCTTTGCATTGTTTTTTGCTTTTATTTTTTTACAAACTCACTCTCATTTCCTAGAATGATGCCTCAGGTATAAATACCTTTTGAAAAAGATGTGTTCTTTGTTTATTTCACACACAAGGGAAGTGCAAAATAACCCCAGTATTTGAAGAGGCTACCATGTTAAGTGTTATGAGCTGAACTGTGTTCCCCTAAAATTCATATGGTGAAGCCCTAACCCCCCATACTGTGATATTGGAAGATGGGGCCTTTAGGAAGTAATCAGGATTAGATGAGATCATGAGATCATGAGGGTAGGGCCTTGGTCCAGTGAGGTAGGTGTCCTTATAAAGGAGGCAGAGACACCGGAGCTCTCTTGTTCTGCACTCCCACAGAGAAAAGTCCATGTGAGAAGACAGCAAGAAGGTAAGCTTCAGCAAGCCAGGAAAACAGCCATCACCAGACAGTGAATCAATCAAAACCTTGACCTTGACCTTCTAGTCTCCAGAACTGTCAGAAATACGTCCTATAATTAAAGTCATTCAGTCTATTATCTTGTTAAGGCAGCCTTGAGCAGACTAATTCACTAAGTTTCTTATGCCCAATAAAGTTAACCCAAAGTCAGATTCAAAAGCACCTTAAAATAATATATTCAAATTCAGGCCTACTGAAAAGAGCCAAAATAGAGTTACTACCAAAACTTTCAGTATTTCTGATTACAAATAATCTATGATGCACATAAATGTAACTTCTACACAATCTATAAACATTAGAAATCAAAGCTATTAGAAGCCTAAGATCAAAGATAGCACTTTTGGTAATGGCCAGGAACAGAGTTTATAAGGGGCCACTGTGAGCAGCACCAGCTCAGAGGCCTGGTCTACTTTTTCATGTCTACACATTGCTTTTTAACATCTATATATTTCCAAAATGTATTGCTTAGGAAGGGTTATCAAATTTTCTCATGACTTACTAAAGTTACATTTTACTGACTTAAAGTTCACTTGAAAGAAAATTATATAATTTCAATACCACAAGCTATTATATAGTAAGATATATTATTTAAAAAAAAGTATTGAGATTTATACTTCAAGTCTATTCAAGAAATGTTTATTAAACATCTCTCGCATGTCAAGCACTACATATACTAGGCACTTGTGTCACTAAGAGCAGCTAAAGATTTCTAATATTAAAGAGATGTCAACTGTGAGTTAAAAAGCATTAAAGCCTTAATCTCTAGCCCAGGGAACTCCAAACTGAGGACATCTCTTTGGGTCACAAATTGATATCCCAAGCTCTACTTATTCTAAAACTGAGCTCCTAATCACTATCACCACAAGTACCACCATCCCATCCCTGTTGATCAATCCAACCTGATCTTCTCGAAGTCCCCTTCTTCCATAAATCCCCATCCTACAGAAACCTTGAGGTCATCAGTCCTCTCCCTTTGAGGCCCAAATCTCATGTATCTAGTCTGCCCTACTTTCATCATATATCCAACGAGTGACCATCTCTCAACACCTACGGTCACAATCAGTTGACTGCATTAGCGCTGACTGGTCTCCCTGTTTCCGCCCTCTCCCCTGTACTGACTATTCTCAACCACTCAGCATTCAGTGATCTTACCACTGCTATTCAGATCCACCCAACAGTTCCCTAACACCCTCAGAACAAATGCCAAAGTTCCTACGCAATCAGTCCTTCCCTGTTAATCCTTTGATATCAACACCTTCCATCTGCCATTACCTAACTGCTCCAACCCGAAGCCTCCATTCCTCGCTTCACCAAGACAAGATAATACCTAGAAAGTCTTTGATGTTTTCTCCTCTATTCACCACAAAGCAGGCTCCATCGCTTCGCTCAGTCCTTCTTCAAATACCACTTCATCAGTGAAGCCTTCCAAATGTGGCCTTACTCAATTCAACTTTTTTCTATAAAACTTATCAACACTTGGCATACTCTATTTTTCTTGTTTGTGTGAGTCCCCCTCACTGGAATGTAAGCTCCATATATGTAGGCAAGGCTTTCTCACTGTTCAGAACTGTATCCTCAATGCTTAAAACAGTGAGTGGTACACAACAGACCCTTGATAAAAACTTCTTAAATTAATTAATTTCTATTACAAGGACTCACAGGAGTAGTGAATGTTTACTGATGTCTAAGGTACAAGTATTTCTGCAGTAAGGTACACTGTAAAACAAAAAAACTTAAATTTTAAAAATCTGCTTCAATGTGAAAGGTTCCTAGCCCAGATCCCCAATCCTTACAGGCTTTTCTATGCAGACACATCTTTATGTTTCCAAAAGGTCTTACCCAATGTATGACAGAAAATTTACATCACACACGGAATATTTCAGCAATAAGAAAATACTTTTCTGAGAAAATGTCTAAAAAACTATAGTGGAATTTGGGGAAAACACAATTTTTCACAACTTTTAAATATGTTCATTTATGCAAGTGGATAATAGAGACCTCTAATGTTATCTAACTTAATCAGTAATAAAAAATACGTATTTGCATTTAGCCAGAACGTTAGAATGAGTAATGACTCTACTACAAATAAAATTATTTTACAGAATTTTGCAAAGTTACAAAGTGGCATTCAATCTGGTAAAGGATCTGTATCAACAATATATAAAGAATTCTCACAACTCAAGAAAAAGCATGTAATTTTTCAAAATGTTAAATGCAACGTGGCATCCTGGATTGGATTCTGAACAAAAAATACATATTTGTGAAAAAACTGGTAACGTGCAAATAAAGCCTGTAATGCCAAAAACAGTATTGTTCCAGTATTAATTTCTTAATTTTGAAAAGTATACTATAGTTCTGTAAAGTGCTAACAGCATTAGAACCTGAGTGGTATATAGAAATTCTCTGCTATATTTGGCAACTTTAATTTAAATCTATAATTATTTCAAAATAAAAACTTGGAGAAGACACCAATAAATGGAAATATACCCCATGATCATGGATAGGAAGAATTAATACTGTCAAAATGGCCATCCTGCCTAAAGCAATCTGCAGATTCAATGCAATCCCTATCAAAATACCGATAGCGTTCTTCAACGAACTAGAACAAATAGTTCTAAAATTCATATAGACCCACAAAAGACCCCGAATGGCCAAAGCAATCCTGAGAAAGAAGAATAAAGTTAGGGGGATTATGCTCCCCAACTTCAAGCTCTACTACAAAACCACAGTAATCAAGACAATTTGATACTGGCAGAAGAACATACCCATAGATCAATGGAACAGAATAGAGATCCCAGATATAAACCCAAGCATATACAGTCAATTAATATACAATAAAGGAGCCAGGGATATACAATGGGGAAATGACAGCCTCTTCAACAACTGGTGTTGGCAAAATTGGACAGCTACATGCAAGAGAATGAAACTGGATTATTGTCTAAACCCATACACAAAAGTAAACGCAAAATGGATCAAAAACCTGAATGTAAGTCATGAAACCATAAAACTCTTGGAAGAAAACACAGGCAAAAATCTCCTGAATATAAACATGAACAACTTTTTTCAGAACACATCTCCTTGGGCAAGGGAAAATAAAAAATGAACAAATGGGACTACATCATGCTAAAAAGCTTCTGTACAGCAAAGGACACCATCAGCAGAACAAAAAGGCATCCTACAATATGGGAGAATACATTTGTAAATGACATATCCAATAAGGGTTTACTGTCCAAAATTTATAAAGAACTTAGATGCCTCAACACCCAAAAAGCAAATAACCCTATTAAAAAATGGGCAGAGGATATGAAGAGACACTTATCCAAAAAAGAAATTCAGATGGCCAACAGGCACATGAAAAGATGCTCCACATCGCTAATTATCAAATTAAGGGAAATGCAAATTAAAACCACAATGAGATATCACCTCACACCAGTTAGGATGGCCAACATAGAAAAGACAAGGAACAACAAATGCTTGTAAGGATGTGGAGAAAAGGGAACCCTCCTACACTGCTGGTGGGAATGTAAATTAGTTCAGCCATTGTAGAAAGCAATATGGAGGTTCCTCAAAAAACCTAAAAATAGAAATACATTTGACCCAGGAATTCCACTTCTAGGAATTCACCCAAAGAAAACAAGATCCCAGATTTAAAAAGACATATGCATCCCTATGTTTATCGCAGCATTATTTACAATAGCCAAGATATGGAAGCAACCTAAGTGCCCATCAGTAGATGAATGGATAAAGATGTGATACATATACACAATGGAATACTATTCAGCCATAAGAAGAAACAAATCCTACCATTTGAACAACATGGATGGAGCTAGAGGGTATTATGCTCAGTGAAGTAAGCCAGGTGGAGAAAGACAAATACCAAATGATTTCACTCATTTGTGGAGTATAACAACAAAGCAAAAGTGAAGAAACAAAACAGCAGCCGACTCACAAACTCCAAGAAGGGACTAGTGATTACCAAAGTGAAGTGTGTGGGGAGGGTAGGTGGGGAGGGAGGGAGAAGGGGATTAAAAAGCATTATGATTAATGCACATAATGTAGGGGAGTCACAGGAAAGGCAGTATAGCACAGAGAAGACAAGTAGTGACTCTATAGCATCTTACTACAACTACACTAATGGACAGTGACTGCAATGGAATAATGGGGGTCTGGGGGCCTTGATAATATGGATGAATGTAGTAACCACAATGTTGCTCATGTGAAACCTTTAAAAGATTGTGTATCAATGATACCTTAATAAAAAAAGTTGGGGGGAGGGGGACATAAAATATTTGTAAAGACTTTCATCAAGGATATGTTAATGAAAAATATGTATGAAAAGATGCTCATCATTAATCACTAAGGAAACACAAACTTGTACATGAATGTTTATAGCAGCATTATTATGATAGAAACAACCCAACTGTCCATTAACTGATGAATGGATTAACAAAATGTGGTATATCCACATGATAAAATCTTATTTGGTCATAAAAAGGAATGAAGCGCTGATACATACTACAATATGGATGAACCTGGAACACATACTAAATGAAAGCAGCTCATCACACATACACACACTCAAAAAAAAACACTTACTCTATTCATATGAAATGTCAAGAATAGGAAAATTCTAAGAGACAGAAAGAAGATACATGATTGCTTAGGACAGAGGATGGGGGAGTAGAGGACAGAGATGATAGCTAAAGGGTACAGGGATTTTCTTTCTGAGGTTATGATGAAAATGTTCTAAAACTGTGGTACAGCTGCACATATCTGTAAACACAGTAAAAGCCACTGACTGTACACTTTAAACTTGTGAATTGTATGACATGTTAATTATATCTCAATAAAGAGATTCTTTTAAACATGTAACTAGACACCATACACACCTATTAAATGGCTTAATAAATAAATTACTGATATATTACACAGAGTGACTCAGTCTCAAAAACATTATGCTTAATGAAAAAAGTCATACAAAAATATTGAATACTATATTATTCCACATATATGACATTCTGGAAAAAGCAGAACATATAGGAACAGGAATCAGATCAATGGTTGCAAGAGGCAGGGCTAATCAGAGGAGACTTTACTATAAAAAAGGACAAAGAAACTTATCAGAGTGATGAAAATGTATTTTGATTGTGATGGTGGTGATGTGACTGCAGACATGTCAAAACTTGGAAAATTTTACGTTGAAAAGGGTTAATTCTTACTATATATAAATTATATCTGACTTTTGAAAAAGTTGTATCCAACTTAACTGCAACTTGATTTTTTTTTTAATCCTAATACAATGATAGTAGTATGGAAACTGCTACTATACTAACTACTAAAGTTCAAAGACCAGGCACCCTTTGGCCCAGCAGAAACAGACCAGATCACATATGTAAGTATGTTCATGGTAATACTGTGAATACTCTGTAATGGCTAAACACAAAGACACAGACACCACAAGGGAGCTCTTCATGTACTGTTCTATCAAGAGTCCCAAATTATATTTTATGTAATAAGCAAGGGATGGATATTTTGCATGAGTCTATATATATATATTTTTTAGAAGAATAAACAAGCAACTAAAATCATACTAAAGAATAAACTACCTGCTATCATTAAGGGATTAGGAATTAGGCAAATGTAGAATACGTTTTTATGCTTTATGATGTGTAAACCATGCAGAAATAAGAACTAAATATTTAGAACACTACATTTAAAAATATACAGTTTAAGTACAAATTATGAACATTTTTAGAACACTGAAAATATTCCAGAGACAGACATTATCATGTACTCTTACAAGCTAACTTTCAATTACCAGAAGAAAATAAGCAATCCACATAGGAGACTATGCACTTAACCTTTCTTTGTGACCTCAGCACTCCACAAAAATAGAAGAAAATAAAAAGTGTTAAGAAATGGAGAACAAAGAATGTTTTGGAAGGAAAAGGTACATTTTTTTAAAGGACGCATAAATGAAAAAATATTAAGAGAGCCAAGAACTTGTTATACCTTTGAAAACTCCAATATCTTTCTGTCCTGGAGTGCTGTGCTCTTCCAACCCTAAAGTATTTTCTATGTCTTATGAGGGCCAAAGAGAAATAACTAGGACTTCTTGCCACAGACAAAAAGTAACACATGTCCTGTGCAACTGAAAAACCCAAAGACATCGTTTAAACAGAGATACACACCAGCACAACCAGAGCATCTGGGTGGGTTATTTTAAAATTCCAGAAGCACTTGAAACTCCTTAAAATATCATATTCCCAAATGTAACAATCTTTCATTCTGTAGTTGAGAGTGTGAAGCTAGATAACTTCAGATGAACAGTATCTCTGTGCAAGATATATAGGCTGATGAATTAATTTTTAGCATACATGAACAATGTTTCTCAATTCTGGTCAAATCCTAGGCTGATCAGCCCCTTCTAGTGTGGCCAGACAACAAAGTTCACTTAACAAGCGCAGACCTCCTCCTGGCAATAGTTAGAAAAGCGAGGAATGTTTCACCCTCCAACTTACTGGTTTCAAAGACCCATAACCCTTCAAACCTGGGTTGCAGTCTTCTGATAGCACTTGCCCAAACCTCTCCCATGGCTTTTTCAGTCAGCACTAAAAACCAAGGCTCCCAGCTACATTCCTAAATAGAAAGGTAAGTATTTAAATTCCATATTGAAACTTCATAAGCAATGGAAATAAGAGGCAAGCCAATTCTGTGCTAACAAACCAAAGAACCTGGTTGCGCTACTGTTAAGAAAAACTGGTTGCTTTCCCCAATACAGAACAACCCAAAATGCCTCAAGCTAGCCCAGTCCTAGAGATGAAAGAACTCTAACTGGACTTAATACTTACAACCCTCTTCAATTGGCAAAAAAATCTCTTATAGTGTAATTAACTATTTTTTTAAAAAAGCTATAAATCAAAACAAATAGTAACTAATAAGGAGAAGATATCAGAAGATACCAACATAATACATTTACATCTTTAACATGATATTTGATGACAAAATTAACAATCAATAAATATTAGATGCTATTAAAACCATCATGTGAAACTCTGTACTATTTTCTGAAGATTAAGACAGACTATTTAAAAGGTATAGTTTTACTGAGATTGATCTATCTGATAAGCATCTGGATCTCATTTAAAGGCAGACCTTCCAGCCCCACTCTATGTACTCCAGTTTAAAAGTTAAAATTTTAATTAAATTAGACTTTAGAACTGAAGCTCATCTTTAAAGTGTAAGTAACCTGGTGGAGTATTTTGAATAAAGAAAAACAAACTGCAAATCAAAACTTCATTTTGTATTAACAGCAACACAGAAATTTCGACACAATCTAACTGTAGAGTACAGTATAATGGAAAAAAAAACATGACTTTGAAATCAGTGTCCTTAAGCAAATTACTTAACCTCTCTGTATCTCAGTTCTTTCCCTGGTGTACTGAAGACAGCACCTCCTGCTTAGTTGGGCTGATGTAAAAACTAACTAAAATAATGAGAAAACAGTTAAACTTCCTGGCACATAAGAGGTATTTATAAATGTCACTTGTTCTTCCACATCTTTCCTCAGCTGTCCTGAGTTACATTCTCCCTAAATAAAAATAAAGTGAAGAACAAACAACACAACTAAATCATGTATCATTACAAGGACAGGCATCTTGAAACAGCTGATGTGGCACTTCTCGAAGGGCCACCTTAAAAAAGTAACTCTTACTTAAGAATGATTAGAGGCAAAATATAAGGATTCATTCACTGTAGCACTTTTCAATGGTGAACATTTACACTATAAAAGTAATTCAAATTCCCCTTTAAATTTTTCAGAAACACTCATGAGATGTCTATTCCATATTCTCATTTTATTAACAGTCATGCAAGTTCCTGGCTGTCTAATTTCAGACAGCATTCAAATTTAAACACAGAATGATGACAGACTTCAATAATCAAAAAAGAAAATGTATCCATTCATAGTATATAATTACAAAGCTTTCATTCTAAAAATATGTATTCTGATAAATACACTTAGAACATATATGTTACACATATGGAAAGACCTTGCCACTCTTAAGCACTTTTGAAAGTGAAAAATTTTGCAGTCAGCTTTTTTATTCAAAACACAGATCAAAACTAATTGAGAGACATTGGTGTAGATGAGTTTTACACAGTGGTTCTTTGAAGTCTGAAAATACTATAACAAAGAAAATCTCTTTACAAAACTCAACACGAAGGCCTTGCTTCTAAAATGATCCAGATAATTATTAACCAGGACAACCAAATAAATAAATAATTTGAAAACATGGTTTTACTGATGTACAAACACCAAAAAGCTGTATACTTCTATAAATGCCACTAGCTAAATATTAAAAAGGATCTTACCCTATTTTTATAAATGGCTCACAGTTTATTCTCACACTAATACTTCTGTTGTGTCAGTGATAGTAATGCCTTACATTAATGTAGACTTTTCCTTTTGCAAAGACTTTTTCATATTTTATGTTCATTTAAGCCTTACAACCACCCTGAAAAATAGGTAGTAAGGCAAACAGTATACCCTATTTTACAAATCAGAAAAACAAGGCCCAATGAAAGTTGTCAAGGTCACAAAGAGAATAAGGGGTGTAACATCAGTCTCTCTCATCTACCTACTCATACTCATTAGAATTAAAGACCCGAAAAATGAGTGAGGTCAATGAAAAAAAATTAAGGCATTATTCATCTCAATTTACTTTTGCTTCTTAGATCTTCAAGAAGCTGAGTATACAAATTAAAATATTGTTAACCTAACTTAAGAAAAGCTCTAAGGTAGTTAAAAAAGTTCAGAATCTATACAAATATATACATACTTAAATATAATCCAAGGCAACAAATTGGAATCTAGGGCTTAAGAATTCTTATCGCCATGCCTAGAATTCAGGTTCTTACTTTTGACTAAGCTTCTGTGACTAACACAAGCATGGTGACTAAATAGAATTTGAATCACTATTGCCTAGCCAGGCAATTCAAACAATCAATTTGTTAAATCTTAAAACAATCACAAACCTAAGTTATGTTAAATTCAAATAAAAATTTTCTCACTTAAATTTAAAATTGTACCAAACTGAGTTGTTCTCCATCAGTATTGCTTATTAGATTACTATGAGAAAGTCTGGCATACACTACATACATTAAAATACGTATGGAATGCTAAGGTCTTACAAAACAACATGGAAACACAAACATCTGTAAGACTGTTTCACTTTTCAGGATTTTTGCTAAAACTGTAAAAACCCCATAAAGGAAAACTCAAACTGTAACCAAAGTGGCCAGAAAAAAGCTTCATAAAGGAGGAAATATTTAAGTGAGTCTTTAAAAAAATGACCTGGATTGGTGTGAGAGAGGGAAAGTAACCAAGAGTTACTAACATGGGTAAGAAGGGAGGAAATAGCTTCCCTGAGGTATGCTGATAAAGGCCTGAAAAAGATGGCAGGTAGAATGGAAAGAATTACAAAGGAAAATAAACTAATGTTTTTTTCCCAAACTCCACAGTTAGCTTTATACAAAATCAATTCAAACATGAGGGCAGTTTACCCAGAAGATAATGCAAGATAACTGTTCTTTGTGGTTACAAGTATCATTCTTGACAATTACCATCCACATGAATGGATTCTACCTGACAATAAGAAATGAGGCCTTAGGTTTTTTACTAAATAAATACGTCCACAAAAGCATTTCTCTTCCTGTACTTTGATCTTATAATTAAGTGAGAAGAGTAAAAATGAAGGGAAATGGAAATTGGGACCTAGCTTAAAAGCAGAGGGAAAGAAGGATAAGCATGGGTTCTTTTATACATTTTAATGTAGTCGCTTTCACAATCAGCAAAGGGGAGTGTTTAATCCAACAAATTAAGAAGAAAATTCTGAGAAATTCTGAGAAATCTTCTGAAAGAGATGATAAAGAGGAATTAGGATTTCTTTTTTAAAGCCTTGGACAAGAGATACAGCAAATGACATTTTACAATAAAAGTCATTTAACCTATTTCATATATAAAGAAAATTGTAAGATATATAAAACGCCAGATTTTATGTTACGAGTAAACTCTTTCTTCTTATTTCTCCTAAAAAAATTTCCCAGCTTGATGAGAATTATGGACTGCTTTCCACCAGATTCTCAAAGGTTTACAGAAAACGCTAGGGTTTTTTTTCCCCCCTTTCCTCCATGTTATTTTCTATTTTGTTTCAACCAATTTGAAGTTAAGTATGTTTTCCTGAAAACTGATTATGTTTAAAATCTACTGCCTTCCTTAAAAAAAAAAAGAAATCACAAATAGAAATCCACAGAATACTGCTTAAAGTTTCAAATTAAATAGTTTTGGTCCTTTCCAGAAGACTACATTAACTAACTTTTCATAAATAACTGAGGAGCCATCTGAAAGGATAAAAACTGATTATCCTCTAAGGATAAATAGTTGGAGAGTAATGTTAGAAACATTTCTGTTTGGGAATAAGAAGCTCTGGTACTATATACATTGTATTAAGGGTTTCATTACCATTTTTTACTTTGTTATATGTTAGCTAATTTTTTTAATTAAGGTATCATTGATATACAATCTTATGAAGGGTTCACATGAGCAACATTGTAGTTATTACATTCACCCATATTATTAAGCCCCCCTGACACACCCCATTGTTCTCACATCATAACTGATTATTATAGTCACAAAAACAAAAATAATACAGTCATTCATTTCAATTATAGTCCTGAGTCACATTTGGTGCCTCTTTCTCTGAAATGTATTTTATTTCAAACTGACACAGATCCATCTCTATGTAGTTTCTAGTCCAGTGAACCTAGTCTAGTTGAAGGGGATGCCTTAAGCATGCCAAAAG
Source organism: Manis pentadactyla (assembly GCF_030020395.1). Classification (NCBI taxonomy): domain Eukaryota; kingdom Metazoa; phylum Chordata; class Mammalia; order Pholidota; family Manidae; genus Manis; species Manis pentadactyla. The sequence continues at coordinate 30,012,660 of NC_080019.1, read as the reverse complement.
CCTTAAATGTCCTCCTCTCCTTTCCAATCATCCTAACACTACTAAATTATTTGTCTTTAAGCACTATCTTGACTCACTGCCTGGGATTCAAAAGCCTCCAATGATTCTCCACTGCACATTGAAAAGACTAGAAATTCTTAACCTAGCATGATTAAACTTTGTAAGCCTGTAAGCCAACCAAAAGGCAGTGAAAAACACATTTCTGTAACCACAAGGGCAGTCAGCATGATACTTCTTATAGAATATATGCAAAATATGAAGGAATTAACACTTTCAATATATAGAGAAATATGTAAACATTCCATCACAAAAGCAGAAAACAGTCTTGCTAAGACTCAGTGAGCAAATATACCTTACCACCTAGCTTTCTAAATATTCAGTCTGAATGTTTCCTAAGCTATTATTGTTATTGTTTGCAAAATGAAGGACTAAAATTATTGATTTATGAAGGTATTTCAGAAGAAAAACACAAACCTCATGGATTAATAAAATCAGAAATCAATGTTTTCATTTCCTAAATTATTGAATATATCATTTCATTCACTAATAGCAGTGTTTATTTCTGAAGTAACAAATTTGTTTTTTGTGGACCTAGAAAACAAAACATCCATTGAATTATCTTGCCTTGAAATAAAGAATGAAAATATGTAACATGCCAAAAAATTCATTTACAATATGGAGGCCTTCTTTTAAATTGGCTAGTAATATACAGTAGCAACTGTAGCTTTCCTAACTGTAATCACTGGAGAGTTCAAGCAATTTACTGGGAATTCCTAAAAATTATCTCACACATGAATAAAATCTGAGCAGAATAATACTGAGAGAGAAAGAAAAATTAGTCTGGTGACCAATGGTTCAACTCGCTCAATATCCACTTTCCAGCCCACCTTCTTCTGTCTGAAGTTCTCTAAACTGTAGAGCAGACCTCAAGAAATTATTTAATCAATTCTGTTCAGAATGATATTATAAGCAACTCCAAAAGAACTGTGCAGTTATCTAATACTTGACTGAGAAAACACACACACTTAAATTTAAGAAATAAAATTAAACATAAAAATATATTTTTGTTGATGATATTGCTATATTATTATAAATGGAATCAGCCCCTCAAAATTATAAAATATGCTTTCATAGTAAAGTTTGGTCCACTCTGCACCCTATCAAATATTAGAAAGGAACTTTCTACTTCCCTGAGATATTCAGATAACAGCACTGAATAATCACCCCACACCCACACTCTTCCAAAGGTATTTGTGTTTTTAGAGATGAAAGTCTAGAGCAAAGAACAGACTTTTTCTGTAAAGAACCAGAGGGTAAATGTTTTAGGCTTTGCAGGCCTTACTGTCTGTGTCAACTACTCAGCCTCTGTAGTGTGAAAGCAGCCACAGACAACATGTAAAGCATGACCTTGGCTGTGTTACAATACAACTTCACATACAAAAACAGGCTACTGGCTAATTTTGGCCCAGGGGTTATAATTTGTTCACCCCTGATCTAAGGGATTAAATTTTCAAGTTTGCTGACTCTGTCCCTATGACATGAACAAATTCATGCAACTACTTTTGGTCTTTATTTCCTCTACTTAGAGTCCCAGCTACATCATTGATTTTCAACATTTTTTTAGTGGTGAATCTTTTTCTAATAAAAACTAAGTGTGAAGGATATGCTAGATTTCCAGGCCTCCCTGAGAAGCCCTCCAGGGCCATCTATAGTCTGTCAGACAATGAGAAAACCATTTGTCAGTTGTGCTAAGGTTCCACTCAATACCAGGAACCAATATTGACAACACCTTTTCCTCAATGTCACTTCAGGCATCATCAGAAGGTAAAGGAAGTATTCTATGAATTAGGGACCTTTCAGATACTCCAGAAATCACACTACCTCTTTACATGAAGAAGAGCAGTTACATGTCAAAGGCAATGGAGTGAAAGTTAAAGGCTACTTTATATATGTATTTAATTGAGATGTCTCTTGCTCAGAATCTGTGAAAAAAAATTTTACCTACAGTAAGTTTTATTACAGCTTACTCTTTTCTAAAATTTTATATGTAATCAATAAGTAAGATTTCAATGGCACATATTTAATCTATTTCTGATACTACCTCTTAAGAAGTTTATATATTTGCATGTATATCACTCTACAATTTAAAAACAGTCCTATCTATTAAAATGGATCAAGGCTAGGATGTCTATATAGTAACAGGTAATCAAAAAATTAAAGATACTAGAGTTTAATTTAATTTTATAATTTAGGTCTGTCAATAATTTAAATTACTGTTCTTGATAATGGTCAAAAATCTCAAAGTAATAAAAAATCTGCATAATAGAACAAAAAGAGATGCAGGAGCCCAGAGGAAGAATTTACAAATCTTTTAAATGCCAGTGAAAATATTTCATGTAAATGACAGTTCAAAATACCAGCACCAAAGTGATTAAACTTACAGGGAGGCAGCTGCCTGATACTCAATAAAAACAACTTTGTTCCACAAAGATACATTTCTATAAAGGGAGACTTACGTGTCACAGAAACTTAACCAAAAATTACTCCTACTTCACAGCTTTTATTCAATTTTCTATTAATACAGAAATATAAAATGTCTTTTTCCCCTGTAGCTCAAACTCTCAGGAAAGAGAGATAAAGTCATTAAACAATTTATTAGCTCCAATTCCTTGCTAAGGGTTGTGCTAAGTCCTGAGCTTTAAATATGATAGTAAGTCTCAGCCCAGTAAACTCCCAGCCTAGGGAGGCTGAGACAGAGTGCAAGTTAATCTGTGTTAAATGAAATCAGGATCCGAACTCAGACTCCAAATTCAGGCATATATTACACTCCACCACTCCACCAAAACAAGTAACTTATGAAAACAGAGTATTTTTAAATGATAAATACCCCAACTCTGTCCAAAACATTTCTAGCCATTAGCTTCTGATAGCAAATTGTTTAAATGACCCCGCTACACATAACAGTTCATCTATATAAATATGAATGCGCTAACAAAAAGCCCATAACTAAATATAGCAGTTGCTCTAAGACAGGACACAGTGCATACTTACTTAAGGTTTTAGTATCAAATTTGTCTTGTGTAACATTGGACGTCAAACCATTTTTCTTAAAGACATAAATTTATAAGTATGAATTCAACAAATTACAGAAAACTTTTTAAAAAGCTATCTTCTAGGAATATTTTATATACAAATGTATATTATTTATAAAAAAGTGATTCAGCTTTTGAGAGGAATGACAAATTGAAACATTCAAGTCTCAGAAAAATGACAATATATTACTACAAGCAGAAATACCAGAACACACAAATGTTGCACTTTAAAAAAATCAAATAAAATGTACACAGTTTTAAAATTAGAGTGAATCTGAAGCAAATGGAATTCATTTAGAAAACGTAAGCCTACATTGTATTTTAAATCAATAGTTACCATTTAGATATATTTAAAACTTATTCAGTATTTTATTTATATTTATATATAAGCTTACCCTCTGGTATTTTTACATCTATTTTCAACTAAGAGACCATGGTTCAAAAAATTAGTAATCATATATCTAATAAGGTAACCAGAAGTTGAATAATCTATAGGATTCCATAACTGTAGCTACAGTAACACAGCTCTATAAAACAGCAAGATTTCCAAGAGGTCTCCTGAGAGCCACTGCATAAATTTATTACAGTCATCTGTTTCCTATGCAAAATAAATTTAACAAGTACTATCAGCTCACTGCACTCATTCATCTTAATCTCCTTCTCTCCTGCCTTTCTGTAATACAGCGGCTTAAAAGCTAAATACTCAAATTTCCAGCCTCCCTTGCAACTAGGAATAGCCATGTGACAGAGCTCTGCCCAACAGCAAGTACCTGGAGAGGGCTTTCCTTCAAAATAAAAAACAAACTCATACCAAGAAAAGGATTTTCAACATCCTCTCTTCTCTCCTGCTTGGTGGTGCAGCCACCAGTTTGTGACCTTGAAAACTACTATCACTTGCTAAGTAGGAGACTGAGCCAGTTTCCTTAAGGACATTCATGAGCACCTATACCAATCCTGTACTGCTTACTTTAGATGTTATTGTGTGAGAAAAATAAGCTCATAATTAAGTCTCTCTATATATAGTTTTCGTAACCTAAAGACTAATGCAATCCTAACAAAATCTATGCTATGCATCAAGTCTATAAAATTGACCTGTATGTTATGAATCACTTTGGTGAAATTAGTCTAAAGATAAACTAAGGATGAAAAATTATCTAAAGGAAAAAGAACAGAGCATAAATGAATAGCAACCATTGAAAAATAATATTACTTTAATAATAACCAATACTTATTAAACACTCCATGCCAGAAACTGCTAAAGAACTTTAATATGCATGACTGTATTTAATGTTCACCAACCATATGAGGTTGGAAATTTTACCATACCCACCTAATGGTAAAATTTTCATCAATTTGTGACAGAAACAGAATAATACAGTAAAACAAAACTAAGTAATTTGAAACTATGACCTATTTTTACATTAAAATGTCTTTTTTTATGACATGAGAATAGGAGAGCAAGTTTACATTCATTTAAACATATTTTTAGCAAAATAAATGACAAATCAATACCAGTGCCCCAACATTTTATGAAATTTTTAACAGTTCATGAAATCCAAAAACCTGAGACCCACCCAAGTATTATCTGCCCAGGGCCACAAAGCAGGTTGCTTGACACCAAAGTCCAGAATCATACATAACCAGTAGGTTATAAATGAAGGAAATACACTAGATTAACTCAAAACTACTACTGGGTGAATACAACAAAAGATATTAAATGCGTAACTACAAAGGAAAATAGCTATCTCAGCATACATAAGTGGGAATAAGGGCTTAAAAAGTGAAAGGATTTTACCGTATTGCCCCCCACGGAGTTTTTCTCTGTGTGATGTAGATTTAAACCCACCAGAGAATATGGAGTCAACAAAGATATTCCGACCCTTCCAACTCAAGTCTCAAATGAGATTAGGTGTAGAGATTCACGTTTGGGAATAACTTTTGGGTCTCTGTGTACATTTTTTACATCTAAAAGCAGCTTATGGTTTTCCAAATTGAAGGAGCAGGGCAGGTATACAGCTAATGTTTGCCCCTAACACTTCTTAATCACATCCTTGCTTTCCTTCCACCCCCTCACTCCTACCAAAAGTAATAAAGACTTTTTAAGTTCACAGGAAAGAAAAAGGGGAGGGGGGATGTACAACCTTAGTTTCACCTAGACTGACTTCCCTTAAGCTACAATTTCTTTTCTAATGTGCTTATTGTACACAGAATTTTTATTTTCTACACAATTTTTCTTATGCAAATAGTCTAACTTACCTAAATTCAGGATCATGAAACAGTCAAAACTGATAAAATATACAGCATCTTGTAAAAAAACTACAAAATTCAGGTAAGGCAAACAAATTTTAGCTCTTCTTGTTCATTTATTTACTAGCTAGTGTATATTTGTATTTTAAATTTCTCCCAACTAAGATAATGCTTTAGCCATGTCACTAATGCTCCAATACATACAAGTATTTAGCTAAAAGGGACTGATCTCTTCATTAAGAAAAATTATTAATCAGGAAAAAGATTATTTTTAAAAATATCTTAATTTGGTAGCTCCTTGTCAGAGTCACAATAAAACTCAAAAAGCTAAGCTTTCTTTCTTTTAATTTTGAAATAACGTTAGAATAAAAAAGTTTATTTGAAAAAAATAGTTCAGAGATTTTATACTCCTCATTCAGCTTTCCATAATTTGACATGTAAAATAACCACAGTAAAATTATCTAACTATTCACATTTCACCAGTTGTCCTAACAATGTGTTCTTCTGATCTAGGATCTAATCCAGAATCCCATATCTCATTTGGTTATGTTTCCTTAGCTTCATTCTGTGACAGTTATTTAGCATTTCATCCTTTTATAACCAAGACCCTTGGGAGCACTAGACTGTTATTTTGTAGAATGCCCTAAAATTTGAGTTTGTCTGTTTTTCTGGCACTAGTTTTTTTAGTAAGAATACTACCACAGATATGCTCTTGTCAGTGTATCATGATGTTTATTACTGGTGTTAAAAAAAACAATAGGCTAAAAGTAGAGTCACTTGTGCTAAGCCCACATCACCAAACCAAGGCTTAATACCCAATCTAATTGCAATTCCAACCTTCTCCAAGATTGCAGTCTAAACCAGTCAAGCCTATAATTTTCTGGTCAGCACTAAGGAGAGTATCTGCCACATAGAACCTTTCTATCCCCCAAAAGCAGATGAAGTAATCCGCCCTGTCCTCATCTCTTCCTCCTTCCGCAGATAAAAGCCTTCCATATTGTACAGTCCTTAGAACTCCTCACTATTTGTGAGATGGATGCTGCCCAATTCATGAATCATTCAAGAAAGCCAATTAGATCTTCAAATTTACTCAGCTGAATTCTGTTACTTGACACTGATGATAGTTAACTTGGATCATTCAGTTAATTTGGTATCTGCCAGTTTTCTTCACTATAAAGGTATTGATTTTTCCTTTATAATTATCTTGTGGGGGAGATACCTTGAGATTATGCAAATATTCTGATGACATCTGATATATGATATTTCTCATCATACTTTCATCCACAAATTTTGGCATCCACTGATGACTCTTGTTTGCAACAATTATTACTGTGATGTTTGCCTACTGGTTGAATTTCTATTTCCATCATTCCTTCAACATTTTTTATTGGAGTTCTATTCCAACAAAGAGCTGTCTCTTCTCCCCCATTTACTTATTTATTCAATATATTCAATTACTTGCTTATATTAGCATGAGCTCATGGATATTTTTGCCCCTAGAGATTATAATGCGTTTTTATTTTGTTGTTCAAACTGTCTCTGATTTGGCCATTGGGACTCCTTTGTAAACACACTCATTAGACTTCCTTCTGAATTGTAAAAACATCACTTCTGTTGGGGAAAATCAAGCAATTTCTTTGAATGAGGGGTTATTGATAGCTAAGGCAAGCTTTACCACTTCTATTACAACAAAAATAAAGTTTTTTTTAAGGAAAGGATATAAATCTATATCTATATCTATATCTATATCTATCTCCCAAATGTGTTGTACTCTCACAACTCTCTTCATCCAAGACCTTATGAACTTTGGTCTTCAGTTTATACATAGTAGGATAGAATTTTCTCATCTTTGTCATTATTTAAATCCACATCAACAAACCCCAAATATTGATATTTCAGGAACACAGCCCAGAACCACTCAGCAACAGTATTTCTGAATAGAAATTCACTTTAACCAAAAGGTAATGAGCCCTAATTGAGTGAAAAAAGCCAATCCCAAAAGTCAAATACTATGTGATTCCATTCATATAACATTCTTGAAATGACAATATTAGAGCAATGGAGAACAGATTACCCCTTGCCAAAAGGTAGGGGAGTCTATAAAAGAGCAACAGGAGGAATCCTTGTGATGATGGAATTGTTCTCTATCTTGACTTTATCAAAGTCAATATCCTAGTTCTGACATTACACTATAGTTTAGTAAAATATTAGTAATAGGAAAAACTGGGTCAAGGGTCCACAGGATCTCTGCATTATTTTTACAACTGCATGTGAGTCTACAATTGTCTCCACCTAAAAAGTTTATTTAAAAAAAAGAAAATGAGTTTAACACTAGAGTGAATGCTCAGGAGAAACCAGATAATCATCACTGTGCCCCAACCTTTTAGATCCACTAATTGGCTAGCTAGCTTCTAGGAAAGTTACTAACAGGCCTCCCCAGAATAGCCAGCTAATGGCTAATTCTTCTTTAGGGTCTCTTCTTTTCTCATTATCCTTTATGTTGGGTAGGAACAAATACTGTGAGCTAGAGAAGCACAGAAAGGTGCTGAGGGCCAATTATTATGGTGAGTGTAGGTCTGTCATCTAAACCACCATTTTGGTTAAAAGGACCAAAATGCAAATTTTTATTTCAATTCATTTAGCTGATATTAAGAATTAAGAATATTAGAATATCTGAGAAATTCTAAACCTCCACAATCTGTAACTTTCAGCTAGTAGGAGACAATGAGAAACTGTGTCAGGAAGGAAGACAGCTTTAGTTCCAAAGACAAAAGTTCCCTTTTAAGCCACGGACACCAACTCCTCAAAAACACTTCTTATGTGTAATGAACATGAAAGCACAGATAATGGTGGAGCCAAAAAATTTAAAATGCAAAGACTAACCTTTCCACTCCACAAAAACTCCACACCACCACACCAAAGATTCACAGATTGAAAAAGAGAAGGAAACACCCAACTACAGCAAGAAATGCATACTTCATACAGTTGGTAAGCAGAAAAGAGCATGTGAGACCAGAGGTGACTTTTTCTTTCCTGAAAAGATAAAAATCCTAACAGTCAAAATAATGTGGCAGTCAGCTGTTTTTCTCTCCACAATGTCTGACATTATAACCACTGAACATATTTTTACTAACTATATATTCAAGCTCTGACAAAGCTACAAAAGACCAATGAATGTACTCCAAATTGCTTCTCCTTCCTGATTTATCAACATCAATTAATCTAGCTAAACAAAAAATGGTGTAGATGAATAAGGAACTGTTCTCAAATACTACAATCATTACATTGTACCATTGCAAGTCAATTATGAGTTTTTATATCCATTTTTGCCTGCTTAAATTCAAATGTTCAACTCTTCCAAACGATAGAATGCTTGGAAATCATGTTATCATTATATAATAGGAAATACTAATGTACTAAGAATAATGACATGATAACTCAGGTATTTCATATTAGATTCACAAATGTAAATGCAAGAGATCTGAAGTTTAAAGAAAAAATAGTATAAGTAAAAAAAAATCTTAAAAATCAAGATTATATTCAACAATTTGAATTTTTTCCTATGAACTAGGAAATGTCCATTGTCATTTGCCATAATTAGGCTGTACTGACATGTGTGCATAGTTTGATAAAATGAGTAGCTGATATAAAAGTGCACACATTCAGCCAGCCTGTCCAGCAGATTCTACTCTTGCAATACGTCTAGTCTATCTCCATTGGGTAACTCAGACTCCCAACCATCTCAAGTCCAAACAACAGACATCAGCCTTTAACAGAACTCTTGGTCTTCTCTCACTCTCCTCCAACCACAAGCTTCTACAGACAGTGGAGTCACTCCTCACCCCCTACTCACTCCCTTGGCTCCCGGCATATTCAACAAAGATTTACACATATTTTCTTAAAACCATGTGTCCTACTTATATGACAATGGGCAGTCTAGAATACCCTTCATGTTCCCTAGTCCACTGGTGGGTGAATTCCTACTCAGCTAAGACTCAATACATGCATATAAGAAGTCCACAGCCTCTCAAGTGCTCAAGTGTCAGCATAGGACAGCTGTTACAGCACTAATGCATCACATCCTACTTACAGGATATAATAGATTGGTGACTTATTTGAAGGACAAATATCTCATTTCATCTTTGAATTCCCAAGGCCTAAAACATTAAGTATCTCATTAAAATGTGCTATAATAAGAACAATTATTAGACATTGCACTAAATAGTAAATGTAGTTTATTTTACTTAATCTGCAAAACAACCTCAGGAAGCTATTATCATTTTACAGATGAAGAAACAGTACCAAAAATGGGGTGAGGAGAATGGAATAGCCCATAAAATACAGATTATCAGAGAACTATCAACAGTGTCCATATTTCCATATCTCTTTACTCCAGATCAAAGTTACTTCAGGTAATCACAATTTATATTCACTACTATAAAACTTACAATGTAAGTAAGTTAAAACAAAAAGTTAAGTTTTCCAATGAATCAAGAAGAAGTATAGTTATTCTGTGTTTTTAAAAGGCTATTACATCTTTTGGGTAGTTAAATTTATACCTGAAGCATATCCCACTGTTACTTTATGGGACTGAACTTCAAGTATCACCAAAGGCAGACCCTATTGTAATCATTTAACTCTCTCCAAAACCTATTCAGATAAAGTTTCTTTCAGGCCTATAGTAAAAAAATTTTTTGAAAAGAAAAAGACATAGTTTTCATAAGCAGCAAAGAATATCTGATTTCAAGAACCAAGCTTTAGAGTGATAGTGTATCCTCCCTTTCTTATTAAATGGCAAGACTATTTATAGTGATAGGAGGTTATTGCTGGGTTGTTTTTTTTTTTAATGTCCTTTCTTGAGGGGGAAAAAAATGCAAAAATCTATAACAAGGCAGTCCTTTTCCTTTTTTTTTTTTTTTAACTGTTTTGTGAAAGCCCAGGGGCTGCGAATGACTGCATTAAACCAATCTCTATATACAGCACTGCAGTTGAAGAGATTATTTTAAACCTCTGCCAAAATATGCAAAGCTAATTATGGAACTGTTAATTACTAAATGTTTAAAAGGTTATTTGAAGGCAACTAAGTTTCCACTAATATTGTAAAAGAATGTTATTAATTTTGCCATAAATTTAAATTCTCAATTGTTCAAAGTCACACGCTTATACAGTTTGAAATTAGTATTTCAGTTATAAATGTGCACCTTTTGACCTACAAATTCAAACAAACATCACTGTAATGAAACCTAAATCCTTGTGGCCAAACAGGCATTACTGTGTGAGACATGTTTTCCCAAACTGCACACAGTTCATTTAGTGTGTTTTATGGACAAAAATTACTTAATAAGCAAATATTACTGGAGCCCAAAAATCAGCTAAAATATAATCAAGTATAAGCTATCTAATGAAAATATGAAACTGCTCATAACAATGATAAAAAGAAACAAATGGAAATTTTAACTGTAATAAACACAATTCTTCCACTAGACTTGAAAGTTAAATATTTGCCAGAGATACTCTTTTGTGCATAGTCTCATAATTTAAAGTTCTCCGGGCTAAAGGTATTTTTTCGTCCTTCTCATTATGACTCAAAATCTAAGTCTTGTACGGTTATGAACTCTAACAAATACGGTTATGAACAGCTAACAAATTCATGAGCTAACAACTAAATCAAAGGGTGCAGTAGTAAGCAAAAATTCAATAGTGAATGACAAAGCAATATTATTAACTAGAAGGGAATAAAGTGAGGCTATATTACACATACCATTTTAAAAAGTAACTTTTACAACTAAAAACACATTAAATTAGGTCTTTAAAATAGAGGAAACAATTCTGCAATAGATGTTTCACCTGAAAAACTAAAAACATTATGCATTTAGACACTCTAAAGAAGCAATTTCAAAAGGTCTAAACTCAACAAGTTAATAAAATGGTTCAGAAAAGTCATTTTATTGTTTAAAGCCTTGGGGGATAAAGCTGTTTGTAATTTATTTAGGTCTTTTACTTCACTAAATTGCTTTGGTGACCAAGCTTCCCATTTAGGTGATTAAAGACATAAACTCAAATAGCTTAATAAAGCAATTACTTAAGAGTTCTGTTTTTCAACTGAGGTGCACTGAAAAATATCAATAAAACGTTTAGTGTTCATTATTTTCAAGAGTGTTTGTTATTTAGAATACAGTGCCCCATTGACTGGAACTTAACCAGGTTTCCAGACACACAATATGGGATACAGGTTGGATTAAAGATGACTTTTTTCATCTTCTTAAGAATATCAGGTGAATAGTGACAGCTCCTTAAATCTGAATATGCATGATTAGGCTAAAAAGTCAGGTGACAATTTTTTTCTTTAATTTTTCCTTACCATTCCCCTTCTCTAATGACATACCTAAATAAAACGGGTTCCCATTTTCCAGGTGGACATTAAAAGCTCTCTAGTTTTCCAAGTCCCTTCATTTACACTAGATTCTCTTCTAGCTAACTTCTCAGGTTACACTAGCGACATCATGATTACTTCTAGGCAATAGATTGACCTAAATACAAAAGTACATCTTCACAGAGTTTGGGAGAGAAACTGGGCTTGTAGGTTTTTAAAAAAAGAAATTGATTTTAACAAAAAATATTTATATAATTCCTCTATTCCTCTCTTTTAAAGCACCTTTTCCTTTCACCAGTAATGAGAATCATACAAATTTCTTTACTAAGTCTATGCTGAAAAGGAAGCACGGCAGCAAAACTCTCCTAATTTCCTAATTCATATCCTTCTATCCATGATATCAAGCTGATTTAATGTTTCCTTTTCTTATATTACAAAATTCTCTCCAGAATTCATGAGACAAAAAATACAGAAAAACTTTCAGTTCTCGAATTAACAAAGCACTCAATATAAAAAGTACCTTCTACCAAAACACTTTTTACATTTGAGTAAAATTTCAAACCTTTACAAGATTATGTTGACAAGCCGGGTAAAGATGGAAAACATTCACATTTCAAACTATTTTCTCTTTAAAGCAATAATAAACAAACATGGGGTTTGCATTAGTAATAACCAGATGAACATCAAATAGTGCTGACACTATAAAATGTTCAAAATTTTGGTAGATTTCACTATGTTTACTTTTTTCTATGGTTTGGTGGGGGGAAATGTGCTTTGAGATTGTCAATGAAGCTTTCATGTTGTGGTAACAGTAATAACGGGCCACTTCTGAACCAGACCAAGTTCAATGCTGGGTCAGTTTTTACTCTAGTCACAGAACTGGCAGGTTAACAGCAAAGTTCATTTGTTTGGCACAATTCTTACAAGACAGCGGACGTTTTGTCTCTTCCAGTCTTGTGTGATGACTCCACGCCCCAAAATACACACATACACACACACAGATCCTGACAGCAGGTTTCAAGCTATTGCTATTCTAATTAATCAACCAAAGGAACAATTACCCCCTACTCTAATTTCCACTAAAGGTCTGTGACATCATTTTCTGACCACCTTTGCTAGGCTCTAACATTATCAGCTTGTGTCATTTCACTTGGCACTTCAAACACTGAAAGGAATTGAAATATTTTGCTGAAATTTGCTTCCCCATCACACTGAGAACATGCATTTTCTTATGCAGAAGACTGAATGAGTTGACAACTTTAAAACATACATTAGATGGGGAAAGCACACAAGAGGCAGTGCAATGCCCAGGGACAAGATCAAAGCAAGACACTCCTTGCTTTTGATAAAATAATCCTTTAAAATAGGAACTTCCTGGAGAACCTGAAATGAATTTTCTTGTAAAATTATCACCCAACTTACACACATTCTGTAAATACATGCAATCTATCTGTGATCCCCCAGATGTGAGGGCACCATAAGGAAAAATCAAAAACGATACCAGGTGCCATTCTTGGGCCTTGTCCAAAGGCAGCCAGTGGAAGATTCTATTTTTCTGTTCTCCCCATATTAAATAGTAGTAATGTCAGAGAAGGGGAGCATTTGGATTGGAACAGATGGCACCCGACACCTAACAAGCGAAGCAACTCTTTCAATGAGATCCTAAATGTCTGACGGTCGTAAGGACCAGGAGGATTTGTCTTAAGAGGTTTGACAAAAGGATCCCCTTAAGTCACCATCCCAACGCTTAGAAATTGCGTCATTACCCAGTTGGCAAATAAAGGCAAAAAAATCAAACCACCACATTTTTATAAAATTTCCCCCTCTCTAGGCCAACTTGAGACAACCAAAATCCAACATCAGCAGCAATTCCTCCAGTTAAAGAGAAAAATAAGCCTAAAGGTAAACGAACGTATAAAGGTTAACAAACTTATCTAAATTTGACAAGGTTGTGCAACACCAAGGAATAAAGCAGGGTGCCCTTCCGGGGAGTGCGTTTGAATACGCCTGCTCTGCAGTTAGGTCCGCGATTTAAACGAAAAGCACGAACCCAGCTATTGAACTTCTTCCTCCTTTCATTGGAAAGCAGCATCCCTTTTTCAAAACAGCAAAATGTTAAATACACAAACTCAGTGTTTTATTTTAGAAGGCCACTATTGATTTGCCTTTCGCAGAGCCACACAACTTTTCTCCTATACCTTTTCAACCACTTTGGAACTCTGAAGGTGAAGGGGGCACATGCATGGGGAGGAAAGGGGCCTGCAGCCAGGGTGGCAGGGGCAGCTGTCAGAAGAGGGGAGCCCCCCGAGATTCTAAGGCCCCTGTGTGAGGCTGGGGGAGAGGAAGCTAATTACAGAATGCCCTCCTCCGCCGGACAAACGTACGGAGGTCAGGAATGGGGAGGGCGGCGAAAAAGGGGGCAGAACACCGAGAAGAGGGGGAAATAAACCCAGGGGAAAAGACTCGGAGATGGGAAGCCGTTAGAAGACGGGGGTCCTGATGGTAGAAGCGGTGTGCGCAGGGCGAACGGTATCAGGAAAGGAAGGGGGTCAGCTGAGCGCGCAGCGTACGAGGCACAAATCCGGCCGAGCCCCGGCGGGTCTCACCTGGGGGGTCCTCTCGGCGGGGTTCTTCATCACCGCCTGACGGAAGCTGTTATCCACGTAGGACGCCATCGCCCCCCGCGGGCCGGGCCGGCTCCGCTCGGCGCCCTCGTCAGCCTCCTCCCGCCCCAGCGCAGCCGCTGCCTCCGCCCTGCTCGCTCCACCCGCCCGCCAAAGGCTAAGAAGCCAAACCGCGGCGACGGCGGCGGCGGGGCCCGCGACGGGGTGGCCTCGCTGGGCCCCGCGGCCGGGAGGGTCCCTGCGGGAACTCGGCGGCCGGGAACTCCCCTTCTTCCTCCCCTAGCTCGCCGCAGGTCCGGGGAAGGCTTCCTGGCGCGCCCGACCCCCTCTGGGCCTGGCTCGACACGCCTCCCCAGGCTCCACAAGGGACGGTGGCGGCTCCGCCGGGCCCCGGCGGGCTTGTTATTTTTAGGGAGATACGGGCGACAGTGAAGAGGGGAGGGCGGCGAGCAGACGGGGCCTGCTCTCGCCTCCCGCGCGGAGGGCCACCCCTCCTCTCAGGCGCTCGCGCCGCCGCCCGGGGGCTCCGGGAAGTGCTCGGGTCTCCCGCGTCCCCAATCCTCCGGCACTCGGGCGCCGCGGTCGGCGTCGGAACCACTAGCTCAGGTCCGGGCGCTGCGAAGCCCGATCGCTTTGGCCGCCGTCCTTGCCGCTCCCGGTCTCCGTCTACTGGGTTCCGCCGTCCCCCCCGACTGCTGCTGCATCCCCTCGGGTCGTCCTGCCGCCACAGCCGCCGCCTCTGCCGCTCCGGCCGCCGTCGTGGGCTGCGCCGCGGCCGCCTCCCCCCATCAGCGCGCTCGGAGGGGAGCTGCCCCGGCGCCGGCGCCGCCGCGGCCACAGCACCCGGCGGAGGCTACGGTCCTGCGGCCCAGTAGCTCTCCTCAACTTAGTTCTGGTCTCCGCGGGCCAGGGGAGGGGAAGAAGCGACCGCGAGCGGCCTGGGTCCGGACTCCCGGCGGCGGGCGTCCTAGGGCCGTGAGCCGAGAGCCGCGCACAGCCCCCTCAGAGAGTGTGTTTGGGAAGCGGCGACTCCCCTCCTCTTCCTCCGCCTCTTCCTCCGCCTGCGCCTCCTCGGGCCGACCCAACCGCTCCTCAGGGAGGAAGCGGCCTCCGGGGCTTGTTGCTTTGTGCTGCAACCATGGTGAGGAGTGAGTGACGGGGCGGGGACGAGCCAGCGAGCGCTGCGTCATCGGAGGGCGGGACGCCCCGGCACGCTGGGCCCCGCCTCCTTGCGCTCCCGCGTCCGCCTGCCGGCCGCGCCCTCGCTCCAGAGTCGCACCTTCGGGGGCAGTCAGGTGAGCTGGGCTGCGGTCTCTAGGGTATCGCGTTGCCTCAGGCCGAGCTGGCGGGAGCCGCGCAGGACCTGGCCGGGAGGAGTCGGCGTGAGTCCCGGCGGGCGGGCAAGTAGCGCGAGGCTCTTACCCGCGCCGCCAACTGGCGCCCCCGGCCCACCTCTCGCCGGTTCCCGGAGCCCCTGCAGAGTCCAGTCGCCGCTCTCAGACTCCCAGCGCTTTGCGGCGGTCGAGGGGCGGAAAGTTGGCCTGGAGCAGGAGTCCGGCCTCAGGCTTGGGCCATACGGGGCATTCATTTTGAACCCAGGAGTTGGCTCCGAGTTGCTTCACAGAAGATAAATCCTCTAAGGATTTGTTTTACTTATTTGTAACTTATCGGAGGGAAAGCGTAACTCTCCTGCCTTCTTGCTTGCTTACTGCCACCTTCAGACATGTAAATGACTACCAGATTAAGGAGAGGGAGATGTGCCAATTTCAACACTAGACACAAAACCACCCCCAGACGTGCAGACACGCTAGATTGGAAGGTGATCGGATTCGTAGTTAGTGAGAGACTCAGACGGCAGGTTCGGTGACACGATCAGAAACGTTGGCAGATCAGGCTTTGCCGTCAGGCCGAGCAAACGTCCTGCAGACCCCAGATTTCCATGCGGGACTCACTTGTGCAAAGGACACTATATAAAACATAGCCTTTAAGATGTCACCTCTCCTACTGCTGCATTTCCCCTCACTCCCTCTCAGCCAGGTCAATGTGTGTAAGGTCGGCCAAGCACTGGGGACAGCTCTGTTGCTCTGGTCCTCTGGTTTCATTTTTATGTGCCTTCTCTTTCCCCCACCCACTGCCTTCCCAAGAAATTCATGTGTGCATGTCTATGTGGCGACTATACTGAGAGGAGGATTGTTACTTTATGAGCTACTGTTTCAAATTTCCAAACATATTTTAACACTAGCAATAGGTTGTGAGCAAACATTTTGTAGTCCTTCAATCACCTGTATGGCATTAAACTGTGTGGCTTCCTGGAGAAGGGACCGTGCAACCTTGTAAAACTGGATCTGAGATAGAAATTGTATCTCTAGACCCTTTATATTACTTTTACTGAAAACACTTCTCTATGTTTTTCTTTTACCCTAAATGTGAGACCCAGCATCAAATTCTATATGACAGACTACCACCTTGAAAGCAAAGGAATGTAGGAATGTAAGTGCCATTACAGCTCTGTGAAGAGAGAATAAATTTTAAAAAAATCAAATCTAATGAGGTGAAAAAATATACCTGACATCTCCATCTGGTGTCTACTGAACATCTCAGAATTAACATGTGCAAACCAGGTACAGATATCCTGCCCCGAATGCACCCCGCCACAGCCATCTTCCTTACAGTTAATAATGCTGTCTATACCTTCACCATTGCCCAGGTGGAAAATCTTGGAAGTTTTCCTTGACCTCTTCCTTTCTCTCGCACCCCACAAGGGTCAGTAAGCCTGTCAGCTCAACCTTCAAAGTACAGTATCTGGAATCTAACCTCTACCCACCACTTCTATTGCCAAGACCCTGGCCAAGCCAGCATCGTCTTTGCCTGCACTTCTCGATAACCACCTACCTGGTCTCCCTCTCTCTGACCTTGCCTCCAGCAGTCTACTTTGAACACAGCAACTTCAGGGAGTCTTTTCACTCCAGCTCAAGTCATTCCTCTGCTGGGGGGAAAAAAATGTCCAGTAGCTCTCCATCTCATTTAAGATAAAACCAAAGTCCTTACCAAGGCCTAAATGACCTGGTTTCCAACCCCCCACCCTAATCTCTCTGATCTCATCTCCTACTGCTCTATTCCCTACTCCTTTCCCCAGCCACACTGGAAATGTTTCCAGAACATAGTGAAGAAGCTCCAGGCTCATGGCCTTTGCATTTGCTATTCCTTCCATCACCTGAATTATCCCCCACACCCCCAGGCCACCAAAAATCAAAACAAAACCTAGAATATTGTTCTCCCTTACCTCCTTCATATCTTATTCAAATGTCATTTTCCCTGTAACTTCATATGCCCTAGTTCTCTCCCTTGCTTTCTTTATTAACATCTAACATGTATTTATTGTTTGTCTCCCTCCACTATAATGTATGCTTCTGAATTCAATGATTTATCTTCCTTTTGTTTGCTGCTATATTCCCCAACATGATGTAAATGAATTAATAACTATAGTGTTAACTTGAATGTGTATGAGATTGTTAACATACATTATCTCACTTATGTCCCTATTAGGGGAGGGGATTCTGAATGAGAAACTTAACCTCTCTGAGCCTATTTTTCTGTTCTATAAAAAGAGGATAAAAATTGCGTGCCCTGAGGATTTCTAAGTATCCAATATAATAAAGCAAAGTGCCTTGCGTAGTGCTTGAAACATAGTATGTACTCAACAAATGATAGTTATTTTAAAAATCATTCTGTTTAGCCCAACATTTTGGGGTTAGTAGAAGAGTTATTATTATCCTGTCTACAGATGAGGACACTGAGACTAAAATAGGTTACGTGACTTGCCCTAGTTCCAGGCCTTCCTTTAACTTTGGAAAGGTCTGGGGTAAACCAGCAAATAAAGGCCCATGTACACTATCGCTAATACTTAAAGCTATAAATTTACTGGAACATGGTGCTGTAGGGAGTGCTGGCTTCTGACGTGAAACTCACACCCCATTCTCTTCCCATCTCAGCTCCATCCTATACCACAAAAAAGCCCACACACGAGTACACCCCAGCCTGCATATCCAGACCACATATGTGCCTCACAAAAACCACCCCTCAGCAATTCCTCCCACTATGGTCTAGACTTGGAAAATCAGGCCTGGAAGTAGCAGGACAGTAAGTTTCGAGGCTCCATTGCTCAGAGTACAGAACTCTTCATCTCAGAAGGAAGGGTGAAGCGAGAGAAATGCCTTTCAAATCATGAGCAGTAGGCAGGACCCCCTCTCACCTAGATCTCACAGCCAGAATGTTGTGAATTCCAGATGCAAACCCAGATCTTTTTTTTCTGACCTACTGTGATACTGAAATGTACCAATGACCTCAGGTAAGGCATAATGGCATGTCTTATCCACCAACAAAATGACTAACTCACTATCAACTTCTAAGCTATCATTTAACTTCAATTAAACTAATTTTCTCACTATTTATAATCTATTTAGTTGCATATATCAATAATGCTCATCACCATTTGGCATCTAGGACTTGTCATACTCAGCATACATTGCTGTGCTCTTATCATCTTGAGCACTAACAGTGTGCTAGGAATAACACAGCCCACAGAATTAGACACAGATCTGCCACTTCACCAACTAGTCTAAACCAAAGTGTCAATCAACCATAATCAAAGTAAGCTATCTATTATGCTACCTTCTTTGTTCTGTCTCTACAACCATATTATCTAGAAAATTAGAGGATAGACAGAGCACTGGGTTTTAAGTCTAAAATACATTGTAAGTTCTTGCCTTAATACCATTCCACTTGAAACTTAAAAGTCTTAATCTTTCCAACTGTAAAATCTAATACATCCCTAAATATATCATGTAGGTTAGATGTTATAGTTGTCTTTAAAAGTGAGTTAATTTTTTTTTAACTCCTGTGTGTCCCGTTATCACACAATATTCAGGATTAATGTATATATATCTAGAGAAAGAGACAGAAAGAAGGTGGGGGACAATCATTTTGTTCAAAAAAAACCATTGAGTGTCTACTGTTCTCTCAGTAAGTAAAATTTATTGCATGCTATGTGTCAGGTACTGATCTCAATGCTTGCAGTACTAATGGTGAATAAAGAAGGCAAGCCTGCTATTCCCTTATCTTACAGGAGCTTGTTTCCTGTGCTAGGCACTTGGTAATGTATTCACCTCACTTAGGAGACATGGTAAGAATGATAGAAAGGATCCAGGAAACTGCCGTGCTCTACTAAGACAAGAGCTTCCCCTGGTTACCATTTTCTCTGGTTGTTTCAACCCTTGGAAGACAAGGTTGAGAGGCGAGAGGTTGAATTCTATTAAAGACATTCCTCATATACTTCCCCCTCCCCAAGAAACATTTTTTTACATTGTTTTGCAGTTACTTCTACCCCTGTAATCAAGTCAGTAAGAATCTCAGAAGAGTGGAAGGCTATAGTTTAGACACTGTATCATTCTCAGTGAACACTGCCATTAGGAAACAGTATTCACCTGCAAATAGCATTCCAGAGAGTCCCTGGTGAAGACTACAGTTACAGACATTCGGGGAGAGAAAGAGTGTGTTCAGAGGATAGAGCTCATGAAACAAGTTAGATAAAGTGCAACAAAAGCACACTTAGAATTAGACTCCTAGGTTTGATTTTACAGGAATCATCATAAATTCAGTTTTAAGGGTGCCACTGTGTAAGAAAAACACTAATGTGGATGTCATATAGATGTTTAGGTATCTCAGAACTGATTCTTAAGAAAAACCCATTTTTTCCTAATTTAACAGTATTATTACCTTGTTTCTGCCTTAGACATAAAATTAAATAAGTATATAAATCAAAAAATATACAAGCTAACAAAAATGTTCTATCTAGTCACACTATTATATCCCTCACACTAACATAACTATTATCCTCATTGATCTGCTGGCATTGGAAATATTGGACCAGCAGGGGAAAACAACCATCTCAATTTCCTTATTGTGAGAAAGCTAATACTGACATTTCTAAAAGGAAACACACTGTTTAACTTTTGATCCACCGTCAATTCCTTCTATTGTTGCCTAGTGTTTAGCATTAATTTTTATGAGTTGCTCTATGGAACTGCAGTCCAAAACCAGTCTGCTAATTTAAAGGGGTTTAGGTAAAATACACAGATTAAGGTTTTTTAAGCCTGATAACAGGCAAAATTAAAGACTTTACTTTAAAATCTAATGATGTAAATGTCACTACACAATCAATGAGTACTGAATGTACAGATTTTTAAAAGCCTGTACTGGATAGCCTGAATGCTCAAGTTAATAATTCAGAGAGGAAAAAACCTTAAATTTCAAACATCCAAAGTAACCTAGTGAAATAATTCTGTCATAATGGAGCATTGTATAAAATTGTATCTAGGTTTCTCCAGTTATGTGAAGGTGATTACTCACAACTAAAATTACATTTATAGGCATAGTGGTATGTGTGCAGGGCAGAATTTGTAAATGTGTTCTAAAGAAGAAGAGCAGCTACAATTATTGCCAGCTCTGGTCTCCAAGTGGTATTCAAGAGTAAATGCAAGTGTTTACAGCTGTCTACTGTAGGAGTGTCAAAATCAGACAATATCATTTGAGAAAAATAAATAAAAAGCAGTATTCTTGATCAGCTGTGA
The DNA here is from genome assembly GCF_030020395.1 of Manis pentadactyla. Taxonomy (NCBI): domain Eukaryota; kingdom Metazoa; phylum Chordata; class Mammalia; order Pholidota; family Manidae; genus Manis; species Manis pentadactyla. The sequence goes on along the minus strand of NC_080019.1, from coordinate 29,991,695 downwards.
CCTTTTAAATGCCAATACTAATAATCATTCTGGAGTCAGGATTATTTAATTCTTGTTAAATCCAAGACTACATACACCATATGTACATAAACAAAGACCCAGTGCCTATGCACTGAGTTTACAAATCTAAATTAGGCAAAGGAAATGAGGGGCAAACAAGGGCGTGGGAAATGTGCACTGAAGGCCTGTACAGAAAATGAGGCTATTTTGTTGTATTGTTATTTTAGTTTTAGCTATCAGAAGGTCCATTATATTGCAACACAAAAATTTTAAAGAGGGAAGTTCAAAAAGAAAAGCACATTGCCTTTATGTGAGTTAAAGGAGGAAACCTTAAACATGAAATAGCAAAATGTATCAAGTTAGAGGTGTAAAGGAGGAAAGTGCAAGTAAATGGCAAAAAGAGACACTGAGCATTGGCTGGGATATGACCCCAGACCAGGTAAAGATAACACATGACATATGGCTCAGAAGAAAACAGAACAGACTAAGCCCTTGGGAGGAGACTTACAGTTGGTCCTGCCCATCTTCAGTGTTTTTCTTAGACTAACATTTTACTTATCACATAGCATATATATGGCCAGTGATAAGGGCTGGTAAGACATTTAAAAGAGAGTTCAGTTCCAACTTATGCTTATCTCACCTACAAGGAATGAGCCTGTGGCATAACTGTAAGAACACAGAGACAACCAAATCAAGGTAAAGATCAACATAAACCCCCAACACTCCACCCCAACCTGGTCAGGTGCCTCACAAACAGGTCTATTGACACAAAAGAAATAGCATAGAAGTGATAGGACTTACAGAACTTGATGACACTGCTGCAGGAAAAAAAAAATACTATCTGCATTTTCAGTGGAGTCAATAAATGCAGCTTTATAAAAGCATAGTGGAGTATGTGATATTAGTGATATAGTGGAAAAATATCTTGGACTCTAATATCAGAAAGCCCTGAATTTGAAAGCCTGTTCTCATATACATGAGCTTTCTGACCTTGAAAAAAGAATTAGCCTCTTTGAGCCTGAGTTCCACCTCTGTAATAGTAATATATTCCTTGCTAGATTAATATGCCAATGACTCAAAACAAGATTTGTAAAAGTAAATACTCTTTCTTATCTCTCCCTTCTCCCAAAAAGGAATAGCATTAGTCAAAGAATATTTATATTATCCTTCAAGTTTCTAGGAAAGATTTTAGGCTAAAAGTATATTGACTTGCCTAATTAACTTTATATACAGAAATTTGAACTTAGAGAACCAAAATAAGCTTTAATTGCTTTATCATAAATAGCCCAGCACCTCAAAGGTAAATCATTTTCCATTTGAGCCAGTGGCTCCTAGCTGCAGATGATAGACATCTTCACAATGCTAAGAGTGCTGGCACAGCTGGAAAGAGCTGGCCTGCTCCAGAAAGCCTCTCACATTCTGCAGGGCAGAACAGGAGCTGCTTATCAGATGTGTCAGACCTGGGTCTGACAGCATCTCTGCCTTTATCAAATAACTGGAAAACTCGAATTTTCTCTTACAAATATTGAAAATTTTACAAGGTTTATGGCCATTTCAGAAAGCAAAAAATAGTTACCAACTAATATGTGTGTTATTGTCCCCTTTTTTAAGGGTTAGAATTATTGATTCCAAATATTAATATGTGTAAATCTATACACAGCACTCAAATGACTGAACCTAAAAAATGTGTAACAGAATCAAATGAACCGGAAAGATCCAATTTAGTTTTGTACAAAGATAATATTCATAATGGTATGTTTGTGATGTTTGCAACTCGCAGATTTTTAAGAGATTTTAAAACCAGAACAATCTGTGCCTTAACTTGGCCCGCCAACTGCCAAAGAATGATGCTCCAGGAGCCTCTCAATGCCCTCCACCCAAGGTTAGCTGCAATGTAACAATCTAAGTAACCAAGTAGAATCTGTGCAAGGTTACCTGAAGCATTTCTTCCACCCACTTATCTTTAAGGTGATTACAAAAAACACTTTCAAGACATGCTTTCTGTAGTGAACACAACTTTCATCAATAACTATAGATAGCTGAGAACACAAAAGCACTGCAGCATTTCCAGAATGAATATTAGTAGAATCATTGGCATTGCGGCCCAGACCAACTGGCTTTTTCCCGACAACATGCTGCAAGAGATCTCAAAGGGGCACCTGTAATAGCTTATTTGTCTGAGTAGAGCATCTGCAGTCTGTGCTACTATTTCAGATACAAAGTTAGCTGTGGATCCCTTTCCTGGTACCTGCCAATATTAGAAAATACTATACTCCTCTTTTTGGCCAAGACATTCCTTTGACTCTTAAACACAATGAGATGGGAATTGGAAAAAATAAAGACTTTCTGAAAGGGTTTCAAGTCTCCCTTTCCCTCTATCCAAACAAAGGACCACGCAATGTCTGGACCATTCTGTTATGACATGATTTCTGTTCTCTTCCTGCAATGGAATTCTTTTGAAAGGTTCTGGGTTCAGGTTTGAACCAGATGATGCAAAGCTGGACACAGACTAAACCAAGGTAATACCTCAGTGAACAAGGCCAGGCAGCCATCGGTGCTAGGGAGGAAGGATATGGGTTCTGACCACTTTTCTTGCTTCCCTTCAGAAAGAAATTGTGAGCCCATGGTGATATCCAATCATAGCTCCCATAGTCCCATTTGTGAGATGTTGGAAACACATATCAAAAATTGTAAACAGGCATGGTCTCTAGACAGAGTTTTTAGCAGGGAATTTCAGATGTCATATATTCTTTCTTAGAAGCAGTTTATCTTTGGAAAGGAGCACCAAAACCAGGGCTATCTTGTGTAAGAAAAATTATCAGTCAGCAAATCCCATCTTTTCTTGTGAAAATCAATGATAGTTATTACCAAACAATGTCAGAATTCTTAAAAACCATAAGGTGTTTTCCAAGGCATTCCCACAATAGGCTCTTAGCTATTCATTTATGCAGCTAATAATAATAGCTGACAGGCATAGAGTGCTTACTCTACGCCAAGCTCTGTTCTGTGACCTTTACATGCACTGTCTTAATCTTTCAACAACACTATGAGGTGGGTACTGTTACCATATATGTTTTATAATTAGGGGGAACTGATACTTAAAGAGATCCCAGAGCCAGGATCTAAACACATGCTCTCTAGTGCCAAAATACATGCATTAAGCCCTCATTGTGGGGGTTCTCAGGTCTTTCTTGCCTTATTTCTTATAGAACATCAAGTATCAAAATTAACCATTTGTTGGTAATTACAGTGATTTTTAATCCTCAACCCTATTTCCTCCTGTATCTTCTGTCCCTGAGAGATGTGACATTTCCTGAGACACATGATTATACTAAACCTGAATTCCAGTCTACACAATAACCCACAAGCTTGCCCACAGGACATCTGTACATAGATGTACACAGAGACCTCAAAATAAACATGTCCAATGAAAACAAATTAGGTACTTAGAGATACATCTATCAAAATACATACAAGAGCTCTATGGAGGGAGAAAGACAACAAAACTCTGATACAAGAAATAAAAAATGTCTAAGTAAAATGAGGTGGTATATCGTGTTCACAAAATGGGAGACTCACTATTCAGATGTCCTGAATCAAAGCAATCCCAGTTAAAGTCCCAGTAAGCTTTTCTATAGCTATTGACAATCTGATTCTAAAATACATATGGAAAGGCAAAACACTTCTGATTAAAAAAAATGAAGTTGAAGGACTCACATAACTCAATTTCAAGACTTACTCTAAAGCTACTTTCAAGACTATGTGGTATTGGCATAGATCAATGGAACAGAGCAGAAAGGCCAGATTAGATCTCAAAAAATATAGTCAACTGATTTTTTACAATGGGGCAAAGATAATTCAATGGAGAAAGGAATGTTTTCAACAGATGGTGCTGGAACAATTTGATATGCAGCAAAATCAACATATTCAAATTTTAACCCAATGTCTTTCTTCCAAAATCTCCTCATCAAATGTTCCCAAATCTGGGAGAGAGACACCACCATCCAACCAGTTGTTCAGGTGAAAAAACAGGAGTCATCTTTGACTCACTTTCTCACTTACAGTTCCTGAGTTCAATCACTTATTAAATTATGTAGAATCACACATTCAGCCCTCCCCTCTCCTTCTACTGCCACCGACCTAGTTCAGACACTCTTTCCCCTGAACCTTATCCCATCTCCAATCCCCCAACAGTGTATCTAAGGAGAAAGTAGAGGAAACCATTGCTTTCCTGAGCATCAAAGGTGGTACTTCTTCAACAATTTTTAAAAGAACATGTTGACATTATAGTTATTCTGATATGATGAAAATATGTTACATTTTTTTTATGTGGAAGGAAGGACCATAAGCTGTGTAGAGAATGCAGGCAAAGGTCCAGGTGCCTCTAGTCAATATGCTGGCTCCACCTGGCCAGGGCCTGGTCTCTCCTGGCGCAGGCTTCCCCCCTGTTAGAAATTGCCTAGGCCTCTGCACAATGATCTTTTGAAAAAACAAATCTATCATGTAATTCCAAAGCTCAAATTCCTTCAGTGGCTTTCCAATGCTTCCTCCATGAAGTAAAAGCCCCTTTGTACAATATGCAAGATACCTAAGTGTTCTGGCCTAGATATGCCTACCTAGTTTTCTCTCCCACCACTTTCTACCCATGTAACTTCTACTCCAGTCATTCCTAACAGTTGGGCCTGTTGGGATTTGCTAAACCAATTCCTCAATGCCTTGCATACACATCTCTCCCCTAGAATTCTGTTCTCTCCAAGGGTCACCTGTGAATTTCCTATTCCTCCTTCAAGACCTTCCTAAGCAAAGGACTGTCTGTGGGCAGGTTGTGTAACAGACTAGATAGAGCAAGAGTCTGAGACACCTGAGTTCTAACCTAGATTCTGTCTTGCGGCATAACAGCTGCTTGTCCAGAGGCAACTCACATACCTCTGGTGAGGCTCAGGACCTATTCTAAATGGAGGCAATAGTACTAGGTAACCTGGGAAAGGAGTTTGTAGCAATGGCAAAAATGTCCTAGACAGACAGACCTGTTAAAATTTTTTGACTCAAAAATTGTATTGGTATGTCTGGGCACCTTCCCTACTGGTAATTTGTATTAGCTTCTGCCAACCATTCACCCTCTCCTACCCCTCCATAAGTATAGCTATTATTTAGAACTTGCCTGGTATATGACCACTATTATTATAATAATAATATTTAGTAGTGACCACCTACTCTCTACCAGGGCCAGTGTTAGGCTTGGTACATATACAAATATTGTGATACAATAATCTATCATTATTGTGATTCCAATCAGGGTTATGCATTTAATTTGGTTTCTTTTCACCTTTGAAGGAAAAAAGAATGAGGTGGACTGAATTGCACAAGCAGAAAAATTAGACACTATCTTTTTGGGATTCATACTAGCGATGGTTTGTAGGGGCTCCAGCCAAAGGGAACATTTAGAGATGTGTCCATTGATGGAGTATAGAGTAACTGGATAGTCACACTAAGCATGTGTTTAGGGCTAAGCAGGGGCATTTTTTAAAAAAGATTTTTAAAGGATTCGAAAGAAAGGGAGGAAAGAAGGGAGGGAAAAAGGTGAGAAGAAGAAAGAGAAAAAAGGAAAGCATCAAAGTGCTTGTTAAAAGGCAAATCAGAATTTGTTGGACTGTATCTTACAAATTAGGATTGTTTTTATTTAGAATCATCTGTGGGTGTGGGTCACCATCAAATGCTGAGTGTTTAGGATTTCTAAGGGTCTGTATCCAGGCCTGGTTTGCTACGACAGGGGCCTTTATGTGGAAAGAAACCAGAATCATTTGGGGGCACCTGACCTAACCAGGAACGACTGTGCTCACTGTGATGAGAGCCAGCTTTTCTTCTTCAAGATCCACAGTGGGAGAGTGAGAGCAGCCAAAAAAGGGTTTAAGTTAAAAAGTGTAACTTAAAAAAAAACTGAATATAATTTCTTACATAACAGGATGGGTGGTGGATTGTCTCTTGGTGTATGAATGGTGATCTCCACCCTGTATAACACTCTGATGTCAAGCATTGTTCTGGTTTCTATGAGAAAGTTTTGTAACCCAAAATATATTTGATAATTCTGCCATCCATAAATCCAGAACAAGTGGATATATATGGACTCCATATGGATAATCACTGACCTTTTTAATTGTACCACTACTCGAAACATATCTCCTTGTTTCATACAAAGGAGAACTCATCCTCATTTGTATTCTTACATTTTTAGATAGCAAACTAATTTAAAAAACACCCCATGTACAAAAAACCTAGTCCTTGTTTTTCAACCAAGCATCTTTGAGTAACTTCACCCATTTTCTTAAATCAAAATATCCTACTAACATTTATTGCACTTACTTGTAACTGTGTAGTTAAACTGAGGAATGTTGTCCCCTGTGGTTCGAGAAGCACTTTAAAAGTAATGGAAATTATAATGCACTCTGGAGAGATTTATGAGAATATTAATTAAAATCAACTTGTCCTAGTTTTCATAGTTTTTCCAGAATTGAGAAGGATGATGAGTATAGCAAACTGACATGTTTTCAAAATATGGCTGCTCCTCAAAGCTATGGTTTTGAACAAAGTCTAATGAATCTTCAGAAAAGATGATTTCTAGGAGAACAGTGTTTTTGCCTCAAAAATTACACAATAATTTTTACTTAGGGTACATGAGGTACTCAGAGGAATTAATGAAATATGACAGAAATAAGGCAGTTTCTGACTGTCAGAGAAATCTGTAGCACTTATCTCCCAAGGCAAGGCCTATTCATAGTTTAACTTTAATGTACACATATAATACATACTAACATTGGCAAGAGTTAAGCAAATAATTTAAAGAAGAAAATTGCACCATTTTGAGTCTGTCTCCCAGATGATTTAATCAACACTGGAAAACTACATTTAAATAGAAGTATAAGTCTAACTTAAAATACCAGGAGCCAAGAAATTCAGCTCCAATTATGCTGTCAGGTACTAAGACCAAGAAGTGAGTGTCCGGATAGAGAGATCCACAAGTTTAATTTAGCAAATAGTGAGCACCGTAGCTGTTGAATCAATTATTTACCTGCCAGTTTACAGCCAGAATTATTCCTGCAACTTTGTTTTCTGATTATGATCAGATTCATTACATTTATAAACATGTAACTGAAATTTTTTGAGCTAAAATTGCACTTTATTTATTTGAAGTTAATGTTTCAGCACTCCCACCTTGTCACCAAATAACATTAACTTCCCACCCCCAGTTTTGAGTTCCTCCATCTTTGCCAAGCTTATATATTTGGTCGACCCTCTGTGGGGAAGTTGGGGTTCCTATGGCCAGGATCCTCTTTGAACTTAAACCCCCTGATGATGTAACTGGCCTGTTGGTAGGCTACCGCTTCCACACCTTTAGGCAATAAGCTATTATTGTGCTATATAGAGAGCTCGGCCCAGTGCTCTGGGAGGAGACAGAGATGTTAGTGCTCGACCTACCGCCGGGAAAACAAGCCGGGTAATAAACCCTTTCACCCCAAAGAACGCTTGCTGTCATTCTCTTTGGTCACATTGAATCCACAGTGAACTTACCAGGGGCTGAAACCCATTGGCAAGACAGCCTCCTACCTCTCAGATCCCAAAACAAAATAAAACTCTCTCTCTCTCTCTCTCTCTCTCTCTCTTTCTCTCTCTCATCTCTCATGCAAGCCAGGTAACATTAAATGACTAAGTGTTGAGTCTCAACAGGATCCAGACAGCAAAACATGGGAAATCAAGATTCCAACATTATATACACCTTGAATCCCAGACTCTCCTTGACTCATCATTTCATTTCCAAAAACTGAGTGTAAGTAAATAATCAAGAGCTATTTGCAGAGCTATTTACAATAAAAAAGTAGCAACAATCTAAATATTCAACAATAAAGGGCTTATAATAAATTATGCTAAAGCAACAGATTAGAATACTATGCAGCTATTAAGAGAACATTTTCAAGATTATAACATGACTATATGCTCACATTACATGTAGTGAGGAAAGAGACTCCAAACCTGAATGGTACCCCAATTTTGTCAAAAAATTTAAAAATGGTATATAGAGACAGATATAGACATAGAAGTTGACAGGGAAAATTTCATGCATTTTCTTATATAGAACAGCAAATTAAAACAGAACCTAAAATGAAATTCAGTATGCCAAAAATTGTGCTTTAAATAATAGTTGAGCTCTGGCTAGTGAAACCAGCCAATTTACCAACCAAACAGCCACCACAAAAATCTCAAGTTTTCTTGAATAGAAATCACTGTTTTCATGTGTCCAGCTGGCTTTTAGATGACAAAGTTGTTTCTTGGTTGGAAATATTGATCTAGCCACTAGGTAATGTTTGGGTTGTGTCATGACCAGTTCTATCCTCATAGGGAAAATGAGAAGTTTATCTTTCTGTTTCTGTTCTTTCCTTCGGTTTCCTACGTTCGCAGTCCTCAAGACTTCTCCACCTCCTCACCTTCATCCGTTCCCTGCTAAGCAATACTAGGCTTGGGAGAGGTTCTCAAAAATCCATTTAGCCTAAGATAACAAGCTCCGACCAGCTTAAAGTACTTCCACCACAGGTGTTTGCATTTTAGTGAGGACTAAGCTGTGAGGCCCACAGAGTTTCAAAACTGGGGCACTGTTTGCATTTGGGGCAGGGGCAGTTCCAACACCAGCAGGCACTCCCCACTCCCACTATCCTGAGAATCAAAAAGCTGACAGAGAACCAGAGTCATGATGTTCTATTCTGGACTCTTGCCTGTCACTCAGCAATTAGTTTATTTATGGGTATTTAGTGTGACCCACTGCAGGCCAGGCACTGTTTTGGGATTTTGGGGCAAACTTTGGTCCTCATGCCTGCACAGCAATCATAAGCTAAAACATATAATATGCCGAAAACTTGATTTAAAAATCATTCATATGCTGTTCAATCTAGGCTCCCCCACCCCTATTTTCTGTTTAATTTTTGAAGTCAGAACAAAAATAAAAACAAAAACAAAGGTTAGATTTAACTTGGAAATACCTGTCTCACCAGGCCTCTGCTTTCTTTCACATTTCAAATACTGTTTTTAGGCATACCTTGATGTTTTTTCTTTGTCATTTATGTATGGACTTGAAACTCCTGATTACATCCCCTCTTTAGTAAATGAGCAGAGAATGAAAGTGCCACCTGCTTGCTACCACGGTAGCACTGTTTTACATATCTAAGTTTCAGTTGCTTGAGAGAACGATGCTTTGTTCCATTAAATTGGAACCTCTGTGTTTTTCCCCCAGATGTTAATCATGATCATTCTGTTACATGAGAGGTTTTGTCTAGGTAATTAAAGACCTCTTCATATCATACTTGAATATCAAGTCTTAAATGAGGCATGTGATAAACTTTGGTCTTTTGAGTATAACAAGGTCTGACTTAATGAAGGACATTATTTTTTGATAAATTTTTAAACTGTTAAAGATGAGTTTGATTATACATTCCTAATACAGCTAGATTCAAATAACATTTATAGTTATAAATAGTGAGAATAACTTATAAAAGCTATTACAAAGCTCAAATTTTGGATTAAGAAAGAAGCAATCCCCCACCTCCCCACAAGAAACACCCTCCTAAGAGAAAAACTCATTAAGAGAAAAATGATTTATAGATTTATTTTTGGTCATATGACATCTTTTTTAATGGACATCTGGATTTCACCCCTGCTTTTCTTATATTTTATTTATTTATTTATTTATTTTGGTATCATTAATATACAAGTACATGAGCAACACTGTGGTTACTAGATTCTCCCCATTATCAAGTCCCCACCACATGCCCCACTACAATCACTGTCCATCAGCATAGTAAAATGCTATAGAGTCACTACTTGTCTTCTCTGTGCTATAGTGCGTTCCCCGTGCCCCCCTACATTATTTTTCTTACATTTTAAATGAGATATATTCAATTTGTGCATGAAAATGTTTATTTTAAAAGGAACTTTCTTCATAATATGCTAATTACCATTAATATTCTACTAATGATATTATATATATTTCAACTAATAGAAATAAGAACAATTACAAAAATAATTAGAAACAACTATGAAATCAACTATAGCTTGCTGTATGTTGCATGATCATAACATAAAGTAAACATATTCACCCAGAATTAAAACAACAGGTCAGACAAGCCCTCTATTGGGAGTCAGTATTCCTTAGCTATCAGTACAAGGATTAGAACCAAACAGACCAGAATTTGAAAATGGGTTTTAACATTTATTAGAAGTGTGACCTTGTTTTAGTTATCCTCTTTGACATGCAGGTTATTCACCTGTAAAATGGAAATAATAGTACCTGAATCAGAGTCGTTGGGAGAATTAATACATGTGAAGCACAGAATACATAGTATTCCACAAATGTTTGCAGCACCATCATTAAGACTGCCCATAAAGAAACTAGGCCAGCTATTGGCTTAAAAGCCTAGTTAGTGGCAAAAGTTTTTGTCATATTAAATGTGTGTGCATGTGTATATGTTTGTCTATCAGTGCTGGAAATTTTCTTTGTCCCTCCAGATCTCCACCTTTTCTGCTCTGTTCTCTGCACTGTAAGCTGAACTTTAAAGACTATGTCCATGGACTGCCTTGTCCACTGGCTTGTAGGTAGATTCAGCCAGTAGGGTACATCAGCAGGAAATGGGAAAGGTAGGGGAACAGCAAGATTTCAGAGTACTTATTCCCCATATCCCTCCCTAAATTGGTCACTGTGAAAGGAATGGGCTACATTTCTTGACCCGTAAGACTTAAGATGGGAAGGCCCTTGCTCTTAGTCCTGAGAAATCACATTGCTGTGCTTTCCGAATATCTTCCTCACACCTTTATAAAGGTCTATTTATTAAAATCTCTTCAAATTAACCCGAACCGAGTGTCTCTTGTTACCTGTCTTGAGCCTCTAATACCAATTCTTAATAGAAATGATGTAATGGACTATGTAGTTAATATTTTCATCTGTCCCCCGGCTTATTATCCTTCTTCTAGACAACTTGCTTCTTTTGTTGTTCTAGGACTATAAAATATATATGTCCGTTCTACATGCCTCACTGCAACAGTTGCCCCAAGACCATGGTGGTCCAGTTGTATTCACACACCCCTTGGGAATAATGATTAGCTTATGTGGTGAAGCTGCAGTCTAGACCAGCTAGGGATTCTTCACCAGAACTTTCCAGATTTGAGATAAAGTTTGTTGTCTTCTTCTTGACTGAAGAACTGATGAAAGAAATCTTGGGGTTTTCTGTGGCCATCTTCCCTATTTCAAGCAGAGCATTCTGTAGGACGGAGCTCAGCAGAGACAAATAGGAGTGAATGAGAGAAAGATGACCTGAAGAAGAGGTTCCTAGAGTCGTTATGCCCAGTTCCAAGCTCTGAGCTCACTTCTGCAATTGCTTTCACCATTAAGTGAACAAATATACTGTATTTTCTTCTTGCTTGAACAAACTGGAATTTTTGTCACATGCAACTAAAAAAAAAATGTCCTGCTGAAAACAATGGCAAAACCTTTGCCATCTGATATGTTTCTAATATTTGAATCCAATTATTCTGAAAAGTTCAGTGATGCTGGCAAGAAATGCCTTCTTTTTTCCCCTTATTTTAAAATTAGCAAGGATGGCTAGATATCAATGATTAACAGTGGTGTTTGGTTTACTAGTTATTGTGGATACTTTTTATTTATTTTGTTTGAAGAGAACCTAAATGAATATTAGGTATAATAATAGAGGAAGATTTATTTTTTCCTAAATAGAGTAACTTCCCTCCATAGGTGTAATATTGTGTGGGTTTAAGAAAAGCACAAAGGCCGCACAAGATTCAAATGGGGCTTATATCCCATTACAATAATTTGCTGTGTATTATATCTTGCCAGTGGGTTTCAGCCCCTGGGCAAGTTCACTATGGATTCAATGTGACCAAAGAAATGACAGTAGAACATTCTTGGGGTGAAAGGGTTATACCCAACTTTATTTCCATGGAGGTAGTTCAATCACTAGAATCCCGTTCACTCAGAGTGAGTCTGCATGCAGCAAGCCAGTCTCTGCCTCTGGACACCTCTGTCTGCACAGCCATCCTCTGGGCCTCTCTGCACAGTCGTCCCACACAGTCATCTTCTGGGCCTCTGTCCTCGGTGCTGCCACCACTCCAGCCTCTGCTCTGCTCTCCTGCAGCCTTGCAACCCTGCCACCGTGTCATGCCCAGAGCACTGGGCGGAGCTCTTTTTATAGAGTCAACAGCCATGTATTGCCCACAGGTGTGCAGTGAGCTAGTCAACCACGGCCAGGTGAGAATCCTGGCCACAAGAACTCTCATTTTATCCACACATACATTAACTAAATTTAAACCTCAAAAGCCTTTCCTTCCCCCTAAAAAGTTAGCATGCAAATAAGTTAGCTAGTAGTAGCTAAAAACATTTTTTTGCTATAAAACTATTGGCTAAATATAACAATTATTGCATTCTTAGCCTATCAGACCATGCTTTGATCATCCAGAGACAGAAATGTATCTTAGAACCAACCTGTGGGGCACCAAAGAGAGTCTGCTTTGATTGTTCTCCTGAAGACCACATTGCCAGTAGTGCCTCTCATCACTGCTGACCACTGATACTTGGCATGGATCCAGAAAGAATGGTTGTAGCATGCCCTCAAGAATTCTTAGGAGATGAGTCCTCACTTGGCAACTCTCCCTTCTAAGACATTCATAAAAACAAATACTCTTCACATAAATGTGTACTTTCTGGCACACAGAGTTATCACTATTATCTTTCAGAATCCTGGAAATTCTGATTATGTAGGTATGCACACATTTAAGTGATGAAAAGCTGTTTCCATTTTTAAAGCACCCTTCCCTGTAAACTGAATTACATTATGTATTGCCATATTGAGGACAATCTGGCTTATAAATGAAGAAGCTAAGAAATATCTATAAAGTTAGCAAAATACTCATATATCTATCATTTGGTTGATATTAATAATATAGGGTTCTTCCAAATCATATGTATATCTTTACATTTGAAAATGTCCAGGGATTAACTGGCTTTAAAACTTAATCACCATTCAGAAAAGTTTCCTCTATGTAGGTCAAACATGTAGTGAACTATTAAAACAACATAGGCTTAGAGAGGAATTGTCAAGATTATACCAGAAAAGGTGGTGGTAATATTAAAGTGTATCTTAAAAAATAGCTGAAAACATATTTACATTCTATCACTTGCCAGTGTCTATGATATCTTTGAATTGATTAAATACTTGATGACTGTGATATTTATTATGCCAAAGGTTTTTCTGACTCCATTGTATTCACTGTATTATAAATGTACTTATCATTATGTTATAGTTTTAAACAATTTGATAGTGCAAGTTATTATATATTTTTATCTCTAATGATTCTCACAGTTTTGGTACAAATACTCTGTTTGTGGTAGGGCATGGTAATTCACAGCAGGGGTAAGTTGTAACAAGACCCATCTGTCCTTTTCCCCCATCTGACTCCTTTTGTCTTGATTAATTGTTGCTACCAAAAAAGTCTACCACCTCTTTGCTTGTGCTTTGCAAGAGGTTACAGTCATTGCCTTCTTTTAGAGTAATGGTGCTTAAAATATTACATGCTTTTTTCTCTGTGGCACTAAACATACAGTCTCTACTACTATGGCTACAAAGCTTTTCATTAGACTGTGAAAGACAGGTGGAAGCCACTTTTGTTAATGTCAGAGTCTAATGAAATGGAGACAAAACTTAAATGGTTAGTAAAGAATGTCACTTTGAGTTAAATATCTAAGGTATCTACCTCATAGGGAACAAAGGAAGAAAAGGTATATATATATATATACATATCAAGTTTATACCAATAAAACTGAGCTTCTGAAGAGTATGAGAAACATGCTGATGTTATGTCAAGATACATCAGTGTTTGAAAGAAAATAAGTTAAAAACACAAATCCACATTTCCTAAAGACTTCTGTCATTGCTTAATTTCAAAAGCATCCCAAGACAAAGTGAAAGGAGCCAGAGTTAGAATTTAATTTCTTACTGGAAAGAAATGTATTCTAGGAGGGGCAAACATGGGAGGTAATTTAGGAGATGAAAGATCTGCTCAGAGGTGTTACATTATTAGCCCTGGAGTGGCTCCCAAGGGATCTACTTCAGTTCAAGTGGAAGATTCAGCAAATTGTGTTACATTACTCAAAAATGTTGCTCACATGTTTATTTGACCAACACTTACTGAATACCTTCTGGATATACACCAGAACTGGATATACAGAAGTTGGAAAAAGATGCAAAAGTGACAGAGAATATTGCTGCTGTTATTTTTAATCATCAGGGAACTTTAATCTAGATAAAAAACTGAGACATGAACCCCAGGCCATCCAAGGAGTAGGGACAGCCTGCCTCTAGTCATGTAATTTGAGGGGCCACACAGGCTCCCTGTTTCATGGAATATTCTTCCCCTTACTGCCAATTTTTCTAAAATCCTCCATGATAAGGCCTGCTTCAAGTTCAGGCTTTCTATTTAGGTAAGGGTGTGGAGCACACACCCACACCCACACACACATACACACACAGTCTCTATAAAGCGCCCATGACAATATCATTATGTTACTCAGGAGGGTTCATATAATTCTCAAATAACATTTCAGTCTTGGCAAGGTTCTGAGGTAGTGAGACATAAGACATGAAACAAAATTATAGGTAACGAAGGAAAAACAGAATGGTCCAGATGTGACAAGTAGCTAAGAGGAATCATAAACTTCATAAAGTGAATTCAAACTACTCACTTTATGAATTTACACAGGCATTTCAATGCCAGTGTGATAAAGCTAGACTTGTGCTTATGAAGAATGAAAAGCCAAGGGAGAAAAGAGTACTGGCAACCTGGCAATTGTCTTCAGACTGAGCCAGAAGAGACAGAGACTGAAATCAGGGAGATCAATCAAAACAGTACTGACTGACTCTCTCAGGACTTATAGAGACATAATACCTGAATTAAGTGAAGGTGAACTAAGAATAAATTAATATTTTAAGGAAATATAATAGGCTCCAGAAACAGATTGGATATGAGAACTGAGGGAAAGAGGGACAATAACTCCCAAGTTTAATGTTAGGTAACTGGAAACTGGTGATGACATTAAAAGATACAGGGAATTTGGAAAAGATACCTAATCTGGCCACTGCTGGCAGCATGAAGAGATAGGGAAACTGGTGAATGTTACCTTAAATACTTTTAGCCACACCATCAACTGGACATTTCTTGCTGCCTTTTGACTCAGGACTAGATTTTTAATGAGATATGGGCAAAAGAAACATGAATCTACAAGCCACAAAGAATTGAATCCTTGAGAGCAAATGGCAAAGAAGAGCAGAGAGCCGAGGGTAAGTTTTCTTACAATGTTCACAATGCGGTGAGAACAAAGTCATCAAAGCTAAAGGAAAAAGATAACGAGGAGGGCGGGACAGAGGAAGAGAGCTTTAAAGATTGGATGGTCAGAGGTATAAAATAGTGGAAAACATTAATTTTTTTCTCACCTTCAAATGATTGTTTAGCTGAATGTAGAATTTTCACAGATTTCTCTTTGTATTTTGAAGTTATTCCACTGCCTTTGGCTTCTGTGGTTACTACTGAGAAGTCTGGTGTCATTCCAATTATTATTCCTCTGTTGGCGATTTCTTTTTCACTAATTTTAAACTATTCTGTTTGTTCTGAAAGCTCACTAAGATGTATTTTTATTTATACTGCTTAGGACTCACTGTGAATCATGAATCTGAAGATTATGTCTTTTAGCAATTCTGAAAGTTTTTCAAATATTATGTCTTTACATATTAGTTTTCCCATTCCCTCAATTCTCACTTTTAACTGACCCAAACGTTTTATAAGGGTAGTTGTAAATTAGCCTTTCTTATTTTCTCTCCATCCCAATTTACCTCTCTTTTTTATTTTACATCTCTTTATCCCTCCAGGTTAATTCCTGAGTAATTTCCTCAGATTTTACTTGCAGTTTACCGAGTCTCACTTCTACTTTAAAATTTTTCTATTGAACTTTCATTTCAATTACTTTTGGTTTTCATTTATAGAAATTTATGTAATTATTTTGTTCAAATCTATGTTATATTTTCATAGACTTACATAGACTTACTATTTTCTCATATATTAGAGTCTTTTATGCCCTTAATCACGTGATTTTTTTTTTTTTTTTGTGAGAGGGCATATCTTATATTTATTGATCAAATGGTTGTTAACAACAATAAAATTCTGTATAGGGGACTCAATGCACAATCATTAATCAACCCCAAGCCTAATTCTCAACAGTCTCCAATCTTCTAAAGTATAACGAACAAGTTCTTACATGGTGGACAAATTCTTACATAGTGAATAAGTTCTTACAGGGTGAACAGTGCAAGGGCAGTCATCACAGAAATTTTCGGTTTTGATCACGCATTATGAACTATAAACAATCAGGTCAAATATGAATATTCGTTAATCACTTGATTTTTTTATAGTCCCTATTTAATAGTTTTGTTATCTGAAGTTCTTTGGAGACTTCATCCTCCCAATTGCTTCTCTGTTGACTCCCAGACATGGTGAACGGTCCTTGTATGCTTTGTATCCAGGAAGATGTGTAGATCAGCAAGGAGTGACTCCCTCACAATCTGTTAACAAAGTATTCCCTCACAACAGGTTTTGTTTGTTCTTCCAGGAACCTTAGAGTTACCACTGGACAGGACCAAAGTTTATATGAATTTTTCAATTAACAGATACTTGGCCCAGGCAGATAACAATAAATCAGCATTCAGCCAAGCACCATCTGTTTCTGTAAATAAAGTTTTATTGAAACACAAACAAGTCCATTTGTTTACACATTGTCTACAGTGGGCTTTTGTTCTACAATGGCAGAGCTGAACAGTTGCAACAGAGACTATATGGCCCACAAAACTGATACTATTTACTATCTGGCTCCTTAGGAAAATGTTTGCCAGTCCCTGGTATAAATTAAAATACTAAACCAGAGGAAGAGCTGGTATCAGGTTACAGATTCTCAAGGGAGAGACTATTTCCTTCCACTGAGATTCCAAGCTGAGTAGTTTCTTTGCGCTGGTGAAGAGATTACTTTTGTTTTTGTTTTTAATAGTCCACGCTTTCAGTAAAGACACAGCTTTTTGAGAGTCTTGAATTCATGCGGATTTATTAATTCTAACTTTTTGTCTTGCATGAGCCTGGAGCCCAAGGCCTTAAATTCTGAGGCATTTAAAACCAGACTCCTAAATGTAGGAAAGAGATTTTCCTGCCACACCAGCACTCCCTGCACAGGTTTGCAGCACCCACAGCTCCTATACTTTTGTCTCCTGCAGATATCACTTACAAATCAGCTGTGTATTAGCTACTTCTTTTCAGCAATTGTAGGTGCTTATAGCAAAATATTTCTCAAGTTATGTAACATGCCACATTTCTTGGAATTGGTATTTGTGTAAATTGTAAGTGGAATCTTGGAGGACTAATAAATTTTAAATTTTGCTAAAACAGTTTTGGATTTTTGAATAAGACAATGTGGAATCAGAATGTGAAAGGTATTTCAGAAAATTGTGAAAGAAGTAGGCAATGAGGCAAGTCATAGTCACTATTGATTGGAGGCACCTAACAGAGGTGTTATTAGATTTTCCTCAATTTGAATCCTACCTATGTGATCCTTAGAGAAGTTATTTACCTTCTCATGACCTCAATTTCCTAATCTGTAAAATGGGTTAATAAGGTCTAACATATAGCAAATCTCAAGAAGACAGGACCTTGCAAGTAACATGAATGTAAGCCAAAGCTCTGAGAATGTCACTCACTCTTTAAATTACCTTTCTTTTGCTTTGAAGGAAGGAACCTTATCTAACATGTAGCATATATAAGCAAATATTTCTAGCTGAATTTAGCCATTATCATTGTTTCCATGGCAACTATGTTACTTTGAGGGGCAAAGCACATAAAGATGCTATAAAAGATTTATAGTCACTTGTTTGGGATGATCTTCACATGTTTCAGGGTTGTGAGGGAAGGAGTTTACCCCAGACATGTGGCCATAAAACTTAAACTAGTTATCAATGGTTTCCCTTGGGAAAATTTTATTAAATATTTAAAAAATTTAGTAATTGTTAATTGTTTAATAACCTAATCTCATGTTTAGCCTTGCCTGCATAACTTTCCTCCAAAGTTAACAGATTGACATGAGTAACCTGTCAGAATATACTCATTAGGTAGACATTAAGAAGGGAAAAATTAGCCAGAAAATACGGTGTGAGGAAAAAGGAGACATTCAGGTCTGGGAAAGGAAGACAGGATGTTACTCCTGATTGTGGGAGCTGGGAGATGTGTGCAGCCCTGAAGCAATAACATAATTGGGTGTGGGAGGGTAAAGAGAACAACTGTCATGCAAATAATGCAATTTAATATTATTCTGATTGTGTAAGTGATATACAACCAGCGTGAGGGCATTGTTTGTGTCTTATTTATTCAGATGGAGCATTTTTTTTTACCAGTAAAGAGAGCCATGACTCCTTTCTCCAATAAATTATTTAGATCACCATTGTTTTCAAGCTATCTTTTCTGATGTGAATTTTCACTGTCTGATGGAACTCACAGAAGACAAGATAAATCAACTTCCTAAGTGAGATTTCCATGTCTTACAGTGTTAACCAGTCAACAGTTTTGGTTTCTCGAAATCTTAGGCTTATTTTCAATGAGAAACTCTTCAATTGTAATGAATGTAGGGATACAAATCCCTTTTGGTTGCATATTTTAAATAATTTCTAAACACGTAATTAGCTTGCTGTAATTTCATTTCCAACCATGCCAAAAGTAAAAGGAAAGCAATATAGTGATTGAATACCTTCCATCTCTAAAATAGAAATACCCCCAATCCTTGTGACGCTTATGTTTATACAGAAAAATAGGTATTAAAAAGCAACCAAATTAATAAATACATCAAAAACATCAATTTTATTTGCTATGAAAAGACATTCTTCCTCATGGTAGCAAAACTAGGTTATGATGAACTTGTCTAAATATATCCAGGACACTTATTTAGAAGGTGGAGAGTAAATTGCATCCCATCCCACCCCTCACTCTCCAAAGTAGGTACTGGGATTGGGTCTCTATTCATTGTTAAATATCCAATATCAGCTATTAATTTGCTGCTATAGACCGAATGTTTGTTTTCTCTCCCCAAATACATACATTGAAAGCTAATTTCCAGTGTGAGGGTTTTAGGAGGTAGGGCCTTTGGGAGTTGACTAGATGATAAGGGTGGAGCCCTCCTGAATGGGATTAGAGTTTTCATACACTGCAGAGAGATCACAGGCCCCATCCACCAGGTCAGGACACATAAGAAGATGGTCTTCTATGAACCAGCAAGTGAGCTCTCACCAGGCATTGAATCTACCACATCTTTGATCTTGGACTTCCCAGCCTCCAGAGAAATACTTGTCTGTTATTTACAAGTCACACAATCTATGATATTTTGTTATAGTAGCCCGAAAGAACTAAGACAGCATTCTAAAAGAAAGTTTGCTTAGAGAGGAACTAGCAAGATCTTTGCTCAGAGGCCTTCTAGAATAAAAGTGCAAGTTGTTCAGAGCTAAGTACTAGCCAGCATATCAGTACAGGGCTAGCCTTAAAGTTTAGGTGAGTAGGTGTAATTTGAAACACTTTAAAAGGTCCCCTGACCAAATACATCTTCCTAGGAATGTATAATTCTGTTTGCAAATAACTGCATGCATTTTTAATGCAAAGGTATAGAACCAAATAGAAAACACACAATGGTGTGTTACATTAATGGGATTTGAGAGCTAATCAATGCTTTTATTGCCTCCATATGCAAGTCCCTTACATATGTGGAGCTTGATTTGCAAAATCTATATAACTTCACAAGTTAAAGGGAATAGTCTCAAAAGAATTACACTATGACATTTTACTGAAAAGGGCTTTAAGACATCATGCTGTTTATTATTATACACACACACATATTCTGAATATACGTATATGTTCCAAACTTTTAACATTTAATGTCATTTCCATAAATTTGGGGATATTCAGTATTTTTCAATATGACTAAAATTTGAGGAAACAAATCCTAAACATTAGAAATGTTAGAGAAAAAGTTAACATGAAAATCTAACGATTTTTTTAAACAGTCCTGCCATTTTTAATAAGAGAAGAGAAAAAAATGCTACTCATCTGTATTTCTTTCAAACACGAAACTGAAGAATTCCAAGGAGTTCACTGGCAACAGAAATATGGTTTTCCTTAGTAATTCTTTTCTAGCCTACTTGACTTCTCATTTTACAATTTAAAACAGGCATGTAATGGTGAAGTTTTGTTTAAATATAAAATGAGCTTTGAGAGAGTATAGCAGTGAAGCTATTAATAGGTCACTTTTATTTTCCTACAAGTTTCTCTTTCAGAAAGATTTTAGAGACTATTCACTTGAAGTATTTCAAATTTCCTAATACATTTTTCTGGGTCTACATGACACTTTTGCCTTGGTAAAATTTGAAGATGCAATCCATGACTCAGCAAACATCAATCACTCTTCTAACCACCGCTCAATTTTGATTAAAAAATATTCATTGTTCATCTTGCTATTCATTATTTATTCATCAACTCTTATTAATAATACATAGTCATAAATTACAAATATCAAAGTTAACACTCATATGGCTATCTTTTGACATTACCCCTGTGAGTACCTAAATAAACAAAAACTAAAGCTTAAGGAATAAACTTTGATGGAAAAAAAAAAGCCAAGGAAAATACTACCCTCTTAAAGACAAGTTTATTTATTTTTAGAACGCAATGAGGCTAAATAACCCACTGAGTCAGTCCAGCTTTCAGTACATGTTGTAAACCTCTTATTTTGCCTAGTATTTTCCTTTCTATTTATCTTTAAAACAAGAGTATTGAAACTTGCTTTGCAAAGCTACCCTAACATTTTATTCTGCAATTTTATTTCTGAGGTTGAGTCATAAATAGATAAAACAAATGGAAATGACATCATACATTTTTATCAACTTTTTTTGGTACGGACTGTTTAATTATTAAATGAACTAAAGATAAACGGATCAGCAACATAGTGAATCAGAAGCAGTTTTCAAGACTAGTTAAGATAGTCAGGTGTGGTGATAAAGAGTGGAGACACTACACTTCACATGGTAAGAGTATAAGGAAAAAGTGAGTATGAGTGGGAAAACTTGGGTTTGGCAAGTAGGCATCAGACCTGGGTTTGAGTCTCAGTTACTCTTTTTGAGTGTTAATCTCCTTACTTAAAAAAAGGGGGATAGTTAAATCTTTAATGCTTGTGTAGATACCCTATCCTTTCATAATAACTAGCATTTAATAAATGTTTTAAAATAGTGGCTAGTGTTATTATAAGGAAAAATATTAAACAACTTAAATTACTTTAGTATTGCAACTCAAGCCAATTATCTTAGTTTCAAATCCATGGAACCCTTGCCTTCTAGACCGATCAAGGAACAGCTATTTCAAAGATAATAAAAATAGCCTCCGGTTTTTAGCTGACGTAAGTGCAATCGCCAAGGCTCCTTCTTCCCGCTTGGCCGCCGGTGAAGTTCCGCTGAGGCCTGCCCGGCTCCCTCGGCACGCTGGGTCCGTGCTCGCTGCGCCTGCGGATGTAAACTGCTGTGCCTTCCCCACGGTTGCTGCCGGCCTCTGCACCACCACTGTTTCTCGCCGCTGATGCTGACTCCCTCACTCTCAATCCTGCCAGGCTTCCCGCTTCCCTGACAAGATGTTTGCCTTTCCCTTCGGTTTGCTTCAGCCATAGGTTTTCAGAGTTCATTTCTCTCACAAGCCAGTCATTTGGTTCAAAGCGTTAGTGGAGGACCATGTACAGCATCTCTCCTTGCCCACTATAAACAAGCGTCCAGGACACCACTGGTCCCCGGGGGACGCGAGCGCCCGTGTTCTGGGAGGAGGGCTGAGGCTCTGGGCCCGGGGCCTGAGGGTCACAGGGGACAGGCGAGAGCGCCGCAGGCCAGGGGCCGGCTCTCGCAGCCCGGGACTGTGCAGTGGCCGCATTCCGCCAGCTTCAGAGCCCCAGGCTTTTCTGCTACTTTCTGGCTGTATTGTTAACCGCACCCCCACTCCCACCCCCCGCCCCCAGTCCCCACGGTCAGTATATTCGGATATGTTCCATATTTTTAATACTCCTCTATGAAAGGGAGTAGAATTCACGTAGGGTCAAGGAATTTCACAAGCAGAGTGCGTGGCGCAGGGTTTGTGTTGCTCAGGATTCAATCCTCGGATGACGCTGCAGCCTCCACCTTTCCTGCCACCCAAGAGTCCCTCAGATTTTTAAGTGTTAACAGCCCCCTCCAGATACAACTATTCAGAAAATGCTTTGTCTCCCTGGCCCACACTACCTCCACCCACTATTCGTCATTCAGGCACCACTGGTATTAAGTTTCTTCTGATCTGGGAGAGTAATATTCTTTCCTGTTAAGTGTCTAGTTCTAGATTTCGTGCTTCCGGTTCCGGCTCCACTGGAGCGGGTCCCGTCTGCGTGGGGGCAGGCTCCCCGACACCGTTCTAGGCTGGGCTCCGCTTCAGCTCCGGATCTGGGCAGCAAGCGCAGAGCTCCTCGGTGGCACTTGGCCTGACCCTCCGTTTGACTGACTGGGGGTAGGTGCCCCTTCTCTCTCCACCAGGCCTCTCAGGTGGCGTTCCTCTTGTCCCATCTCCGTAACTGCACGTCTCACTAAAGTTCCAACTCCGGAGTCCGTTCTCTTATCTGACCTGGCTGGTAAATTCGGAAATCTGCGTTAGTCCCTGTTATCACATCTTCAGAACACACTGGATTCCTACTGGAGCTGACTTGGCCCACCCAGTGCCAGTGCCCTGCACTCGACAGTCAGGCCTGGCGGGCGCCTTGGACACCTCACTGCGGCAGGATGCACTGCACTGTGCCCGCTGTACCTGGGGGTCCCTGCTGCCCCACTTTGGATCTGCATCGGGCCTCAGCATGACCAGGAGCACTCTGATGCTTGGGCCCTGTACTTTTTGTCACCCCAGAGAATCTCTGAGCTCAACCTCCGTAGCCAAGTACACAGCATCTGCATACCTCCCATGGGTGGGGACAGTGCCACTCTAGCTCGCACCCTGTCCCTCAGAAGCCAGTCAGCTTAGGCCTCATCAATTAGCTTTGTGATGCCCCCCTCCCTGCTCAAACATTATGTCCCCCTCCTTGTCCCAT
Source organism: Manis pentadactyla (assembly GCF_030020395.1). Classification (NCBI taxonomy): domain Eukaryota; kingdom Metazoa; phylum Chordata; class Mammalia; order Pholidota; family Manidae; genus Manis; species Manis pentadactyla. Next base: position 29,968,435 of record NC_080019.1, on the reverse strand, counting down.
GTACGCTTTCACAAAGTTTATCTGCATTTAACTCTTATCAACTGCTACAGCATGTTAAAAGTATTTGACCCCATATTTTACCACTCTGAGATTCATATTCATATTGTAGGATACAGAACCTCAGGAAACCTTGCTCTCTGGGGCCTGTAAGAAAGAAAAGACTTCAACCCCCAGCCTTCTATAGACTCCAGTGCACAGGGAAGTGTCACCTGTACTGCATTTGCAACTCACATGTGTCTACTAGGAGCACTCTTCAACTTCTGTTATTACCTTTTCTTTGTTGTTCTTCATTTTACTGTGCTGTCCTGTGATACAGGTCTACACTCACTCTACCTGTTTTAGAACAACACAAACCCTCACAGATTAGTTCTATGTTCAAGATGTAGTATTCTGTAAAGTATCTGCCACAGTGACATTTGCACTTGGATTTTTAAAAACTATTGTATTTTCCTTGTAATGATTATCCTAACATTAAAGTGAGAAGGCAGATTAAAGGTATTATTAGCCATTTGTGGATCAGTATTTTACTTTATGTAAAACTGTAAAGATAATGGGTGGAAAAGTGCTTTGTAAAATATTATTCAAGTTATTTCAATTATTCCTTTATTATTGCATCTTCATAAATCTGACATTAAAATAAAAAAGGTATATTGTCCTCTATATTATAATTATGCTTTTCACTAGAAATAATCTGCTCTTAGCCATGCTTCCACTATTTTCTTTATAGCTATTTTCTTTATTCTGTAATAGCTGTGAATTTCTAGAATGATAGTCATAGCATCATACACCTAAAATAGACTTTGAAGCTCTTATCTGTTTCTCTGCGTTTAGGCAGAGCTGCCCTTAAACCCTGTCTGACAGATGAAGACATACACAATTGAAAACAACATAGATGAGTGTTTTCCTGATTATAAATATAAGACATATATTAAAAAAGAAGTTCAATATCTTCCCTTCATCCAATATCAGATACTTCTGGCTTAACAGTATAAATACTCAATGAACAAGGCCAAAAGCCGCAACTATATTTCTTTTGCTAGTACTTAGCATAAAAGGCGTCAGTGGTGATTTGGTATGACTGCTCTGAGTGATGGGTTTTCCGTCCCCTTTCACCTTAGTTGTTCTTGCCTATAACCATGACATTTAGAAAACAACACCCTTAGTAAATGCTCAAAGCAAAGCAAGAATTTTAAAGAAACAAAAGCCCAAGCAAATGCTATGATCATTTTCCATAGTAGCCTCCTGCAGTGACTGACGCACATATTAATTTTTTAAAAATTATAATCATATACTCAGTTTTTTTCATATAACATTGTATCACAAATATTTCCATATTCTGACATGGTGCTAATGTCTTTCATGTTAATAAATTCGTATTTCATTAAGGAAATGCACTATATTGGTGTTTTTTTCTATTATTACATAATGAGACAATAAATACATTTGGTTATACAGTTTTTTTCAACTGAAGTAGTGTCGTAATCTAAATTTCCAAAAATTAGCATTTGCAGGACCTGATCTCTAACTTTAGATTACTTTTCCAAGTGATTCTCCTAGTTTCTCTATCATCAGTCATATATGAAGGCTATAGCATTGAATGTTTCAGTGATTTTAATTGGCACTACGTTTGGAATAGTGTCTTTGATGTAATTAATCTTTTTGGAATGAGATGAAAAGAAAAAGGGCACCTCAGCTGCTGCACAGATCAGATTATAAAAAAAAACTAAGATTAATTTTGGATTTTTGGAGAAGGATCTATAAAATCTTATACCAGAGTATCAGTTATCTGATATAGTAAAAGGACAGTCAGGAAATGAAAATTACTGCTCTGTGACTGACCTAATTCTAGAAGCCCTTTGATAAATGTAAGAACTGAGCATGTTAAAGATTATTTTCTTTTCTGATCTGATTGTATCTCTCCCTTGCTAAAAAGAATCTTCAATGGCTCCAGTTGTCCATAGATAAACTCCAAGTCCTAAGTCCTGGCTCTGAGGCAACAGAAAGGCCATATGGACAGCAGTATCCTGGAGGAAGCAGAGGCCACTGACACAGAGGATGCAAATTCAAGTCCCATCCCTGGGCTAATACTTAGCCTTCCAATTTGCTTCTCTGCACAGGGAAAATAAAAGCATCTATTTTTTACAAGACCGTTTAGAATATTAGATGCAAATTCATTAGAAAGGGCCCAAAGCGAAGAGTCTCCTTGTGAATTCCTTCCTCTCTTACCTTCTTTTCCTTTTCTTTCCTTCACTTCCTCCCTCTCTTTCTGTCTCTCTTTCTTTCTGTCTTTCGATCTGGGCTCAGACTTCTTTATCCCACCCACCACGGAGCCCCACACCGACCTGTTGTTTTTCTGTTTCTAATCCTCTGCTTATTCTATTTTCTCCATCAAATGGGTGTTCCTCACATCTCCAAAATCTTATCTAAGACCCAAGTAGGAAGGCTTTCCAGGCTGATCTCCCCAACCGAAATGAACTTCTCCTGTTAAGAAGATAAATGAACTTCTGTCTCCCTTGTAGCATTTATCATGGTTGCTGTATGTGATAGCTGCGCATAGGCATCCCATGTCTTTTGAAACGGAGTCGGTGTCTCAGTGATCCCTTCACCACCCTAGCACAATGCTTGGCACAAAGTAAGCACCTGTTTGTTGTTAGTTACTATTATACTCCATGCTTTGTTCTTTTGCTCTCCCTCCCTGCCTTTATTCTTTATATTTCACATTCAGTGACATTCCACATTGAACACATCCACTGTGAACAATAGAGATGGAAGGCTGTGAACTTTCCCTAACCTCCAAACAGGCACACAGAAATCTTGATAAGTAAATGAAATAAGTTTTAAGAAAGGGAGGGGAAAAACTAGCCTGTTAAAGAAGCAGCTTTTGCATGTCTATATCTGTCTGTTTGGGGATATAAGTCAAAGTCAAGGGTCCCAGACTATTCCAATTCTATTGCATTCCATTTATTATTTATATAGTGCATATTGCTGTAGTCCCTAAGCACTTTAAAATGAAATACAACATACCTCTGAGAGCGAGAAAGGAAATGAAGATTGGGGAAGAGGGGGTGGTGTGGAACACTGCTGAGTGTGGTGAGGTCTAGCTGAGACAAGCGGCTCCTCCCTTGTCTGACACAGGTGTGAATAACGCATTGTTCAATGTCAATGGCGTAAATTTACAATGGAGGCTGAAAGCCAACCTTTGCAGCAAAAGCTTTCTTTATCCTTTGCTTGAAAAACACACAGTCCTCAGCGGGTAAGGACCCCCCTCCTGCTCTGCTATCCACCCTGGCATTCTGAACCTGATCAGAACATAACTGATACCCACGCCCATCATATGTAATTGTTTTTTAAAATTCCTTGTGGCAACTGAGGTTTTGAATGCTAAAGCTTCTGGATGCCGTGATTTGCCCATATGATTTCCTATGGCATTTGGAAATTCTCAAAATGGAAAAGGGGGGGAAAGAGTAGTGACCTTAGCAAAGCAGAGCAGCCCAAAGTGCCCGTTAGTCCTGCAGGCAAGGCCACAAGTGTACAGACCATACGCGGGCAGTACTCGCTTTTCTTCTCACTGAACTCCTCAGGCGTTTTCTGATAATGGGCCTGTTCATGAAGGAGGTCAAAGAAAGCCCCGGGAACTCTCCCGGAACAGAAAGCCTCCAAATGCTTGGACCCCAGATCTCAGCATGTCTGATGCCTTAAATGTGGTCTCTAGGCAAACTCAAACTTTACAGGACTGGAAAGGGTTTTGATAAGCCTTTGTAGATATGCAGATTTTCTTGTGGAAGCCCCGAGCAGGGCAATAATCTAAACAGGGATGCCTTAGCCTGGGGTGTTTAATATTCTCTCTAATGATTAAAAATGCTGACTCCAGGGGAGCCGAGCCCAGGCTGCAGAGATACAGTGTGAGGCATTTTCGGTGAGCGGTGAGAGCAGGGTGGGAGGGGCTAGGAAGTAAGACCCTGAAAGGCGGCAGTAGCTCCTGCAGGGAGTCTCGGGGGTTCAGGAATTCAGCTGGAGAAGGACAGAAGCCAGCTGGAGGGGTGCTGAAGAAAGGGATGGCCACTGTCCTCCTCAAGCAAGGCTTTTAAACAAGCCTCAAGTTGTTCTCCATGATGTGTGTAATGTGTCTCTGTAACTCCCAGCCTTCAGTAAAGAATGGTAAAGAGAACAGTTGTCTGTTGCCATTGCGCTGAAGAAATTAGGAAAGCCTATCTCGTGTTTGGGGAGGGAAGTGGACTGGAGAGAGGTGTCAGCCTAAGAGGCGACTGATAGGGAAAAGGCAGAGCGCAGTGCAGAGCGAGAGGGGACAGAGGCAGCCAGAACGGGCTCACGGAACATGGGAACGTGGGCCCTGGCTCCTCGGGGCTTTGGGGAGTTATGGCCGCACTTCCTGCATACACGTAAGGTGCAGGAGGGGTGGGCGTGGGAGGGGAAATCATTTTCATATGAACTTTAAAGAAAGAGTTGAGCTGGTATGATGATAAATTGGAATAAGAACTGCTACAGTTGAAGAAAAGAAAGAAAAAAAGGGAAAGAAGACAGGGAAGAAGGGAAGGAAATCTCTGCTGGCCTAGTGTGCCCTGCTCATGGCTACAGTCCGCTGAGCTGGATCCTGAAGAAGGGAGCTGTGTGGTCCAGACCTCCCAGGAATGGCTTCAGGTGATGGGAGTGGAGAGGAACTCAGAAGCAACACACTTGGAACCTTCAGGAACCACGCTAGATGAATGGATGTGGCCTGACCCAGGAATGTGTGCGCCCGGGGACGCAGGAGTGGGAGAAGCTGGGTCCTGTGCTGAGGACCCCTAACTGGCCCGCAGCCATCCTCGTGTTCTGTTATTAGAGTTTGTAAATCAGCATACTCCCCATCCATGTCTACTTGTATTTCAAAAGGTTTCACATAGAGCAGGCAACGCGACCCAAAAGAATGACCAGCAAAAACTAACCTCTTGCAATTTAGTGTGTACTGCCACTCAAATCATTTTTAGAACAATTTGATTCTCATGACAACCTGGTGAGAAGAGGGGGCAGTATCGCTACCCCACCTACAGAAGAGAGAGGCTCACATTTGGTAACAGTTTGTAAGAGTAAGAACCAAGTTCTAAACCCAAAACTTCATTATTTGCCGCCTGTTACCCTGCATAACTGGGTAGTGTCAGTCTGAGTAGATATCTTTTATCATGTGCAATAGTTGTGTGGTTTTGTTTTTGTCTTTTCAGGATCCCCTTAAACCACAGGGAGCGGGAGGCTCTGCTCAGCCCTAGCTGATTATTGCCATGCAGGAATCTGGGCGCACGTCTTCCAATTTTTCAAGAGAAGCTGGACGTTTATATTTGTGCATGAAGTCCAGTATTTCGATACTGGTGCATTTGAAAAGTTAAAGAAATCAACACACTGTGCACATCAAGCACCCTGGCTGCCAGTGGGAGACTTCTGCTTCCGTGTGTACTGGGGCTCCTTCCATCACTGTTCTTGCAGAGGATCAGGGCAGGTGGTGGTGCTGATGTCTGCTCTTCTCTCCAACAGATGCAAACCTGGTCTGAATACCTGCCCGTGGATTCCTCATGCCTTTTGTCTATTTCACTCTGAGTCATTTTCACTTTTCTTTTGGGAAGCTTGGAAGTCAGGTAGTGGCAGGGGAAACTTGTTTTGCTTGTTTGTTTTTAACATTGTGAACTGGGGTGAGAGAGACAGGAGATGGCTAGAGGGCATGGGGGCAGGGAAGCAGGAGCAAGGGAAGGTGAGGAAACTGCACTGGGCTGCCCAGCAGGAGAGGAAATGAAGGGATGGAGCTGACAGCATTCTTAATAAATATTAAATCGTAATGAAACAGAGAGTAATGGGCCACAAGAAACTGTGATAAGCCTGCCAGTAGTTTACTGCAGTTTGGCACATAGCTGGGTACTGGAGCTTAACACCTCTGTTCTGACATTGCACATAGTTTTCCTGTGCTGGGAGGAAAACCTGGGCCGAGAATCCAGGGCACATGTTTCTGCTATTATGGGAACAAATAAATGGTGGGAGAAGAATGACAATAAAAGAAAGATATTCCATTTCCATCATTCTAAAAAGATGTTACATCTCATAGCAGATAAGATTTCGTTAATTAGCAGCAAGAGATTTTGGAAATATCCAGTGTAGATGGTGTCTGCTCTGCATTGGGTAATGAAAATGCTTTTGAATGTGATGCTTTAGTAATTCAAGCAACAATATTTCTTAGTTCCTATTGCGCACAAAGTAGCAGGCACTGTGGGAGGAGGCCCAGGAAACTGTGGGTGTAATCTTTTTTCCTGAGCAGTTCACAGTCTAGTGGTATTAGATTTGCAAGAAGGTATTAGATATTGCAAGCTCCAATATCCACCCCTACTTCAAGCCCGTATCAAATCTTAAACACCTTCAAGCTATAAAAAAAAAATCTCTGTATTAGATACCTTTCTCAGAAGACATATCACTTTGCATGCATCTGAACATAATTCAAATCAGTTACTAAAACTCTGTTACCCTGTTACACAGCAACTCTGTTCTTATGTTTCTGTAAGAAAATGCTTTTAGCAAGCTTAACTGTTATCAGTAAACAAAAAGAAGAACAGAACAGGGGAGTGCCACCCAGTGAAAGAATGAAATTCATTGGCTGTCAAAATTAAGAGAGGTTTGATTAATGCCACTGTTAACTTTATTTTCATTGCTTCCCATATGGGTCAAAAAGCCAGTACAGGGCCAGAGCAATATGTTGACACTGAGAGGCATCTTTTAGGAAGGCTTTTAAAAAAATATCTAAGTTACTTGATGTGTTGTCCAAAGATTGCTTTATGCAAAAATATCTTGAACATAAGTATGAGCAATTTTTTTCTGGACACATCTCCTCGGGCAAGGGCAACAAAATAAAAAATGAACAAACAGGACTATATCAGACTAAAATCTTCTGTACACCAAAGGACACCATCAGCAGAACAAGGCAAACTACAGTATAAGAGAATATATTCATAAGTGATTTATCTGATAAGGGGTTAATATCCAAAATATATAGAGCTCATATGCCTCAACACCAAAAAAACAAATAACTCAATTAAAAAATGGGAGGAGGATCTAAACACACATTTCTTCAAAGAAGAAATACAGATGAAAAGCCAACAGGCACATGAAAAGATGCTCCACATAGTTCATCATCAGGGAAATGCAAATCAGAATCACAATGAGATATCACCTCACATCAGCCATATTGGCCACTATCCAAAAGACAAGAAATAACAAGTGTTGGTGAGGATGTGGAGAAATGGGATCCCTCCTACACTGTTGGTGGGAACATCAACTGGTGCAGCCACTGTGGAAAGCAGTATGGAGGTTCCTCAAAAAACTAAAAATAGAAATACCATTCAACACAGTAATTCCACTTCTAGAAATTTATCCAAAGAAAACAAAATCCCTGATTCAAAGAGATATATGCACCCCTGTTTATCACTGTACTACTTACAATAGCCAAGATATGGAAGCAACCTAAGTGTCCATCAGTAGATGAATGAATAAAGAAGAGGTGGCACATATACACAATGGAATATTATTCAGCCATAAAAAAAATCTCACCATTTGCAGCAACATGGATGGAGCTGGAGGGTATTATGTTCAGTGAAATAAGCCAGATGGAGAAAGACAAATACCATATGATTTCACTTATTTGTGGAATATAGAAGCAAAATAGAATGAACAAAACAGCAGCAGACTCATAGACACTGCTCAGTGACTAGTGGTTACCATGGGGGAGGGATTGGGGTGGATGGGTGGAGAGGATGAGGGGGACAAAGCGGCACAAAAATTCTCAATCTTAATGTAGATTGATCACAGGGATGGTAGTATAGCATGGAGAATATAGTTAATGATTCTGTAACATCTTCCTATGTTGACAGATAGTAGCTGTACTAGTGGCAGGGGAGGGGATTTAATAATATGGGTAACTGTTGAACCACTGTGTTGCTCACGTGAAACTGATATAAGATTGTGTATCAACTATGCTTCAATTTAAAAAAATGCCTTTTGTCTGTCAAGAAGCTTTCACTGTAAGAGTCAAAAGTAGCCTTTACCTCAATGCCTATTTCCTACCAAGATTTCTCCAATATCAAATTTACTTTTGACTCTTCTGTGACAGCCAAAATATTGGTGATGCAATGCAGTATATATTTGGGACCTCTGACATCTGTAGAAGTCCAACCCTATTTTCCAGACATAAAATTCATGTGGGTTTTAAAGTAGTTCCTGACCTAATATAAAAAATTGAGAACAAATAACCAGTATTTTTAAAGAATCATAAAAATTCAGAACTTCTTGAAGAATAAATACCTCCAAGAAAAGTTGACTGAACATCCTAAATTGGCATCAAACACATGACTGTTTAAAATCACTTGGCATGCATTCCATGCTTTAATCAATCTTTGTGAATCTGGGTATCATCTATACATGTTCAAGCATCTTTCTTACATCTCAGCAGTTTTCAGAGCTATTTATTATGGTGATTTCAGGAAATCAGTAAAAATTTCTTAGACTTCTGTGTGTAGTGAAAGAATAGAAACACAAAAAGCTTAATTGGCCCAACTGTGCCTTCTTGTTTTTTTAAATAAAAAACCCCTAATCTGTGTTGACTATAGAATCCACTGCAATGTGACAAACTGATGTTATTTTGTCTTTCTCCACAGTGATTTTTCAGAAATCCCTACCATTTGTAAATGTACAGATGTTTAGAAAACTCTTTTACTTTCTTCTTGTGAAAATCAGTGATCAGTACTGTTTTATAAGTATAATGACTGTGTGTGACACAACCTCAAATATATGACACCTATATTTTAAGAAACTCAAATTACGTATTTCAACCTAAAAGCTGATGTTCTATATTCTAATATTAAATAATTTTTAACTCTATCATTTGGTAAATTACCTCAGTTCTTAAAAATAATTACTGGTTATCCTTGTTAACAAGTTTCTTTGACATTATCTCTAGAGACAAACTGATAGGCATTTTCAATTCAGGCTCCTTCTGTATGTTGCCTGTCGGGAAGAACTTGTAAAGCATCCTCTCCCCCTACTTTTCTCCTCTGTAGCCCAGTGGCTGTGGCTCTGTGCCAACAGAAATGCCCATGGAAAGGAAAGCCTGTTCTGAACAGAGGGCTGTCTGCCTTAGCGAAAGAAGAGAAGACAAAGCCTTAATACAATGAAACTTCTTTAGGACATTTTCCAGATAACAACATTTTGAATGTTCTATGTGGGAAAACACGTGCTGGGAGAGCAAGACAGTGACGCATTTCACTGTACTTCCACTTGCCAGACGTCCCAGCGCATCCTGCACACAAGGCTAGTAAACTGGCTTAAACACGAGATGGTCACAGGCTCAGGACAGCTTTCCTCCTGCCTCCCTCACGGTTATTACACAAAATGGCCGATTACTTCCATCCAAAACAGAGGCCAGCTGTTCTCAACTAGCATGCTCTGGATGAGGTAAAAGCAAGTCGGCTAGTTACTTGAGCTAGTTCAGGTGGTTTAGAGAAGGGCAAGACAGTCCCTTTATCTGTAGATTGCAAAAATCACCTTCAGAACAGACGATCGTCCCTGAGGGCGGGTGAGCACACCAACCAGCACCGGAACTGTTATCTTCTCTGGAGGCTGGGAGTTGGAGCCGGTGTACTTTTCCTCTTTGTGCTTTTCTCTATTAAGTGCTTCTCCATTACTTGCTATCATACCACGGTTCTCATGTCCAAAGCCTCCTCTTTTTGTACATTTTGATTTATTTCTGATCATGCAGAACCTCCAAAAACTGAACACAAAATCACTGAACACCAGTTAGGAGGGCAGGCCACCCTGTGCTTTGAGCAACTGCTGCAAAGGTCAGGTTCCAGCCGATGTTTTCCTGCTGAGTTTATTTAGTGGATGCAGGAAATTCGATGGGGTTTTTTTTGGTTATCTAGGATCATCTTGATATTCCTCAGATTATCAAGAATCTGTTGTAAAGTAACTTTGTGACACAACAGATAAAGAGATCAAGACAGATTAGACAGATTGCTGTTGGAGACTCCTGGTGTTTTGTAAGAAGGGATCATAGGCATTAGCAGATAAAAAATGTAATCAATCAATGGAACAAGGCAGGAATGAAAAGAATGTTTTACATTTAAAATCTGGTGCAAATTTTGCCTTTAACCAAATCACATAAAGTGTAAAGAATCAGAGGGAATTTTTTAAATACACAACTAAGGAAGAAAAGCATTGCTTAAGTAAATGAGTAAATGGCTTCAGACATAAATAAATGTGCATTTGGGGTTCTTCCTTTCCTGTTAGGATTAAGCAACTTTTTAGAGTAAATTTATTTAGGAGTTGAAGTGAAGTTGGGGGGAAATTTGTTATGCAGCACTAGAAAATGAATACACCTTTTTTGGTCCAGTTTCAGCTTCCCAGCTCCTTCACTCCAACTAACTCCTAAATAAATTTTTTTCAACAAATACATTGGAACACTTTTTGGAGATTTACAGCAATTGGAAAAAAACATTTTCTTCTTTCCTCTTTATAACTCTTTTAAAAATAACTTTTAAGTACACAAGAATAGATATTTGTTTTAGAAATGCATGAATAATATTTTCAACTTTCCTAAATTCTCGGTTCCAGAATACTGGTGGTCTAACAGATCTGACAGAGTCATGGTCACTGAAAGTGGAACGCTCCAAAGGCCTCAGAAAATACAGAAATGAAAGAACGAGACAAACAAATATCAAAGTCTGGATAACTTCCACTCTCTACCAGACACCCCCCACAACATACACCTCATCCCAGCCCCCTTTTTAGGGATGACTTGCATGTGACTTATGGTTCAAGAACAGGTTTTTATGTTTAAGGGGCTAAAGAAGCTCTATAAACAATGAAAAGCTTAATAGTCAACATCCCTGCTTGTAAAATACCCCTGGCCACACTGCCACTAAGCATTCCTCATTGGCTATTTGTGACAGACAACTTCTAAATGGCTCCCAGTGATCCCTCAGCCCTGGTATTTATGCCCTTGTGTAATGCCCTGCCCTTCAGTGTGGGCTGGGTTTCTAGCAAATACAGATGACCCTTGAACATTATAGGTCGAGCTGTGCAGGTCCACTAATTCGTGGATTTTTTTCAACAAATACATTGGAACACTTTTTGGAGATTTACAGCAATTGGAAAAAAACATTTTCTTCTCTCTAGCTTACTTTATTATAAGAATATAGTTTGCGATACATATAATATACAAAATATGTGTTAATTGTTTATATTATCAGTAAGGCTTCTGGCCAACAGTAGATTATTAGTAGTTACATTTTGGGGGAGGTAAAACTTATATGCAGTTTTTTGAGTGCATGGCAGAAAGGTGCTCCCAACACCGAATCCTTCAAGGAGCAACTGTAGAACATTGTAGTTTACGAAATGGCTGGTGCTCCTCTCTCGGCTGCTCTCTTTCTTTCACTTGCTCCATCTGGTGAAAGCCAGTGGCTGCTTCCTGAGCTGCCATATGGAGCAGCAACATGGCCCATTAGCACTAGAAGCTGAACCCTGGCAACAGCATGTGCATTTAGCATCAGATGTGGTGCCTGAGTCTTCATGTAAGACCTCAGCCGCAGCTGATACCGGCACTGCTACCCCATAGGAGGCCTTGAGCCAGAAGCGCCAAGCTAAGCAGCATCCGGATTCCTGACCTGCAATTAACTGTGAGATAATATCTGTTTTTTTTAAACCACTAAGTTTTGGGGGAAATTTGTTATGCAGCACTAGAAAACGAATACACCTTTTTTGGTCCAGTTTCAGCTTCCCAGCTCCTTCACTCCAGCGTCTCATTTCCTGCCCCCTGCCCTTCTCTCTCCTTGCACTTCCCCACATCACAGTCTTCCCCTTCTTCTGTGGAGCAATTTAAAACTATCTCTATCTCACAGGCTCCTTTAGACCATGCCCTGAAGAAGGTTTCTCCTTCTTGACCTTAAGTGGCCTAAAAATAATAAAGTAAGTTTTCAGCCTAAGAAAGACTCCAGCGCTGGCTGCTATAAGAACAATTTTCAGCTTATATTAAAAAACTGTGAGTCATCCAAAATAATGTATCTATGATTTCATCAACTTAAAAGTACTCTGGCTTTGGTCCATTTTATAAAGTTGAGATTAAGACCTCTGATGATTAAATAAGTAATTCCTGATTACTTAAACGTTTTATGGAAGTAGAACAATTTCTAAATATTTTAGCTAACTCTGGCCTGCCACTGGATTTGGATTATTGCCATATGTCAGTATGAGATGTCCGCTCCTGAAATCCTTAAGGTTCTCAGCCTCTGGGCTCAGCTGTTACTCCAATATTACAAACAAAATGTCTGTGGCACCCCTTTCTCCCATTTTTGGAAATTCCTCTCTTCCAAGATTTCAGAGGATACCCTACAGGCGTGCACTCCCGTTTGCGCTGGCCTCTCCTTTCCGCCCTCTGCGGGCCTCTGCTGGCTGCGGTGCTCTTCCTGCCGAGTTTTGTTCACCAACAGGCCTTGCCCCACCGTCTTCAGCTTCCCCGAAATGCCACAAACACAAGGCTGCCGAATGGAATTATAGCAAAGCACAAGAGAACAAACAAGTTAACATTAAAATCGGACATTTCCTGAAATCAGACATCTCCAGTTTCCTGAATAATCACAGTGCAGGGATCATCATGGTGTCATCCTGGAGGGTCGTGGGCGCCCCACCCTCCCTGGCCCCCATCCACCAAACCCTTTTCTTCTCGCTGTGTCCCACTAGTCCAAGAGCCCCCCAGTTCATTCCTCACCAGAGCCTTAATTTTCCTTAATGAGGAGAATTTTACTTGGTTTTGTTTAATCTTCTCCCCACTAGGCATGTAACAGTAGGGGGTAAGGAGCGGTCTCAACTTTCACCACCAAGGTCCCAGACCCATTCACACGCTCTTTCCTAGATGTTGTCATCTGCTTCAGCTCAAACTGTTCCAAGCCATTTAAAATAACATTCTAAAATGTTACATTAGAGTTTAACAAAAACATTAAGCCAAAAATCCTAATAAAATATATCAAAAGAAAAGTTACGTTTCCCATTGAAATCCTGCTGGATTTGCTAAAACATAAATTTTTCAAAGGGGAGTTTTTTTCTTAAGACTACACCAAACACCCATACTATGAACCAGTGTATAATCTATTCTGAGTAAAAGGTTACAGCTATTTTTATGATCTTTTTCATAAATGTAGACCCTCTTTAAGGATCATATTTGAATGCTCATTCTATGGCATAGCAAATGATTGGCAAATATTAAAAAGTTGTGTCTTCTTTATCAAAGGTCTGACATTGAAATAAAACATTGCAACATAGAACGGTTGTAAATTGTGCTCAGTCTTAGAAAGTTAGATGAAGATACATTGAGCTTCAGACCTTGGTTCTAAGGAGGAACTTCAGAAGAATTTATGGCATAGATTTATGTCATTTTACATGACATTTATTGCTTTTCCTCCAAGTATAAATATTTCTATTCCATTATGAAAATACATTTCCTAGGAAAGGTAAGAAGGATTGGTACCCAGTTGTGCACTGGGGAAACCTTCCTTCCTGGTAGCTAACTACATCCAGTATTTTCAAAAGGGAGCTGAGAAGTTCTAGGGAAAATAACTTGAAGCATGTTGGTGACCTAGATGAGGGATAGGAAAAAGGGAGTTGCATGGAAGGATGGGCTGATGGAGGAAATTTTCCACAGGTAGATTTTTCCAGACAGGAGAACAAATTCCTCAGGAACAAAGATGAAGTGTGACATGATGCACTGCTCTCAGCTAAGAGCTGAGGGAGGGGGCAGAGGAGTTTCAAATCAAATGTACCCACCCTGACCCCACCCAGGCAGCAGTATGCTTGTTAGATAATCAAAAGAGCTCTCAGCCAAAATTGTGCAGCCCTTTCCGGCCCAGGAAAATCTGTTGGTGGCCTTCCAAGATAGCATCTCATGGAGGAAGGGACTTTTGTCCTTCTGCCATGGCAGGATTCTGAGCCGGAAAGATGGTACAGAAAATGGAATGGTAGCTAGGAGCCCAGGGGCAGTTGGGTGAGCTGGGGAACAGAGATGAGCAAAATTTCTCTCTGGCTAGGGGAGAGACTTTGTGTTGGAGCAATGGCCAAGTTAGATATTAAAGCAGAGAACAGAGAAGGAACTATGGGCATTTGGGGACCTCCAGAAATTCATGCTGGTAGAGAGAAAAGAGGAGACGTTTCTAAGGGGATTGATTTCCTATGGTTACAAAGGTGGGGGTGGGTATTAAGCTAGGAAAATGTAGGATTGAATGTAACTCTCAGCCATTTGCATTCGCAGGCTGTTAAGTTGTAACAGCACACAGAACAGTTTTTACCTATGATCACATTTTCATATGGGAGAATTTCACTCATATTAAAAGTGCCAATTTGACAAATATGATTGTTGAAGATAAAACTTAGATTTTAGTTAAAACGACTCAGAAACAATTAGTCAAATTTGGGAATCCATATTCTCTGTCATAGATGTACAATGAGACAAAACATTGACATTAAACTATCTGGAATTCACTGACCTCATCAACAAACTGGGGATAATAATTCTGTGTCATAACATTAGGGTGCAGATAATGAGAAAACTTTTGGGAACGTGTTTAGCACAGTGTCTGGCACATATTAAGTATCTAGTTATATTTGTTCATTGCTCAGTGAAGAAGGTTTTACCAGAAAATTAAACTGGTAGTAGAAGAAAGACTACATAAAACATTAGAGCAAACTCCAAGGACTCTTGATAGCCACAGAACCATACATAAGAAAAAGAGATGACAGATTCTTTTATAAGGTAGAGCAGTTGGGACAGCACCCTGAACTAAGGACTAGGAGGGTGCAACTTTTGTCTGATTCTGCCTCCAGCTCCCCTGTACCTTTGGTAAGCTCCTTGGCTATCTTCTACCAGTATCAGATTGCTTAAGGGAAAAGTGAAGAGCTTACTTCAAAAAACTAAAAATAGAAATACCATTTGAGCCAATAATTTCTCTTCTAGGAATTTACCCAAAGAAAACAAAATCCCTGATTTGAAAAGACATGTGCACCCCTCTGTTTATCACCACACTATTTGCAAGAACCCAGATATGGAAGCAATGTAAGTGCCCATCCATAGATGAATGGATAAAGAAGAGGTGGTACATATACACAACAGAATATTACTCAGCCATGAAAAAGAAAAGAAATCCTACCATTTATAACAACCTGGTTGGATCTAAAGGGTAATAGGTTCAGTGAAATAAGCCAGGCAGAGAAAGACAAATACCATATGATTTCACTTGTTTGTGGAGTTTAAAAACAAAGCAAAACAGAAGGAACAAAACAGCAGTAGACCCATAGACACTGAAAAGTAACTAGTGGTTAGCAAGGGGAAAGATTTGGGGTGAGTGATGGGGGAGGGGGATAAAGGGGTGCAATAATTCACTGTCACAATATAAGCTAGTCATGGACACAGTAGTACAGCATGGAGAGATAGCCAATGATTCTGTAACATCTTTCTATGTTGATAGATAGTAACTGTACTAGAGGGGGTGAAGATTTAATAATATAAGTAAATTTTGAACCTTTGTGTTGTACATTTGAAACCAATGTCAGATTATATATCAATGATACTTTAATAAAAAAAGTCAGAGCTTACTTTCAGTAATAGCTAAGTTCATTTTTTTATTAAAGTATCATTGATATACAATCTTATGAAGGTTTCATATGAACAACATTGTGGTTTCAACATTCACCCATATTATCAAGTCCTCACCACCCCCCCTCCCCCACTGCAGTCACTATCAGCATAGTAAGATGCTATAGTGTCATTACTTGCCTTCTTTGTGCTGTACTGCCTTCCCCGTAACTTACCTACATTTTGATTGTGAATTATAGTGCCCTTTAATCGCCTTCTCCCTCCTTCCACACTCACCCTTCCCAAGCCCCTCCCTTTAGCTGAATAATATTCCATTGTGTGTATATACCACCTCTTCTTTATCCATTCACCTACTGAAGGACACTTAGGTTGCTTCCATTTCTTGACTATTGTAAATAGTGCTGCAATAAACATAGGGGTGCATGTCTTTTTAAATTTAGGATCTTATTTAAAATTCCTAGAAGTGGAATTACTAGGTCAAATGGTATTTCTATTTTTAGTTTTTTGAGGAATCTCCTTATTGCTTTCCACCATGGTTGAACTTACATTCCCACCAACAGTGTAGGAGGGTCCCCTTTTCTCCACATCCTCACCAACATTTGTTATTCCTTGTCTTTTGGATGTTGGCCATCCTAACTGGTATAAGGTGATATCTCATTGTGTTTTTAATTTGCATTTCTCCGATGATTAGTGATGTGGAGCATCTTTTCATGTGCCTGTTGGCCATCCAAATTTCTTCTTTGGAGAAGTGTCTGTTCAGATCCTCTGCACGTTTTTTAATTGGGTTATTTGTTTTTTGAGTGTTGAGGAGTGTGAGTTCTTTATATATTTTGGATGTTAACCCTTTGTTGAATATGTCATTTATGAATATATTCTTCCATACTGTAGGGTGCCTTTTTGTTCTGCTGATGGTGTCCTTTGCTGTGCAGAGGCTTTTTAGTTTGATGTAGTCCCACTTGTTCATTTTTTATTTTGTTTCTCTTGCCTGAGGAGATGTGTTCAGGAAAAAATTGCTAATGTTTATATTCAAGAGATTTTTGCCTATGTTTTCTTCTAATAGTTTTATGGTTTCATGACTTACGTTCAGGTCTTTGATCCATTTCAAGTTTACTTTTCTGTATGTAGTTAGACAATAATCTAGTTTCATTTTCTTACATGTAGTTGTCTAGTTTTGCCAACACCAGCTGTTGAAGAGGCTGTCATTTCACTGTACATTCATGGCTCCTTTATCATATATTAATTGGCCATATATGTGTGAGTTTATATCTGCGCTCTCTATTCTGTTCTATTGATCTATGGATCTGTTCTTGTACCTACCAAATTGTTTTGATTACCATGGCTTTGTAGTAGAGCTTGAAGTTAGGGAGCATAATTCCCCCAGGTTTGTTCTTCCTTCTCAGGATTGCTTTGGCTATTCAGGGTCTTTTGTGGATCCATATGAATTTTAGAACTATTTGCTCTAGTTTGTTGAAGAATGATATTGGTATTTTGATAGGGATTGCATTGTATCTGTAGATTGCTTTAGGCAGGATGAGCATTTTGACTATATTAATTCTTCCTATCCATGAGCATGGGATGTATTTCCATTTATTGGTGTCCTGTCTAATTTCTCTCATGAGTGTCTTGTAGTTTTCAAAGTATAGGTCTTTCACCTCCTTGGTTAGGTTTATTCCCAGCCATTTTATTCTTTTTGATGCAATTGTGAATGGAATTGTTTTCCTGATTTCTCTTTCTGCTAATTCATTATTAGTATATAGAAATGCAACAGATTTCTGTGGTTTAATTTTGTATCCTACAACTTTGCTGAGTTCAGTTATTAGTTCTAACAGTTTTTTGGTGGAGTTTTTAGGGTTTTCTGTGTATAATATCATGTTGTCTGCAAACAATGACAGTTTAACTTCTTCCTTACCAGTCTGGATGCCTTTTATTTCTTTGTATTGTCTGATTGCCGTGGCTTGGACCTCCAGTACTATGTTGAATAAAAGTGGTGAGAGAGGGAATCCTTGTCTTATTCCCAATATAACTAAGTTCATATTTAACAAAATCAGTTCACACATTTATAAGATGACCATTACTGTTGCTAAAACACTTCCTTCATTTATTGTTTTTTAAAATATAGTATAGCAATTAGGGGAGAGCAATGATAATGTTTGTGGCATTCATTTTTTAAACTGTGTTTCTCTATAAAAAACCTGTGTGTGCTGTAATCCCCAAGTAATGTAACTACAACTGTGGGAAGGTGGGTTGCTTGGCAGGAAATAGCAACACCAGACTCCTGGTATTAACTTAATCCGAATTATAGCTAAATGAGTAGGGGGAAGAATATAGGCCCTTTCATGAGCTGGCCTTGCAAACCCAAATATAAAAAGTAAGGTTATTATGGTCACAGTTTAAATCTGTATTAGTCTTGTGTATTTTCTAAGGGGAGTGTGGGGAGTGGTAAGGGTGGGGGGTGGTTGAATAGGCAAAAATTACAGCAAATGTTGATTGAGTACATACTATAAGTCAAGTACTGTGACAAGCATTTTACATACCTTAATCCCCTTTGCCCCAAAGGTAGGCACAATAATTCTCATTTTACAGAAACTCAACTTGCCAATGTTACACAGAGGAGTTTTGGGATTTGAAGCCAAGTTGACTCTATTCTGTTTTTCAGATTGTTCTTGAAAACAGGAATATAGGAAAAGGACATAAAAATATTTTGTGTTTAAAGGTATAAGGAAAGATTGTATGGGTTCAGGGGTGATGAAGCTCCCCAGTTTGCAGAGTGTGCTTAGTAATAGGAAATTTGAACATTATTATGTAATTTTAACAAATTGTGACCGCTATTCACCTGGAGATATGTACCACTGCTGTATTGTAAGAGTATCTGGTTTGTATTACTTTTGTCATTAAAATGTAAAACTTGATGCTTTGCCAAATGGTAGAACAAGGTATTTTTGCAGGGCCACTGCATTGGCCTCCACAGTTGTACTGTTACGCAGTTATCAACTCTGAAGTACTCGTTAAATTAGCAAAGCAAGACAATAGGGAAAATCTCATTTGTGCCAAGCAGCAAACCTTGAGTTTCATCAAAAGAAGCTGCTATTGATTCATAAACAATAGGGATTTTCTCTAATAGAAATGCATCTGGTGGCTATGGGGTAATCATCTCTAATCCACTATAATGAGTTCAATAGCTGTCACAACAATTTAGGACAATTCAGGCTTAATTTTAACTGCTCTATTAGTCTGTTGTGTAGCATATATAAATCCACACCTAGTTAATACTATCACTTTATTTATTGGCCTTTGTTTTTTTTCTTTTGTTTTCTCTTTATTATTTCATATTACTACTGCTCACCAGTCACCTAAGCTGGAGGCCTGGGGTCATCCTGACTCCTTACAATCTTTGCTCAAACACACTTCCTGAGACTGTGTCTTCTCCATTCCTGCCTCCTCTGCCTTCACTCAGGCCTCATCTTCGTCTCCTGGACCAGTTCAGTAGCTGCTTGTTGGGGTCCCTTGTCTCCAGGCTTTTCTCCTCAAATTCCTTCTCCACACAGTCAAGCAGCTTTGCTTTGAACCCAAGATTGCCAGTCTCTGCATGTCTAAAACCTTCCAGAACAGACTCTCCAGCTCCTCTCCCATGTCACCCTCCAGCAATACCCAGCTCCTGCTTTTACCGCACGTGGTTCTGTCGGCTCTTGTCCCCTCCTAGTCTTTTGTTCAAGCTGCCCACTGTGTTCTGTGTTCAAAAAGCCCTCCCTGCCCACCGCATCCTCCAGCCCCCATTCCTTACCTAGATTCTTACCGTTCTCGGAGACTCAGCTCAGGTGGGTGTCTCTTCCTCCAGCAAACCCGGCTCACCACAAGTGAAGCCCCCTCCCCCAGTCCCAGGCTGAGCAGGCGACCCTCCTCTCTGCTCCCATGTCTCTAGGAGTAAGCTAGGGAAAGGTATACTCCACTTTCTGGAAGTCCCCATTAGTGCCTGTTTTTGCTAACTGAAAGTAATCCTAAAAGGATTTTCAATTTAAAACACCCAACAAAACTGCTACCATACTAATGTAGGTCTTCCATGAAAGTAAAGTGGCTGTAACTCTAACTTTTGAAAAGCAGAGGATACTCTGCACTTAACGCCATTTCAGCTTGTGAAAGATTTCATAGGAAAACTGGACTTCTGGATAGTGGGAGAAACCTGCACTAGTTAAACGCATTACTGTAAACACCATTGTCCCTATTACATTTTATTGTAATTCCCTGTTGATGTGTCTGTTGTGCTTATTTGGAATGTCAGCTCATTCTCTTAAAAGTAGGATAGGAAAAAGGTCAACAGCCTGATAATAAAATTCACAAGCGATATGACCAGAAGGGTCATAAAAAATAATGCAAATGGTCCTTAAGCATATTAAAAGATACTCAATCTTGATAATGATAGGAAAAATATAATACTATGTTACCGTTTCTTACCTGTCATAAATCCAAACGTATGACAACATACTCTGTAGGTGAGGCTGTGTGGAAATAGGCATTTTCAGACATTGCTGGTTGGAATACAAAATGATAACAACTGTTAGGTGGGAAAATTTGGCAATAGCATGCATTTTATATATGTTCTTGCCTTTTGGTCTGGCAACTGCAGTTCTAGGAATCTATCCCAAAGGCTTACTGCAAAATATGTGAGAAGATGTGTGCAGAAAGCTATGCTTTGCAGCGCTTTTTGTAAAAGCAAGATATTGGAAACAGCCGATATTGCCATTAACAGAAGACTGGTTGAATAAATTATGGTAAATCCATACAATAGAGTATTTTGAAGCTGTGCCAAAAATGAGAATACCTTTAAATAATGCCATAGAGTATTTGCCAGATGTGTTGAGTGGTAAAAATAAGGTGGAGAAACATGTTCACTTTGCTATTGTCTTTCTGAGGAAGGGGAGGATATGATTATAAATACATATTTACTTTTAGTTTTTACAAATTTTCCTATAAGGAAAAGGAAGTAACAAGGTAGAGATGATAATTTAGACTTTTCTGTATATGTGTTATTTTAAGAATTTCACCTTGGAACCATGTAAATATTTTACTTAATTATAACATAATTTTTAAAATCTCTTAAAAAACAAAGTGAAACAAAACTAATGAACCTAAATATGTATTAAGTTGGTAGAGTAATCCCACAGAGAAGAACCAACTCTGATCTTCCTCCTCTATTTTCCCTTCCCACCAACCTTTTTCCTTCAGAACTGCTGATCCTAAGCCCACCACAGATTGTGTCTAAAGCAAAGCAGAAGCCTGCATTTCCCATGATCAGTTCATGGAGCCAAGCCAAAAGCTAAAATCTCCTTCATTTTCTGCTCATTTTACTAAAGAATTACTTCTCGTTCAGGTTCCTCATTCCTTTCTCTTCTCAGCATTGTGAAAACCACAAGTGACGCACTCAAATGGGCAGGTTCCTGTCTTCCTTGAGGAAGTTTCAAACTTGAGTGATTTGGAAAATCATAGTTCCAAGGACACAAACAGGGAATTTTCAAAGAAGTTTTCAGCTAGGAACAGAGCTCCTGATTATAGCAAACAGAACTAGATAACCTCAGAAAGAATAGAAAAGCTTCTGAAATTTCAGAGGGCCAATATAGAGGACAAAATTGTGTAATGCAGGTCAGGACAAAACAGACAATTAAAACAAGTGGTAAGAGTTTAAAAGATAAGTATGAACAAGATGACATAGAGGTTAAAGGAGCATGAAGGAGAAAAACTACTTTGCAATGTCTGCTGGCATCCTCCTGGAAGAGGAGGCATGGGCTGCGGCTCTCAGAGGACAAGAATATTTGCATAGGGATGTTATTGGAAGAGTGAAGTGCCCGGATAATGGCTCAAAAGAATGAAAGGGCATCTCACATTATGGTAACCTAAATAGATTGATATGACCAAGGCACAGATTGTAAGTGTTGGAATATGGGACTGGGCAGAAATACATACATTCTTTTGTTAATTAATACAAATTTTATTGTATTTTTACCTAGCCATTGTCTCTCACATGCATTTAATCATGGGTTGTGGTTTTTGTTTGTTTTCGCAGTGACACACCCCTCTGCAGAACATTCTTTGGGGAATGTTGAAAGACAGTGTTGATTGAGCCTGCCAGCTCATCCGTGACATAAGCCTGTTGTCGATGTAGTATTGAACAGGTCTATTCTGACCTGTTATCGATAAGGGAAAGATACAGTTATATGAAATTCCTGGGAATGCTGCAACTGTGTCTGGGGGCTGGGGTTCCCTGTTCCTGGGGACTGGAACACTGAACTCTGTTAGAAGGCACACCTCCTCTGTCACAAAGAGTCCTTAGCAACCACCTAGTTTGGGTCACTGACCGGGAGGGCAGAGACTGTGGAGTCTTTGGCTCTTTCTGGTGCAAACAGTCTGAGGGGGCTGACAAAGAAAATCCAGTGGCACAGTTAAAACTTTAGCCACGGAATCTGTTACATATCGAGAGCCAATAACCACTGCAGTGGGAAAACGGATGATTGTTACAGTAAAGAGTTTTTATACATGTTTACAAGGAGATCTAACCTTTCTTTATTCTTCACCTATATGATACTCACATAATGGATACAAGAATGAAATAATCACCCATGTTTATTTTATATGATACTGCTACTCTGACTATGTACAATTACTGTCTGGGCATCAACATTATGCTTCTATAGACCTGGGACATCCCGGTTCTTACTAAATCTGAGCTAACTTTCATGGAGGAATATTTTTACATCACAAAGTTTGTTTTGTGTAAGAAGAACTACTTTGATATTAATAAAAAGTATACTTTTGATTAAATTTTATTTATTCCTGGAGCTTCTTGTACTTTTGTAAACTTGACATGTTTGGCTGATAAAAACTTGAACAAGATATGCATTAACCTTGTACAGTGGTTGACTTGCATTTTGTTCCTTCAACTTGCCTTAAATTATTTGGGTGGCATGTATGTGTAATTATAATAAAATATAATTACATAGAACATGACTAATTGTGATAAGTTTATAAGCAATAAACTCAATTTCATCTTCATTCCTTTATATTTTAAAATCATGAGTGTATTTTATAGCATATGTAATCTTGCTTATCTGTAAATTCCGACTCTAATTATGAGAAACCTGGTTCCATGTACTTGTTTAATTCCAGAATACATGTGTGCAAGCATCAGAATTGTTAACCTGTACTCCAGGGATGGCTCTTTACCAGCTAGAGTCCTGTGCTTCCCTGCAGTTCCTTTTGCCTTTAGACTTTCAGACTCTACTCATTTCCACAGTTACTTGTGTCAGCAATTTTCCCCTCTCTGCCTTCAGATAGACTCTCTTGTCACAGTCGGATTCCTTCCTGGAATCCCCAACCTCCCAAAAGATTTTCTCAAAATTTGCATACATCAAGGTTTGCTTTTTGTGCCGCAAAGACTTCAGGTTTTGACAAGCTCTTAAGGCCATGTGTCCACCATTATAGTGCCAGACAGAACAGTTTCAGCACACCAAAAATCCCTTGGGCTTCACCTATTCATTTCCTCCTTTCCTCTCCCAGAGCTCCTGGCAACCAGATTTTTTTCATTGTCTCCATAGCCTTTTCCCGAATGTCATAGAGCTGGAATCATACAGTATGTAGCCTTTTCAGACCGGCTTCTTTTACTTGACAATATGCATTGTTTCCTTCATACCTTTTCTTGGCTTATATTCCATTGTACAGACGTGCCACAACTCATCTATTTACCTATTGAAGGCCATATTAGTTGCTTGCAGTTTTGGCAACTGAAAAAATCTCTATAAACATTTGTGTGCTGGCTTTGTGTGGCTGTGTTTTCTGATTCTGGTAAATACCCAGGAATGTGATTGCTGGATCATATGGTAATAAACTACCAAATTGTCTTCCAAAGCAGCTATACCATTTTCCATTTCCACCAGTAATGAGTTGAGTGTCCCTGTTGCTTTGCATCCTTGTTAGCATTTGGTACTGTCTGTTTTTGTATTTGTTTGTACTTTTAGCCATTCTAATAGGTACGTAATTTTATCTCATTGTTGTTTTAAGTCACAATTCCTTAATGACCAGTATTCATATACTTACTTTCCATCTGAATATCTTCTTCGGTGAGATGTCTGTTCATGTTTGCCTATCTTATAATTGGGTTTTTTGTTTTCTTATTGTTGAGTTTTAAGAGTTCTGTGTCTATTCTGGATTCAAGTTTTTTATCAGATAAGTGTTTTGCAAGTATTTTCTCCCAGTCTGTGACTTGTCTTTTTATTCTCTTAACATAGCCTTTCTTTTAATTTTAATAAAACACAACTAATTTTTTATTTCATAGATTGCCCTTTGGTGTATCTGAAAAATCATTACCAAACCCAACATCACCTAGATTTTTTTCCCCTGTTTTCTTCTAAAAGTTTTACAGTTTTATGTTTTCCTTTAGGTGTATGATCCATTTTGGAGACTTTTGTGCCTCCAACTTTTCATCTCCATCAGCCAATAAATCTCCTCTTTGCCCGAAGTGTGCCATTTTGTGTTGTGCTTTCTGTAATTTACAACTGTATTTCTTCACTGATACTTAAAATTCCTCCTAATTTATGTCAGTGTTTACTTAGTTTCATGTATTTAAGTAGTTCAAATTCTTGTTACTTTTGATACAGTTATGGTCTTCTATTATATTGATACATGGTAATTAACTTCACATTCTCCTGTATTTTATATTTAATTTCCAAATTTTCACTGGTATAATAAAGCTACATGGGTACTCTGCATAAATCATGTTTCACTTTCTGTTATTTTTTTGTGATATTTGCAGAGTGGAATTAGCAGGTGAAGGATACAGACTCTTAATGCCATGATCTTTGGGGGTTTCTGCATAATACTGTGAACAATGCAAACATTTTTTAAATCACTTATATTTATTTTAATAATTGGGTGGTATATATCAATTTTTTTGTGTGGAACTTTTAAAATTTGTATTATATTTTTAAACATATGCCAATAAACTGCTTGTTGTCACCCACATTCAACAATTATCAAAATTTTACCACATTCGATTTGCATATCTCCTTTTTCTTTTTCTTTTGCTCAAATATTTTTAAGTGAATCCCATGTATTATATTGTGTCACTCATATCTCTTTGTGCATTTCTAAAAAATATGAACATATTCTTATGTAACTACGTTGCCATTATTATACCTAACAAAATGAACAATTATCCTTTGAAGTCATGTAATAACTAGTCCATATTAATAAACTGATTAATCCGGGTTGTCTCTACAATGTATTTTTTCAGTTGATTGTGAGACCACAGATCCAAACAAGGTCCACACATTGCACTTTGATCTGTTGCCTCTTTTAGTGTCTTTTAAACTGATACAATCTTCACCCTCCTCCTCCTTTTTTTTAGTGCTATTGTTGCAGAAATTGAGTCAGTTACCCAGTAGAAATGTCCACCATTCCAGATTTGGGGGTTGCTTTCTTGTCATATCATTTAACTTATTCCTCTACCCTCTGTATTTTCTGTGCATTGAATTTGGCCCTGGAGGCTTAATTACAGTCAGGTTCAACTCTCTGCGGACAGCCTGTGCCTTGGTTGCTGCTGTGGCCAGCACACAACACCCTCACTTGTCAGCAGTTCAAACATGCCAATTTCAGTTCCTCTAAGATTCACCACTTGATAACCTTTCTAACTTCTTGGGACCTATGCCTCTTTCCTCCATATTTGGACTGCTTTAATGGAAGTCTCATGTTCTTATAAAAATGTTGTCATAAGTAGTTATGTAACTTGGGTAGGCCAAAAAAAAAGTTGACAATCTTAACATACATCAAATATTGTAGAGTTGCAATAAAAACATAGCAAATAAACTTTGTCACTACTAATAATTAACATAAAAGCAATAAAGTGTCATAAGAAATCATTTTTTAAAAACTATCTTGAGTGCTGATATGTAACGAAATACTAACCAAATCATAGGAGGATGAGAAAATAGCTGAGAAATTCTGTGGCAATCTAAGGATGATTTAAGGGCACTTTTAAGAGTTTTATAGAATTTTATTGATGTCTAATTTAATTTTAAATCAAATTTTCCTTTCCTTTGCTTAGGTGTAACACTACTTTTATACTCATCATTGTTTTAGTTACATTTCTTTAATTTTTGCTGAAGCTCCATTATTCTGTGAGATGATTCAGTGTGTATTTTACCTAGTGTAGTGTATCTTGACTGCTTAACTAATTTTCCCACTCATCAAGTCTTATTTTTCTAAGAAATTTTAGTATTTTCCCTTTTAAAATATACTTTTGAAATTAAATTTTTATCATATAGACTTGAAATCCAATTTAACCAATATAAGTTGAATTCCCAGTGAATACTAAAAACTTGGCCAGGAACTTTTAAGGATACAAAAATGACATTCTCTTTCTTCTGAAAGCTTATAACCTATTGTACTGGTTGGCACGTTATAGGTTATCCGGTTATTCTATTTGTTTAATCTAAATAACCATCACTGCATAGTGTGGCATTGAAAGGAAATGCAAATCCAATTCCAACAGCTTGGGAAATAATGTAAAAGAAGTGGAAAAAGAGGAAAATTACCTCATATTGCACTTCACAAATCTCAGCCATGTGTTTTGTTTATCTATTCTTTTTTTTTGTCTTTTTGAAAGTCACAATTAAAGCATAAATGACTTCCAATATTACAGCGGAATTTTAGAACTTGTTTAGTTTGCATTAATGAAGGGATAGAGACTTCTTGAAAAACTGTCAGTGAGTCCAACTTTTAAAACTTTTTTAAAAAGTTGATCTGTAACTTAAAAACAAAACGGGCCCCAATTGGAATCATCCATGCTAAGCCCCACGTCACCAAAGTGAGACTTGATTATAGTGTCAGCTCTCCCAGAAGTGGATCTTATGCCACAGTCAATTAGGAATCAACCGGTTTGCACTAGCAAGGTGGTCTGCCTGATAGATCCCTGCCATCTCCCAAAGGGAGGTAACCCTACAATGAATACTTCTCTCTTTGCCTTGCATAATTTCCTTGTTCTTGCTTCTTTCTGCCTATAAAAGCCTTTCATTTTGTACAGCTCCTCTAAGCCTTTTTATCTGCTAGACTGGATGCTAATTCATCAATCTTTGAACAAAGCCAATAAGATCTTTAAAATTTATTCAATTGAATTTTGTTTTTTAACACAACATATACTCTATGAATATATTAATTAAAATACATTAATCTAGTGCTCGGCTTGGTAACATTTTATAGAGTGAACACACCCATGTATTTACTTTTTAGTTCAAGATGATGAATATTTTCATCACCCTAGAAAGTTCTTTTATGCTCTTTCCCAGTCAATCCCCTCAAAGTCAAACACTGCTCTGATATCTATAATCCATATCTGTAACCCATAACTGTGAGTTTAATCTGAGAAGATAAATAAATTGTCTGTACTTTTAAAATATTTTATTCACTGGCTTATTCTTCACCTAAAATATACTAGTAATTTGCTAAATTCTATTACATAGTGAGGAGATTTTATAGATAATATTATTTTTGCATTACAAAGATCTTACTGTGAAAACATACCATAGAATTACGAAGATATTTTTAAAGTGTTTTAGAGCATGGTTATGTATTTTTAAAACATATGTTTACACCCAAATGATATAATCTGTTTATCCAGTTCCAGGTCCTATGCTGCTTTAAAGTTAGAAGATTACATTTGCTTAAAATTACATTCTCTCATTCAGATTTTTTCATGA
Source organism: Manis pentadactyla (assembly GCF_030020395.1). Classification (NCBI taxonomy): domain Eukaryota; kingdom Metazoa; phylum Chordata; class Mammalia; order Pholidota; family Manidae; genus Manis; species Manis pentadactyla. The sequence continues at coordinate 29,941,036 of NC_080019.1, read as the reverse complement.
ATTCCCACTTAGTCCAAATTAAAGAGGTTTATGGAATAATTAATATGGGATGTTAAATTTAAAAGGCAACATAACAGATAATTTAATTTAACCTGTCTTTTTTCAGAAGGGAACACTGAGGTCCAGAGAGCTAAGTGATTTGCTCAAAGTCACACAGCCTTGATCAGAAGGATGAAAGCGCCTACCTGCCTCCACCTATATGATGCATTTGTGTGTATTATATTCAGATTACTGACTAAATAAAAATATTACTGTATTTATTTAGTCAGCCATCATATATCTACTAGGAAATCTGTTGGTGTAAACCAGAAATATTGTACAATTACACCTTATAAAGGAGTGATCACAACATGGGATTTCTGCTAGAAACCTAATAGAATTGGAAATGCTCTCTAGGAAATGGCCAAAAAAACATATGACAAATGAAACCATCAGTGGTAGGAGAAGTACACAAATGTGTATGTAATTTTGAAAAGCATTGCTCCATTAGCCTGGATTTTAGGCCCATTTATTTATCTCATTTTTTGCCCTGTGAAACTGTCACACTAATAGTTATGTCTCAAATTCAATTATTTTAAAAACAGAAAATGACTTTACACTGAATTGCCAGTGGTTTCATGTTTGAAGAAATAAAAAAATAATCCTACTGTAAATTCATCTGAACTCTCATCACTATAATTCATGAAGCAAATATCTTACATTTAAGAAACTAACACCTTACAAAAAGCTTACCTGTTTTAATGGTACTGACACATTTGGTTGGCTAATCTGCATTTTATTCTGTAGTCATAGCACATGAGTTGTCTGAATCACAATTTATCTACAAAGGACAGCAGTTCTAAACAATCTTACCTAAAATTTTTGGTCATGTAAATTATCACCAGTATGATTTGTAGGAAAAAGAAAATTAGTTGATGCCATCACTTTGAAAAGCAGGACTTCTAGGACAAACCTTATCTCCTACTGTAGTTTCATTGTTTTTTGTTTTTCTTAGAATAATAAATACCTTTATCATATGAACTAAAATTTATCTGCCTTTCCAGGGCCTGATTATGTTCCCAAAGTTGATACTTTGTAGGTTACATTGGTATCACTTCTTGAAATAAGGGAGAAATGCTAATGATGAAGCAAAAGAAGTTTTTTATTTTTGAAACAGCATTTGAAAAAATTAGTTTTTTTTCAGAGATTAGTTGGTGGTTTACTATATGCTAGACACTGTGCTACCTAACTAGGAAATAAAGATAAACAAAAGATCTGGTTTCAAGCAGCAAAGCTTAGACCTCAATCTCGGCTTTTCTTTTGTCTTGTCTGAGGGTTTCAGCCCCAGGCAAGTTCACTATAGATTCAGTGAAACTGAGATGTATGACGGAATGTTCTTGGATTAAAAGGGTTTATACCCAGCTTTATTCTCTGGGCGATAGGTTGAATACTAGAATCATGTCTGCATCCAACAGTCCACAGGTCCCTAATCCACCTCATCTCTGCCTCCTCCCAGAGCACTGGGCAGAGCTCCTTATATAGTGACTCAATCAATAACAGCTCATTGCCTACAGGCATGGAAGCAGTAGCCTAGCAGCAGGCCAGTTACATTATCAAACAGTTTAGGGTCAGGGGAGGATCCTGGCCATAGGGACTTCCATTTACCCCACACTCTTAATCCTCTGACCTAAATTTTTTCATCTGTAATTTGGGGATAATTATATGTATTTCATAAGGTTTTCTATGATGATTTAGTGAAATGAATGTTACTGTATATAACTATTTTTTTCTTAAGAAGCTGTGCTATTTTGTTTTTCTTTTGAGAAGCTGATTATCTGGAAGGAGAGAGTTACCAGGAGGAAGAACAAAAATCATCCTAAAATCTTATTTTTCAAAATACCAACCAAGTACACTTTGTTTCCTAAGGTTTGAAGCCAGAGGCAGATTTTTAATGGGTAAGGGGAGAAATTAAGATTATGTAAACCAGTGGTTTTTAAACTTGAACACACATATGAATCACCTGGGGAGGCTCATTAAAAATGCAGATTCTGATTCCAAAGGTGTGGGTTTGGCCTCAGAGAGCATTTTCGTCAAGTTCCAGGTCACGCCTATTGTGCTAGTCCAGGGACCACCTGTGAGTAGCAAGGATCTGAGGTCTTCTGGCTCCACCACTCACTGTTGTGACCTTTGGACAAGATATTTACCTCTCTTTGCCTCAGTTATACCATCTGTAAAAGGGCAATAATAATATCTACTTCACAGGTTTGCTGGGAGTTTCAGTTAATGCATGTAGAGTACTTAGTGCCAGTGGGTGGTATAAATTCTGTGTAAGTGTTAACTATTGTCAACTGATTTAGACCACCAGCAATATAAGTAAACTGGGCTACTGGGACCAGAAGATGAAGTTACTTGTGATTCTAATAATTAGAGTCTTCACAAAATATATCTTTAATCTGACAACTATTGGCCTTTAGGTTTCCTATAAACCTGATGTAAATGATACTAAAGAAAACAAATTCCCTGAAAAAGATGCTATGGCAGAATGGCAGATTTTGGAAAACTACCTATAAACCACATTAATTTACATGATCTTGTTTGAATGAAACTATGTGTCATTCCCCAGTCGGGGACAACAGGCTTTCCCCAGGGCGCTCTGGGTGGGAAGCCTTTCACTACCAGCAGCACCTTTGTCTGTCTGTGTTGAATCCTTTTCCCTTTCTTTCCTCTACTGTATGAGGAGAGGGAGCATGAGCCAAACTTGGACAAGGAAGCCCTTTCCCCTTGAGTCGGGTCCTGCTGTGCATGATCCCAGTCAATTTCACTCACAGCAAGTGACAAAGGATAAAGTGCCTCACTTTCACGCTAACCCCAGTTGCCAGCAATTATCTCAGAAAAGGCAAAACCTTTCACAGCACCTATTAATAAGGCCCTTTGCCCACAGATACTATCTTTTAGGTAAATACACTCTACAGAAAAGTCTGAGGCAGATAGAAGATTACCCATGCCTCTAAGAACAACAGCACTAAAAGAGACCTCAAATCATTTATTTGGGGGCAGCAGTTTCTAAAATAAAGGAGATAATTTCTGGAAAATATAGAATTGCAGGAAAGGAAGTAATTTCTGGAAATGACAGAATTTCAGGATAGGCAGAACTGCAGAATTGTAGGGGAGGGTCCAAGGTCAGGGGTACTTCAATTTCCTGGCACTCATTTTCTCACATCACAACTAGACACAGTTAAGTAGCTAAAATTTTGAGCAAGTGACTCCAACATGAGGCAGTTTCAAAGACAACTCCTACCATAATGACTATTCCTATAGTCTATTCATCAAAAAGGGTCACAAGGATTGTGTGAGTGGAAGACCTGAGCAGACTGCTCCTGTTCTGTATTAAGGGTTGAACTAGACAGCCGTCGCAAGGAGTCCTGCCACCTCATTTCCAAGCAGACTCTGAGCAGGACTGGCTTTCTTTGACAAGGACCCAGGATGGCCGTCTTCCGGCCGAGGAAAGGGGAGATCTAGTTTCTGTGTAAGCCTCATTCTTGGCAGTCAAGTGAACTCCCTGCGAATGGAGATGGGATAACCCAAGGGCTGCTCCAGAAACCGTAAGGGGCTAGAATACATGCAGCAGCTCCCAGTTTGTTCAACAATGATCAAGACTCACAAATGCCTAAGTGGGGGTGGAGGCAGCTACTAAGGGAAAACGAGATGCAGTGTGCCTTGAAGCATGAGCCAAATCCACTTTCAGGGTTCTTTTGTAGTCTGCAACTGCCAGTAATACGAAGATCTTCTTCAAGGGAACTCTCACCACAGTCCCAAATCGAAGGCACTGATTCCTCAAATGTAATATGTGTAAGAACCACTTATAGAAACCTTTTGAGAGTGAACAATGCCAAAAGTCCTGACTTAATTTTCTGGAGCCGTAGAACCTGCACGTCGAACAGCACAACCGAGAGGGAGTGCTGCGGTGGTCCGCGTGGCACACTGTGGGAAGGGTGGTGGACCCAAGGGCAATAGACAGTGCGCCCGTGTTGCTCCTGGAGGCTCATTTATGCTCCAGTGTTGTTACTCTGTAAAGTCTACCTTGCCTTTGGGCAGAAGAAGATCAGAAGTCCTGGCTCGCAATCACTGATTTTTAAAAGTAATTTAAAAGCCCACAGCTAAAAACAAAAGAGAATAAGAACATTTGTATAATTCAAATTAGTATGCATTATATAATTCTGTAAATTATTACATAAAAATGAATGAAGTTTTCCAGCCCAATGAATTATGGCAGTGACGACAGGATAATTAGGAATCTAAGTAGTCAAAACTTATGCAACCAAAGCTATCGGAAGTTAAGGCAGATTAGTGAATAAATGCTGATAGCAATCAGGTTAGATAAATTCTTTGTTCACAGCAAAGAAATAATACCTCCCATATTTCTTTCTTTTAGGGATTTGCAGACTCTTTCAAACGTCAATTTATGAGCTAAGTAGCAATCACCACCCTTTTGTCACGAAATGGAAGCAGAAAAAAGTAGACATGCTAGTCATGTGGGGTAAATAAAGAAGTTAAAAAAAAATACCAAACCTAGGATTCTACAATCCTAGGCACTGACGTGGTAAATCTCACTTGTTTCCATTTCTGAGGATTGTGTGGCTGTTTAGAACACAAGATCTGCCTCTGAACCACCCTCACTTTCCCATCTCCTCTCACAAAGGAGATCACACCACACACCCTTTGATATGTGCAAATGCCTTGAAGAAGCCTGCTCTTGTCTGCAGGGATAAAACAAACAAACAAACAAAAAAACCCTATCAGTTCTAGAACTCAGGGACTAATTTTTCTCAAACTAAGTGTCTTAGACTCCCTTGAAATGGACTAAAAAAGATAAATGATAACTTATCACTGACCTCAGTATATAATTATTCAGAAGAAAAAGATTCGTGCCTCATATCAAATTTACCGAGTATCATAATTCTTCCAAGTGGTAAAGATACCTCAAGACAAATGCTGGGCATAGAAGCTACAGGGCATAAATATGCAAAGAAATAAAAAGCTAACCATTTCAAACAATAAGGCTTCTCTCTCACTTACCAACTTTACATTTCCCTGTATGGCCCCGGAAGATGACTGGTTAGCCAGAGACGGGTAAGATTCCTCAAGGGAGGAACAACCTAAGACAGGCACAGTCGCAGGGGGGCCATCAGGTGAGAAATTGGGGATTAACAGAGGTGAGGCTTAGAACCTCACCCCCCCCCCCCCGTTCTGAGAGAAATCTTCTGCATACGTGGATGTTTTATTGCCCTTGTCTAGCTTGGATTAACACATAGTCTACAGGCACACACGTGATCATCTACATTTGCTCTTTTACAACACTAAACTATGTTTTCTACCTTTATCTTGTATCTACCTACCACTTCAGCATTTTATTAAAAATAATAATAATAAAGAGAGAAATGTGGTATCCACATATAAATCAAGTATAAAAATCAAATGAGTATTCATATTTGAACTGACTGTTTATAGTTCATAACGCATGAGCAAAACCGAAGGTTTCTGTGATGGCTGCCCTTGTACTGTTCACCATGTAAGAACTTATTCACTATGTAAGAATTTGTTCTCCATGTAAGAACTTGTTTGTTATGCCTCAGAAGATTGGAGACTGACGAAAATTAGGCTTGGGGTGGATTAATGATTGTGCATTGAGCATTGACTCCCCTATACAGAATTTTATTGTTGTTAACAACCATTTGATCAATAAATATGAGAGATGCCCTTACAAAAAAAAAAAAAGTATACACTTCCAATGGTAAAATAATAAGTAACCGGGATGTAATGAATATAGTCAAGATATTGTAACAGCTTGGTATGGTGATAGCTGGTACCCAGAATTGTCATGTATATAAATGTTGAATCACTGTGTTGTACACCTGAAACTAATGCAATGTAATACCGTGTGTCAACTACCCTTCCATAAAAAAATAATTATCTACAAAAAAAAAAAAAAAAAAAGAAAAAGATTGAAATGAGAGTTTGTAGTAAATCCCCAACACAGTGATAACTCTCTCCCTGCTTCTGAGGGAAGGGAGATGCTATGGGAATACTGTTTATACATATGGATTGTTCTGTGTGAGGACTATGAAGTAGGTAGTTATTTATATTAGTCTATATATTGGTGAAGAACTACATTAACCACTGCTAAATAATTTCCTGCTGCTTCTTACGCAGAACACGCTGACGCCTGGGCAGCAGTGTGAAGAGGTAGCATGTTCACAATCAGTGCGGGAGACTGAGAGCCTCTGCCTCTGTAGTTCTGGGTCTGAGGACCACTGTCCTGGTTCACAGCATCTTTGTATTGGCTTTCTCCAATTGGCAGCCACCGTTTTAATGGCCTTGGAGGAAGACTTTGGAAGATCATGATATTTGTTCATAACATCCAGCCTTTAGTTTAAATCAGACTGTCTCAAACATTATCTCCCAAATTTGGATGGGAGTTTGTCCAGCCATTTTTGTGTAATGATGTAACAAACAGACAAAAATTGTACATGTAAACCCTAACTTTACCACTGTGAATCACCTAAAATAATGACACAGTGCCTTAGTTTAAAATGTTTTGAAGTTGAAACCTACATTTGGGGCTGAGGTTGTGTCCAAAAGAAGATTATGTATTGTATGGAAAGTTAGAACCATCTGTTAAAGCAGAGAGGGGCATCCCATCCCTCCCAGCCCAAGGGCAGAGGGTCCAAGGCCAGGGATACTTTGGTTTTCTGGCACTCACCTTCTTTCATCCCAACTAGACACAATGAGTAGATATAATTTTGAGCAAGTGACTCCAGCATAAGGCAGCTTCAAAGACAACTTTTACAATAATGGTTATTTGTCAGCTCATCAAAAGCAGTCATGAGCATTTGGATCTTCTACTGTCTCCTCCCTTCACCAAATGACTGTCGCTTTTAACTTCTACCTTTATCCTTAACTTCTGTGTCTTCTCTCCACCCTCTCCCCCAAATCTCTCCCTATTTTTTTCCCTTCTACAGTCACAAAGAGACAGAGGAAGAACAAGGAGCAAACAAGCTGTGCATAGATAATCACAAACCCTAGTTGGTCTCTGTTTACATTTCTTCCAAACTGCTACCAAAGGACATTTAAGGAATCTTGATAGAGCTTACCAAAGAGCTTCGCAGAGCTCTATTGCCCCTACTCTCAACAAGTCAATCCAGCAGGCCAGATGTGGACTTTTCCTCTTTCTGGTTTTAGTTTCTGCTGCTGTCCAGATAAAGATCTTCTTGTTCCGGCCCTGCCCACATTATTTTAGGATAACCAACAGTCCCAGTTTATCCAGGATGAGGAGTTTCCTGAGACACTGAATTTTCAGTGCTAAAACTGGGATGAGCTAATGACCCTCACTCTGACCCTTAGATGTGCCCAACCGGGCCCACCCCCCATCCACTCCAAGGTACCACGGAACTCATTATCTGAATTCAGCACAAAGCAGGTTGGAGAAGTATTCCTGATTCAGGGCTCAGGCAAGAGTTCCCTCCTGTATAGGCCACTACTAACTTCTTCCCTTGCAATCAGAGAAAGGTGAAATGGTTCAGGCTATTCCACAGATATTACTAGGTAGATGTCCAGTGGTGTCCAGCCTATCACTAGTCTGTCCTCTACTCTGAGGAAATCTTGCCCTGTTATGACAGGTGATATTCACTGGCTTATTTACCTCTGTCTGATTTAGAACTGTTATTCCTCTTGACTAAACACAACTTGTATCAGACCATTTATTGAGTTCATTGTACGTCCTGGCAGAAGACCCTGAGCCTCTCACATTGTTTTCAGGAATTCAAGATGACCTCCAAGTTTGCAAGGGTCAACACCAGTTTTCTGGGCCATGATACTTGCTTAGGAACAAAAAACAAACTCTCCTTTCCCTTTTTATGTTTTGGATGTCTTTTTTTCTTTTTTGCTTGCTCAGTCATCATCAGCTGTATCCAAGTATTTGTCCATTTATTATTATTAATTGATATGTATTGCCTAACTTTAAGTCACATACATCACATAAAGCATAAACAAGAGGACCACGACACGTTCACGAGAGTGAACTTGCCACTGGCCACTGAATGTGACGGGTTTGTGCTGTGTCAGCTTAGCTAAGCTGGAACTATATTTCCCAGAATTCCCCTCTTTGCATAATTGTGGGTTAGTCTGAGCCACACAAGACCTTTTTTGAGACTTGGAGGTGGAAGCAAAGCATGAGACATATTATTTCCATGCTCAGAGGTCGGCGTGGCCACCAAGTGACGCTGCAGTTCATGCCCGCTGTTGGCGGTACGCTGGCAGCTCTTTCGGTACCTCCGTCCTCTGTCTTCAGCTACACTGACTGCTGGGTGGGGGGTGGTTAGCCCTGTGACGAGAGGCACCGGTTTTACTGCAAATCACTCAAATCATCAAATTTGGAGGCTTGGTAGCAATGAGAGACCTACTCGGGTCCAGCTGGTGCGTGTGAGTTGCAGTTTATTCGATGACGGTAAGGCCCAGTTTGAGTGTGAAGGAGCATTCCTCCCAAGCCACACAGGGAACAGCACCCGGGACTCACATGATTCTTTCTCGCTCCAGTCCCAGGCCTCTGTCTTGCCTCCCTGCATGTCTCATTGCCCCAAGACTCCCTGTTTGCGATTTTCAAACCCATGTTGGCCTGACCCATTGCCTCTGGTCTATTGCTTGTTTCCTGGCATTGGAGTCACCTTTCCGCACTGGCAGTGGTGGTGGACTGACTAGCCTGGTTCCAGCTTCAAAGGATAGGGAGATAGACACAGTCTTAGCACCGAGAGCAGCCTAATGCAGAGTACACTCTCAAACAAATTTGTAGAAAAAGGGTTGATGAACTGATGGACATATCCTTGAGAAGTTTTCAGTCGAGGCATTTTTCTTTGTTATAGTATTCACAGGCACTGTCTCACCTGTTTGATGGATTGTTCTAAACATAGTCATTCTGGGTATCTCTTTATCCCTGAAGTGGGTCAGTAATTATCTCAGGACAAAAGGACAGTGCAGAAGAGTGCATCGTTGTTCACTCTTTCTGTGTATGTCTTTGCTGAGAATAGATGTGTATTGGTGGAAAGGAGAGGAGTATCTTCTCACCCTCTCAGCACCATCTCTCTAACACCAGCTTTTCGATGCTTTATATGATTTGTTCACTAATAGAGCGCTGCTGAGAACGACACTCAGAAACAGATTTCAGACAGAGCTCCTACCTGCTCCCTCCAATCTATATTCTGTTCACCCCCAACCCCATGCCTCTCTTAAGAGTTTTCCAGGGCGGTGGTTGCTTATGTTCATGCTCGCTTGCAGGAAAGAGAAATTTGCTTTTTAGTAGAAATTGAAAAGCAAAGGTGTTGCAGATGCATTGTGGGAAGCAACAGAAGGGAATCATACAACTTCAAAGGGAATGCATTTAACCCCACTTCTTCCAGAGGTCCAGCTGCTGCTCAAGGGCCTCCTTGTGGGAAGCAGTCTGCTGTAAAAAAATGAGAAACCGAGAGCGTGTGGAAGGACCCCACTCCCCCTACTTTGCCTTTTTAACTGACAAACAAGCATGAAGTAGCAAATCGGCAACCAGAAGGTGTTACCAGGGGGAAAGCAGGAAAACAGAAAAGACAACAATCTGGAAATCCTCCCTAAGAGAAGGGAAAAGAAAAAAAAAATCAGAATTAATCCACTCCCCTTTTTTCGTTAACTAGAAAATTGGAAACTAGGAAACAAATCTGTAATTTTTTAATTGTTGCATTTTCCCTAATAATAATTCACACGAAAAAGTAACTCCTGATGGAGCAAAGATAACATTATTTTTTAATTTGTTAACACTGTGATACTAAATGGGCTAAAGAGAGTTCAGCTAATTGGTCCATCTTAATCGCTTTAATTTCTTCATCTACTATAAGGAAGATCCAACATTTGAAGAGGATGGAAAATTATGAGGCTTTTATATGAACCTATACATGTCATAATGGTAAGGCAATGTTACCTAGCTTGGCTCTAGTTGTTCAGGGCGTAAAACTATTTTCTCAGCTAGATTGTAAACTCCCTGAGGGCTGGGCCAAGCCTTATCCTTTTGCTTCCTTCTCATTGGTCAACATACTATTGCACATGTAGTGAGCCCTTCATATAATTTTTAAATGGCTTTAATCATTCATCAGTCTAATAGCATGAAATTCATGCTTTTATCTTTTGTCAGCATTTTAACACATTATTCATATTTATATAATGCAAAGCATTACAAAAAGCTGAATTTCTTTTGTTCCAACTCTCTTCTTTCTAACAGCGTATACTATACCTCTTGCCTTGGTCTAGCAAAACTTTAAGACTTTGTAAGACAGTATTTGCAATGGCATTAAGACAGATACCCAGAAGTTGTGCCCGTGTTCCTGGCTTTTGCTTTGCAAAAGGGACTGATACTGAATTAAATTTGATTTCTAAATGCTCTGTTACACTTGAAAAAATTTCTCCCTAAGTGGAAAGTTATTAGCTGTCTCTTAAACCCTGAATTATGCCTGCAATAATGTAATAATACTTCAAAACATGTTGCTTAGAGGTCCGTACCCAACTGGTTTGCATGAGACATTGGATTTCTCCCTTCCTGCAGTAAGGGAATTCTTTCTATAATATGCATATCACACATTTATGGGTTTATTCCACCAATATTGATTGCATGTAGGAATCCAAGCATTCCCTGATTTTGTACACTGGGAGAGGAAGGGAATGAGACCAAAAGTGAAACATGTCTGGGACTTTCCAATTTTGCTAGTTTAGGGTCAGTTAACATCTAACAATATTGTTAAATTGTTTACATTCTTGTAGGTCTTGGAAGTCCCCAAACTGATGTTCCCACAATTCAGTAAACATATAATTGTATATTACTGATACATGAGAAAAATCAAGTTGTAATTTATACTAAAAATTTAGGAGATTCTATGGAAAGGTAAGTGTAGATGATGAAATAAACATTTAATACATTTGAAAGACAACATAGGAAAAGCATAACACAAAGAATTAGATTATTGGTTGACAGACAACACATCACAGCCACATAGTTCAGTGTGTTTCAGGAGAAATACATCCACTGAGAGTTAGTGCTCTTTGAGGTCACATGTGAAAGCAGGAATGCTTTAATCGAACAGTGCTTTTCTCAATTTTGAAATAATTGTAAAATAAACATAACATAAAATGGTTAATTTAAAAACATGAAATGGTAGTTACTTAAAAATGTACAGTTCTGTAGCATTAAGTATATTTACACTGTTGTAAAGCCATTTTGCCAACATGCATCTTCAGAACTTATCTTGCAGAATTATAACTCTGCACCCATTAACACTAATTCTCCTTTCTCCCCTCCCCCAGCCCCTGGCAACCATCATTTTCCTGTCTGCCACCATGGACTTAATGACTTCAGTAATCTCATATAAGTGGAATCATACAGTATGTGTCTTTTTCATGACTGGCTTATTTCATTTAGCATAGTGTCCACAAGGTTCACTCATGTTGTAATATGTGTCAGCATTTCCTTCCTTTTTAAGGCTGAATAATAGTCCGTTGTATGTTGTTATGGACTGAGCTCCCCCTCACTCCACCAATTCCTATGTTGAAGCCCCACATCTCAATGTGACTACAGTTGGAGACAAGTCTTTTATGGAGGTCATCAAGGCTAAATAAGGTCATAAGATGGAGCTTTAATCCCATAGGATTGGTGTCCTTATGGAGGAAGGGACACCAAGATCTCTCTCTGCATGTGCACAGAGGACAAGTCATGGAAGGACACAGAGAGAAGGGGGCTGTCTGCAAACCAAAGAGGGGGTTCTCACCAGAAAACAACCCTGAAGGCACTTTGGTCTTGGACTTCCAGTCTCCATACCTGTGAGAAAATACATTTCTGTTGAAGCCACCTGGTCTGCTGTGTATCATCACAGCAGCCCTAACACATGAGTATCCATCCAAAAAAACACATTTTGTTTATCCATCTCTCCACCAATGGACGCTTGGGTTGCTTTAACCTCCTGGCTATTGTGAATAGTGCTGCTAGGAACTATGGTGTACAAATAAGTGTTCTAGTCCCTGCTTTCATTTCTTTGGAGTATATATCCAGAAGAGGAATTGCTGGGTAATACAGTAATTTCTATGTTTAATTTTTTGAGGAACCATCACAGTATTTTCTACAGCATATGTACCATTTTACATTCCTACCAGCAATGTCCAAGAGTTCCAGTTTCTCTGTATCTCATTTTTAAAACATTTAAATATGATATTTTGGTTACTTTGAGGAACCTGTGACCACTCAGTAATAGTTTTAGACTTGAGACTATTGGTTACCTATTCAAATGTGTAGTTAATTTGCTTTCCTGTAAGCAGTAATACAACAGTGCATAAGTCTGTGCATTACTGAGGGGGGACTCCATAATCTACAGGAACATTTGGTGCCATTTTGTGTCAGCAGTACTTCATCAAAAATTATTTCCAAATTCTGTGGTGCTGGGTTAGCCAAGGTTATTCATATTAAAATGAAAAAACTCACCCTCTCTCCCCTCAGAGTGCTCCCCCTTTGTCAGCTGAGACAGATTTTCTTATCTTTCTTTCTCTGGGTGGTCTAAAGGTCTCTGATCAGATATCATCTCACAGACCACCCCCTGAATTGAATTATGGTATTTGTGATCATGAGATTACTTTCAGCTCCACATTTTACACAGTCGTGTAGCTCATAAATAGAATTTAGGAATATGTGTCTTCACAAAGCCTGTAAACTCTCAGAGTTAATACCGTGTGCTAAGTAGGATTTAAAAAAATATATTTATGCTCATTTTCAATTTTTACAGATTTAAGGAGCCACTTGAAGAATAACACTATACTATTCTAAAACTGTCTCCTCCTGTTTGCATCAAAGAACGGGGATATATATTTTGAATACTTAATATCTATTCAGTATTCTAAATGTTCCCTAGGAAATGTTTACAGCAATTGCACCATTTTCATTTTTCAGGCTACTTCAGCTAAAAGCCAGACCGAAGTAAAATTGGCAAGTGAAAGTCAATATTTAACTGGTACCTCACTTGGACATTTTATTCTAGTTTCAGGCTTTGATGTTGAATAATTGATAGAGGGAAGAGAGCAGGACTTAACTCTGTTTTGTTTAATAATCTTCTCAGTGATTTGAATAGAGAGAAAACATACTGTTTGGTTTGCTGAAGGCATAAACCTAGGAGAAAGAGAGTAAAAGTAGGTGACAATTTGGGTTGTAAAAGATAATATTTTAGAGTTAAGGGCTGAAACTAACAAGATGATAATTTAACAGGAACAGATATGAACCTTGGATTTAGGGTTGAAGAAGGAACACCACAAGCAAAGGGTAGGTGAGGTCCTGGTAAGTGGCTGGTGCGAAGGCGGTAGCTGCCTGCGAGCCCGAGGGGAGCCCGAGGCTGGCGCGGTCGCTGACGAAGCTGACGTGGTCACAGGACCCCCCGGAGTCCCCGTGGGCCCCCAGACAGGTGGCTCTGCCCAGGCCGGAGCCCTCGGCGGCGCTGTCTCGGTTGTGAGAGCCGCATTTCAAGGAAGACATTGATGAACTCAAGAGCATCGAGAGGCAGGACGGTGAAGAGTCTGAGAATAACGTTACAGGAAGGACACCTGACAGAGTCGGGTAGCCTAAATGAAAAGAACCTACTGTGTGTGAGCCGTTCGGAGTATCTCAACGGAATGCTGCGAGGTTGTTAACTAGGAATCAGACTTCGGACCAACGTGTGATTGTTTCTGGGAGACAGATTTCGGTTCACTATGGAAGAATAATCAGACCCGTCCAAAACCAGAATATCCTCCTACCGCTGGAAATCCTTTGGCAGCTGGAGAACACCAGCCCGGGAGGGAAGCCCGCCTAGGGCACAGCATCGGCCTCTGCCCGCGCCGCGGGTACCACAGCTGGACTTGGGGCTGCATCAATACGGTTTCCAAAACCAAGTGGCAACCTACGTGGATTAATATAGTCACTAATGCAGCAGGACACCTATTTATTTTAGTACAGGCATTTTGCCCATAGTCTCGACAGCGGAAGCCACCGGCGCTTAATGACCCATTCTCAGAGTCTATGAAGAGCTGCTGACACGTGAAAAAGATGAAGATAGAATTACCTACCTACCTCCTCATAAGACAGCAGCTTGCTATCCTTTCTTGATTCCAGGCATGTATGAGTCACAGTTTCAGAGGCCATAATTAGATGCTTTTAAGAATCAAAACACCAACACTGTTAGCCTTGGTACACTAATCAATGCATGTGTGAAGTTACTCGGCACTTCTTGCTCCTTCAGAGACAACAGCAATGATGTTTAGCAGGCATGGAAGTCACCTGGGGGGATTGTTACTACAGATTGCCAGGCCCCACCTTCAGAGTTTCCTTAGTTCTCAGGTAAAGCTCATGCTCCTGCCAGCTTTGCAGCCAATGATGTCTACTTTGTAGTGTGAAATCGACCCTGGTGGGAATATTTACACCACGGAAGTTGGTAAATGCTGAAACCATAGTTTTTTTCTCTGAGAACAACTTGTTGAACATTTACCAGTAAATCACTGCCATAGACTCGAGCAGAAAGAAACATGCAATGATATAACATTTAATGCAACATTGCTCAAATTCACTTCATTCAAGGATTTAATGAGTATTTCTTGAGTCTTGGTTGTGTAACCACAGCAATATTTTTTCGATTGTAATGTGTTGAAAGGATTTGACAAGGATGGAGTTCATGAAATAAAGCGTACTCTTGGAGTAAAGCAGACAATGAAATGTGGCTTTGTATATTTGCTGTAAGAAAAAGTCAACATTTAATCCATTTTGTAAATGTGTATTAAAATTATAACATGAAAATGAACATAGACCATTAAATAAATATATTTAAAGAAATACATTTATAAATGTATCAGTTCATCATCACCTAGCATTCACTGACTGCTTAGAATATGCAAAGCACTGTTCTAATTCTTTACATGAATTACCTCTTTAATTGCTACAACAATTTGTCATATAGTTATTGTTATCCCCATTTTATGGATTAAAAACTGAGTCACAATAACAGCCTAAAGATAATTATGTATCAATGTGTGTGCATCATATCAGGCATTCATGAACCAGGTAATCTCATGTGCAAAGTCCAGGAAACCTCAAATACAGCATTTTAAAAGACAGTTTACTGAAAACAACCACATTACTATTATATATAATCACTATATTCTTCACTATATTTTAAATACATATTATGAGAGAATACCACTAGCATCAATACTTTCATAAAATAATACTAGAAAACTGGTATGTCAGGGAAAACAATGTTAAACATTGGTTTCTGGTATTAAACTGTAATAGGCTGCACCTCTCAAGAGGTGACCTTTCAGCCCTCTTTTATGGTGGGTGGACACTATTCAACCATTCTGGATCCCTAATTTCTATACCTCCATGAGTTTAACCTGCCAGTGCTTGACATATCTTTGATTTATACATTGTTATTAGATTATTGTCAGTCTTTGACTTGAAAACCTGTCTTTAAGGTTCTTTTTTATCTATTTGATCACAATTAGTATAGATCCTGGGGATTTCTATTTGTCACCATGTAGTATTGCCTACAATTTCTCTTACATGTTCAGTGTTTTGTTCAAAGCCCTAGACCAAAAGTGAGTATTATGTGGTGTGAAAACTTAGAAACTCTCAAGATGTCAGCATGTTTAATATATCCTGTAGGGAGTGTAATCTCACTTTAAAAAAGGGATCCAACTGTGAGCAATTAGCTATAGAAACCTGGGGGGCAGGTTTCAGGAATGAGTAACAAGTTGAACATCACATTGCATGGCAGGCGTGGTCACTTAACCCACATGCTGAAGCCACTAGTTTTTCTCCTGCATAAATACAGTTGCTCAAATTAGTTTCGTTTTAGTCTTCTGAATAGAACCTTCTAGAATGCTTCTGTCTGACTATTCAGTGAGGTATGTGCACTAAAGACTTCACCCTAACAAACATTGCAACAAGTTTTCCTGATATTAATAAGTCACATTTATAATTATCCACTAGTTTAAGTATCATAGAATTTCCATAGACTTTTCAAACTCTAGACCAGCACTTAGCATTGTTCAGTAGGAATAAAATGCAAGCCATATACAGTTCAAAATTTCTTAGTAGACACGTTTAAAAAATTGAATCAGGTGAAATAACTGTAATAATATTTTTTATTTAATCCAATATACCCTAATTTTTACCATATCAATATGAAATCAGTATCAAAGTTTATTAATGGAGTATTTTACATTCTTTCTTTTGTCATAAATCTTTGAAATCTGGTATGTGTTTTAATTTTGCACCATACTTCAACTTGGCCTAAGCACTTAACAAGTATTCAGTAGTCACTTGTGAAAAGTGCCTACTATATTGGAAAGTGTGGCTTTAGACTTGTTAAAGCTTATATTAGTTTTTTCTTGGAATATCCAAATATATAAACACCCCTGTTAATAGGTTTTTAACTAAGTTTCAGAAATTAGATATCAATTAAATTCTTATTACCTGTAGCTTCTGTACTAGGTAATCATTTATAATCAGGATTGATAATACTGAATTAATTATTGTGGAGAACAGCTAGAAGCTTACAGTGTTTAAATAAAAATGAGCAAATTTATTAAAGTTGTGATACAGTGCAAAAATAGAACGACCACACTAGCTTCCAGAAGTTCAATTATTTATTACCAGGTAGGTTCTATCTAAGCTAGTAATCCTGGAATTCACAGAGTGGCTCTTTGGTTTTTTAATATTTAATGAAGAAAACATAACAAATATTGAATAGGTTCACAGTCTTCAGTTCTTCTGCACAACGGACACAACAGGTAATAACCATTAGGCAGACAGTGGTCCAACCTGAATCTCTTTTCAGTTTCCAACATTTTCTTTATGGTGTAAGTTAGAATATTCTTGCCGCCATTGGCAATCACAGAGCATTCCTGTTTTTGACTTCTGGGTTCTGAGAACTGGTAGTTTAAGCTACAGCTCTGACCCTTTTAGCTGAATGGTTAACATTTCTAGTAGCTGTGTTCTCTTGAGAGGAGTATTTTTCTGTCTACTTTGACAAGGGAAAGGAGATTTTGGGGTCTCTTTTGTGGAAGAAAAACTTCATTTTTAGAGTAAAATTAAATCTGACCTTCATCTGCTTGGCACCATCATATTTCCTATGTCATGTCATTAAATATTTCTCCCTACAGTAGTGCAAGGTATTAATTTAATCATCTCAGGCCTACTCTTGTATAAGCTACAGTTGAATTAGCATGAAAAAAGGTATGAGAATGGCAGAAGGTGATGGAAATAACAGAAAGGGTTGGAAGTACATAATATGATAATAGCCATCATCAGGCAAAAGACTGGACACTTCATCAAGAAGATATACAGATGGCAAATGAGCACAAGATGCTCAACATTATTAGTCATTGTAAAAGTGCAAATTAAAACTGCAGTGAGATACCACTACACACCTATTGAAACAGCAAAAATTAAGTCCAACTCTCCCGTGTATTGGCCTGAATGTGGAGAGAATGGAACTCTCATACACAGCTGGGGGAATGTGTAATGATGCAAACACTTTGGAATGCAGCTTGGCAGTTTCTTACAAAGTTAACAGACTACCAAATGATCCAGTCACCCCACTCCTAGGTATTTACCTAAGAGAAATGAAAGCACATGTCCACACAAAGACCTGTACCCAAATGTTCCTAGCAGCTTTATTTGTAACAGCCCAAAACTGAAAATAACCCAAAGTCCATCAGCAGGTAAGTGGATAAGCAGATGGTTGCATATACATACAACAAGCTACTACTCAGCAATAAAAAGGAATAAACTATCGGCATATGTTACAATAAGGATGCCCTCAAAACCATGCCTAGTGTAAGAAGTTAGACAGAAGACAGTGCAAAATTTTAGAAAATGCAAATTAATTTATAGTAACAGATAAATGGGGAAAGGTAGAATTTACAAAGTGGCATGAGGAAAGTTTTGGGTGATAGATAAATGTTTTCCTTGATTGTGGTGATATTTCATAGACAGGGTTGCCAGATTTAGCAGTGAAAATATAGGATGCCCAACTAAATTTGAATTTCAGATAGAGTGCCTTACATTTTTTAATGTATGTGCCATGCAATATTTGGAACATACCTAGAGTAAAAAAAGGATTCATTGTTTATCTGAAACTTGAATTTAACTGAATATCCTGCATTTATCTGGCAATGTTGTTCATATGTGTATACAAATGTGAAACGTAACAAATTGTACACTTTAAATATATGCGCTTCATTGTACGTCAGTTATACCTCAAAAAAGTTGTTGGAAAAAAAAGAAGAAATGCCCAATGAAGATGAAATTACTTCCCACATCCTCTCAGCCAATGACAGCAAGGCTAAGGCAAGATCTCAATAGCCGTTTCCCTGTCCGGATGCTCCTAGTATATACCAAGTTGATTCTAGAAGAAAATGTTTGGTCACAGGGATAGGAAAACAAATCCCCAAAACAAGTATGTTCAGATATGAACTGATAAGGAAATTTAAATTAATTTATAATTTATATAGTTCTGCTCTATGTCGCTTTCTGAGTCTAATATTTCCCCTGTCCACAAATCCATTTTAAAAGTAAAGTGTGGAAGCATAATGAAATCTACTCTTGCAATAAATAGGAAGCCATTTTATTTCAATCCTCTTAACTATCTGGAGCACAGCCAGTCCTCTGGCTGCCTAAGTAGGAAAGGATAAAGGAGATACAAAAATTGTAAAGGGTACCTGTCTGGTGATTACTGCTTACTTGCTTTTTACAATTAAACATTTCTCAGTGATCCAAACTTACAGCATACTTTCAGCCATTTTTTACTTGCTTATTATATAGTTTTTAGAGAAATACCACTTACTAGTCTAAATTGCCCTGGTCTAAACTGAAGTCACTTACTACCATCTCGAAATAGACAATCCTTACTTGATGTACTGTTATCCAGGGAATAGCGAAAGCAATTGTCGTATTTCACTAGGCTAAAGAGTGTTATTTTCATAAATTACATTCTAACTTGTCTGTAATAGTGATGTGCTTTACTATCAATGTCTACATTTAAAGTGGTGAAATTTTTTTCTTTCTTTTTTGATGCAAACCTGGTGTTAAGTCGATGGTACATTTTACAATCCTTAGCACCATAGCTTGAGCAACTATTTCCACTCACAGTGTTAGTTATGCTCTTCTCTTTGGATTAGGCAGTAATTACCATCATTACTCAGAGCCCTAATGGAGTTATGTATACCCTCTCAGCTATTTCCAGTGTGGGTAAAACCAGTGTAATTCTTACCTAATGTTATCATCTTCAATTTATCTGTATAATTTAGTATCCTACACCACTTTTCAATTTTTTATTTGCACTGTCAGGTTAACTATAACTATACTTGCATTTCCTCACTGGTCACTTACACAACTCTAACAAGAAAATCAATTATCACAAAGTCAGAAATGAGATGGGGTCAAATTAACATGATTAAAGTAGAATAAAATGACACTTTCTACAGGGACTTGTACAAATATAAAGTTAACTCTCATGCAAAATAGTACATTTAAATGCAATATTTTTGCAGTAATGTAACGAACTATTTGACCCTAAAACGGAAGCTTCCTATCTACAGTATACATGGAGGAGATAGATGCAATATAAAAGACAAATAGAGACACACTCTAGGTCAAGGGTTGGTAAACTATAGCCCATGGGCCAAAACTGGCTTGACACCCGGTTTTGTAGAGCTAAAGTGGTCTCTAACTTTGTAAATTGTTGAAAAAATTTAAAAGCATTGTTTGTGACACGTAAAATTATACAAAATTCTAATATCAGTGTCCATAAAAAGTTCTATTGGAACATAGGTACATGATAGTTTACTTATTGTCTATGGCTGCTTTTGTGCCACAATGGCAGGGTTGAAGAGTTGTGACAGAAATGGAAAGGTTTTCAAGCCTGAAGCATTTGCTCTCTGGCCCACTACAGAAAAGTTTGCCGACCTCTGCTCTGACTAAAAGGTATGAACCGAGGAGAGCTCTACCAACTGCTGTCTCTCTCCCTCACATTTTGTGAAGATGAGTTTCAACAGAGCCCCTGACTGCCTCCATATCTTCTTCTTATTTCAGTATAAAGCCATATCTTCAAGTATGGGAGCATAAACACCAATCAACATATAATTTCGTTTGTGATCAAGAACCGAAGGAGGGTAAAGTAGTGATTTTAAATTATTTTGGGTGTGGTCTCAAAAGTAGATTGGAAAGCAGGGACAAGTTGCATTGTACGGGTGTGATTTCTTTTTCTTTTTCTTCTGTAAGGAGAAGAAAGCATCTGTGTGCTTTGTAGCAGATAAAGGCCGACACACCCTGCCTCCCTTCTAGAAGGCCTCCATTTTGTTGGGGTGTCCACCCTGGCCTCCCATGACTCAAGGTTAAATCCCAATTCATCCAAGACAAGACACTGAAATCCCAATCCTGCTGCCAATGCTTGGTTTTAGGAAGAGATGAATGACTGATAGGCCAATACAATGAGAGAGGAATTCACCAGGGGCTTTCTAAGAAAGGCTTCTCCACCAGTGAAACACACACACCCCTCCTTGGGCTTTGTGGTATCTGCACATGATACCTGGAACTGTGACATCCTGCTTGGAACCTGGAAGCAATCAGCCCTGAGGCCGCAGCACTCACGGATAGAAAGAACCTGTGTTTCTGAAGACATCACTGATACTGACTTATGCAACCTCGGATTCCTCATACCTCAGAAGATCTTATTATATGGCATAATAATTTTCCTTATAATTTAATCCATTTGTGATGAATTTCCCGTTACAGAACTCTAAGAGGTTTTTGTTAGTTCTATATACATAGATCTTCTTAATATCCTTTTCCATGGGAACATCTAGAGCCTGTCTCCATGAATGGTGAAGAGTTCCTTATAATAAAACTGACTTTTTTATGCACATTTATGCTAGGAAATTCTGAGCAAAAAACCAAACCATAACAATGAAACCTATTTATTATTACCTACTTCGATTTACCCTTCAGGCTAGATGAACATGAGGAAAATCACTTGGTTGTAAAGTTTTGTCAAGATGAGACTGACAGTTTGATTTTCCAAGAAAAAGTCCAGAGATGTTTACAAAACTTTAGATCCTGCCTTCTTTCTGTACTCATCAGGAAAAATATGGAATTTCATATTTTTGGACTACATCGGCAACTTTTATGATGAAGTCGACATTCTTTCAACAAATATTAGCAAGCATTTGCTCAGTGCTTTGTACTGTCTGCAAGGCTCTGGAAATTACAAAGTAAATAGAAGACAGTTCAAGTCCCTAAAGGGACCTGCCAAGGGGTTGCTTGACAAACGAAGAGACAAGACACTCCTGGGACGGGTAGGAAACCTAAGCGCCCACATGAGACACAGACCAAACTACTTTAAAGTTTCAGCGAATGTCTGTCATGAAAGCAGACAATGTTTCCTACAGGAGGTGAACATGGTGTGCTTTAGATTGGATGGTGTCTTAGTTCATTTGGATTTCTAAAGTGCCAATAACAGAAATTTATCCCTCACAGTCCTGGACGCTGGAAAGTCCAAGTTCAAGGCATCTGGTGAAAGCAGATTCAGTGTCAATTGAGAGCCCACTTCCTGGTTCATAGATGGCCATTTTCTGTGTAACCGCACATGCCAGAAGGGGTGAGGGGCTCTCTGGGGTCTCTACAAGGTGTTAATCTCATTCATAAGAGCTCCACCCTCATGACCTAATCAGCCCCCAAAGGCTCCACCTCCAAACACCATCACACTGGATCCATAGTAGTTAATATATGAGTTCGGGGGACACAAATAACTCAGTATATGGAAACCCAGAAAAACAGAGGTCATGTTGTATTAACTACTGTTCACACTTACTGAGCACCAGATACAAAGTAGGATGCCAATGTATTAGCTGAACCATTGGATGAATTGTGGAAACTAACAAGTAAATGCTTGAGTTCTTTATAACTCTGAATTCCAATTTATAATTGCATTCATAATTAGCACATAAACTACCTGTTTGACACAGTAATCCCATGAGTTTATTGGAGGCTGCCCTTAGTATTTTCAGATTGTCCACAAGTTTATTGTTATTGTTTGAGAAAAGATCAAATTACGTAGAAAGGATGCTTCTGCCTGATGTTTATTTGGCTCTTTCAGAAATTTGATGAACTGAATGAATCATTCACTTCGTTCAATGGTTAGACCTATTGTGTAATTGCAAAAACAGGATTGAAATTTCTAGTCTATGAGTCCATTCTGTGTTAATTGTTGGAATTGGAGAGTCCTATCTCTCCAACATTAGCTGTTGCAGTGATTAGTATCTAACATCATATCCTCTCTTTCCCCCACATACACATGTAAGATGTGTCTATAAGAGTTCACATCATAGTTTCACATTCCCACCACCCCCTTCTGATCTTTGCCTTTACACGATTCCCCACCAATCAGCCTAGTTGTTTTGTGCAGTGTATATGCAATGGCCAATTTGTGGCCATATTTTCAACGAGTTTTTCAAATATACTTATTAAGACACTCATTTCCATGTTCCACTCGATTCTTTTTGATTTATTTCCTTGATATGTTCATTTTGGCCAGTGAAGTGGAGAATTGGTTTCATGAGGCAATATTATAAAATGAAGTAATATTACCATGAACTGTCACCCTTTTCTCTGCCTCTATTAAAAAATAAATGTTGTGAAAAGCAATTCTTCTGACCTTACCTTTACATGTAGTATCATAAAGTCCAGAATAGGAGGATTTAAGGCAGTTCTGGATATTAGATTTCTCTTTAGATACTTAAAGAAGCACTTGCTTCTCTTTCAATATGACTTTACATACTTCCAGCCTTATGATGGAATTATTTAATTCATTTATTCAACAAATGATTCACTTTAGCAGTCAGTGCATATTTCTTAAGGACTTATTATGTTCAAGGCACTGTGCTGGCAGTTAAGAGTTTATAGAGATTTTTATATATATGTGCACACACAACAGAATATTATTCAACCATGAGAGCGTCTTGCTGTTGCAATGACATAGATGGGCCTTGGAGACATTGTGCTGAATGAGAAAGTCAGAGAAAGAAAAATACTGTATGATATCACTTATATGTGGAATCTGAAAAAGCCCAACTCATAAAAACAGAGAAAAATGGTGGTTACCAAGGGTTTTTGGGTGGGAGGATAGGCGAGATACTGTTTAAGTGTACAAACTTGCAAAGAGTGGTAAATAGGACCTGGAGATCTAATGCACAGTATAGTGAATAGAGACAAGATTGTATTATTATCATCCAACTTGCTAAGATACTAGATATTAACTATTTTAATCACTAAAAGAGGTGATAATTATGTGATATGATAGAGGTGCTTTTTACTACAATAGCAATCATATTACAATGCATAAATGTATCAAATCAACATGTTGTTGTAGACCTTAAACTTACACAATGTTCTATGTCAATTATATTTTAATTTTAAAAATCTTAAACAGTTTACAGAGGGAAATAACATGTAGCCTTTGCCCTCTAAGAGCTTACAAATAGAGAAGATCCAATAAATATAGGATAAAAATAAGCAAAATCAGAACTAATGTGAAGACAGCATGCTAAGTGTCTGATTTTGACTTGGGGGGATTAGGGTTGTTTTCCAGAAAAGGCAACACTCCCAATAAGCTTTGAAAGATGCATTTTGAAAAGGAGAAAATGTAAAGGAAAGTAAGAATCAATAAAGTACGGTTAGATTATGAAAACACTGTCAGCAATCCTGAGAAATCTGGATAAAACTTCTAAGCACCGAAGAAAACAGTTTCCTGTTTTTTAGAAAAGGAGATATTTTATCTGAGTTTTAGATCATTTCTGGAAAGGAGAGAAACTAGAGCCAAGACTAGCTAGGAGGTTATCATGATAAGCTGGGTGAAAATTAATGAAGTTGTTTATTTTTACTACTTGCCTCTCAACAAAAATGTAAGTTCTATGAAAGCTGGGCTTTCACTTTGTTCACATTCCCAGCACTCAGAACAGTGCCTGATGTTTAGTTCCATCAATTTTTGTTGAATAAATAAATTAGTGAAAGAATAAATGGTGAGTGAATGAGTTAAATAAGACCCTGTAAATGCAGACAAGAGGTCAGAAAGAGACATTTGCTTCAGAGATGGAATTTTCTGTTTTTTGTTTTTGTTTTTTGTATTAACATGTGTCATGGCTGGGTCCTATTCAAATGTTGGCAACAGGTGAAGTTTGTTGGAAAACCTCCCGGATTCACCTGTCTGGGTCCCTTCCAGCCTCTCACCTGTCTGTTCCTCAGTGTCCATCATCCTCCCACCATCTAGAGCAGAGGATGTCAAACCAGCTTCTGGATCAGACTTGTCCTGCCATGTTTTTTTGTATGGCTTGTGAGCAAAGAATGGTTTTTACATTTCAATTACTTGAGGGAAAAAGCAAAAGAAGAATAGCATTTTGAAATATATGAAAATTACATGAAATTACAATTTAAATGTCCATAAATAAAGTTATATTGGAACACAGCCATGCTCATTGGTTTATATACTGCCTATGTATGCTTTTGCTCTACAGTGCAGAGTTGAGTAGTCGAGACAGAGGTTGTATGTCCCTCAAAGCCAAAAATATTCATCCTCTGGTCCTTTACAGGGAAAGTTTGCCAAACCCTGATCTAGAAGAACTCTCAGGAAAGGATTTGAAGTTTATTCACAATAAGGAATACATCATTCATCAGTGAAAGCTCCTAAAATATATATATTTAAATGTAATAGGTAAGCATCAAATTAAAAGGATAAACCAAACAAACAAAACAGAAGAAAAGACAGTGATAATAATACTAACAACACATTATATGCAAGGTCCTCAACTAAGCATTTCTTTAAATAAAATTGATTCTCTCCTCTCCATCCAGCAAGGCTACAAGACAGGGCTCACTATTCTCATTTTATAGATGAGAAGCCTAAATCTTAGAGGCGGAATAATTTTCTGTCACAAAACGAGCCCAAGACAAACACAGGATTTGAACCTACAGTAGTTCAGCTTCAAAAGCACATCCTTAACTGTAGCTTTAGAACTTCAGACACAAATGAGCAAGTAATGTTGGATGTGAGAACAGGGAAAAGGGGAGGTGGGATCTGCCTACAGTGCTTGAAATCAGCTTTTCCAGGGCAGGAAGCTGGAGAAATGTGGCCCCATGAAAAGCCTGGTACAGTTTTAGTGGCAGTACATCCCCTTCCCCGATTATCACATGGCTATCACAGTGGGGGAAGAGCTAGGACTGACTGGCCAGCACTGAGCAGCTCCACTTAAGCATTACAGCTACTAGTTGTCCTTTGAGAGTTGGTCTTCAGATATAAAAAAGAACTCCAAAGAAGATGGGTAAGGGAGGGTTTTATTAACCAGAAACTGTCAACTTCATGGTTGGCAAAGGAGGGCTGGAATTTGGGGAAAAAAGATGACAGATTTGGCAACACTTGCCACAGGGTAAAAAAAAGCTAGGAGCACCCTCATGGACATAGCAACAATAGTCAAACAGAAATCACCCAGACAGCCCCTGAAAGAGGGCATTGGGAGAGAGATATAACCAATCTTCCTGAAAAATAATTCAAAATAAAGGTCATAAACATGCTGATACACCTACAGAGAAATATGAAAGAGCTAAAGGATCAAGTAAGGAGGGAGAATACAGAAATAAAACAATCTCTATCTCTGGAAGGACTTAAGAGCAGACTGGATGAGGTGCAGGAGACTGCTAATGGAATAGAAATCAGAGAACAGAAATACAGAGAAACTGAGGCAGAGAGAGATGAAAGGATCTCTAGGAATGTAAGAATATTAAGAGAACTGTGTGACCAATCCAAATGGAACAATATTCACATAATAGGTGTACCAGAAGAAGAGAGAGAAAAAGGGATAGAAAGTGTCTTTGAAGAAATAATTGCTGAAAATTTTCCCAACCTGGGGGAGGAAATAGTCTCTTACACCATGGAAACCCATAGATATCCCAACACAAAGGACCCAAGGAGAACAACACCAAGGCATATAATAATTAAAATGGCAAAGATCAAAGACAAGGACAGAGTATTAAAGGCAGCCAGAGAGAGAAAAAAGGTCACCTACAAAGGAAAACTCATCAGGCTATCATCAGACTTCTCAACAGAAACCTTACAGGCTAGAAGAGAATGGCATGATATATTTAATGCAATGAAACAGAAGGGCCTTGAATCCAGCACAATTATCATTTAAATATGAAGGAGGGGTAAAACAATTCCCAGACAGTTGAGGGAATTTGACTCCCACAAACCACCTCAATAGGAAATTTTAAAGGGACTGCTCTAGATGGAAGCACCCCTAAGACTAAATAAATGTCACCAGAGAAAATAAAATCACAGCAAAGAAAGCAGACCAACCAAATACTAACTAAAGGCAAAAAATAAAATCAACTATTCACAAAAGCAGTCAAAGGAAACACAAAAGAGTACAGTATAAAACACCTAACATATAAAGAATGGAGGGGGAGGAATAAGAACGGAGAGAAATAAAGAATCATCAGACTGTGTTTATAATAGCTCAATAAATGAGTTAAGTTAGACAGTTAGATAGTAAAGAAGCTACCCTTGAACGTTTGGTAACCACAAATCTAAAGCCTGCAATGGCAATAAGTACATATCTTTCAATAATCACCCTAAATGTAAAAGGACTGAATGTACCAATCAAAAGACACAGAGTAATAGAATGGATTAAAAAGCAAGACCCATATATATGCTGCTTACAAGAGACACCTCAAACCCAAAGACATACACAGACTAAAAGTCAAGGGATGGAAAAACATATTTCATGCAAACAATAGGGAGAAAAAGGCTTGCGTTGCAGTACTTGTATCAGACAAAATAGACTTCAAAATAAAGAAAGTAGCAAGAGATAAAGAAGGACATTACATAATGATAAAGGGGGCAGTCCAACAAGAGGATATAACCATTATAAATATATGGCCTTTATTATGTTGAGGTACTTGCCCTCTATACCTATTTTGTTGAGAGTTTTTATCATGAATGGATGTTGAACTTTGTCAAATGCTTTTTCAGCATCTATGGAGATGATCATGTGGTTTTTGTCTTTCTTTTTGTTGATGTGGTGGATGATGTTGATGGACTTTCGAATGTTGTACCATCCTTGCATCCCTGAGAACTCATCCCATGCTCCTGGCTAGGAAGAATTAATATTGTCAAAATGGCCATCCTGCCTAAAACAATCTACAGATTCAATGCAATCTCTATCAAAATACCAACAGCATTCTTCAACGTACTGGAACAAATAGTTTTAAAATTCATATGGAACCACAAAAGACCCCGAATAGCCAAAGCAATCCTGAGAAGGAAGAATAAAGCAGGGGAGATCTCGCTTCCCAACTTCAAGCTCTGCTACAGAGCCACAGTAATTAAGACAATTTGGTACTGGTGCAGGAACAGACCCACACATCACTGCAACAGAATAGAGAGTCCAGATATTAACCCAAACATATATGGTCAATTAATATATGATAAAGGAGTCATGGACATATAATGGGGAAATAACAGTCTCTTCAACAGCTGGTGCTGGCAAAACTGGACAGCTACATGTCAGAGAATGAAACTGGATCATTGTCTAACCCCATACACAAAAGTAAATTCGAAATGGATCAAAGACCTGAATGTAAGTCATGAAACCATAAAACTCTTAGAAAAAAACATAGGCAAAAATCTCTTAGACATAAACATGAGCAACTTCTTCATGAACATATCTCCCTGGGCAAGGGAAACAAAAGCAAAAAGAACAAGTGGCACTATATGAAGGTGAAAAGCTTCTGTCAGCAAAGGACACCATCAATAGAACAAAAAGGCATCCTACAGTATGGGAGAATATATTCATAAATGAAAGATCTGATAAAGGGTTGATATCCAAAATATATTAAGAGTTCACCCACCTCAACAAACAAAAAGCAAATAATCCAATTAAAAATGGGCAGAGGAGCTGAAAAGACAGTTCTCCAAAGAAGAAATTCAGATGGCCAACAGACACATGAAAAGATGCTCCACATCGCTAGTCATCAGAGAAATGCAAATTAAAACAACAATGAGATATCACCTCACACCAGTAAGGATGACCACCATCCAAAAGACAAACAACAACAAATGTTGGTAAGGTTGTGGAGAAAGGGGAACCCTCCTACACTGCTGGTGGGAATGTAAATTAGTTCAACCATTGCGGAAAGCAGTATGGAGGTTCCTCAAAAAACTCAAAATAGAAATACCATTTCACCCAGGAATTCCACTTCTAAGAATTTACCCTAAGAAAGCAGCATTCCAGTTTGAAAGAGACATATGCACTCCTATGTTTATTGCAGCACTATTTACAATAGCCAAGAAATGGAAGCAACCTAAGTGTCCATCAGTAGATGAATGGTTAAAGAAGATGTGGTACATATACACAATGGAATATTATTCAGCCATAAGAAGAAAACAAATCCTACCATTTGCAACAACATGGATGGAGCTAGAGGGTATTATGCTCAGTGAAATAAGACAGGCAGAGAAAGACAAGTACCAAATGATTTCACTCATCTGTAGAGTATAAGAACAAAGAAAAGAACTGAAGGAGCAAAACAGCAGCATAATCACAGAACCCAAAAATGTACTAACAATTACCAAAGGGAAAGGGACTGGGGAAGATGGGTGGGAGGGAGGGATAAGGGGTGGGAAAGAAAGGGGGCATTATGATTAGCATATATAATGTGTGTGGGGGCACGGTGAGGGCTGTGCAACACAGAGAAGACAAATAGTGATTCTACAGCATCTTACTACGCTGATGGACAGTGACTCTAATGGGTTATGTGGGGGGAACTCGGTGATGCGGGGAGTCTAGTAAACATAATGTTCCTCATGTAACTAGGTTAATGATACCAAAACTAAAAAAAAACCAGAGATGGTAATTGTTAACAGAAAAATAAAGAGACTATAGATTAGACACGAGTTGGAAGTTTTACTTTGAAGCAGGGAAGCGGATGGAGCGTAGAATCTAGGGTCTGGATGATGTGAGGTTTGGGAGGAGCAGAAAGCATCCACATAGAGCCACATGTCGTGGGCTGGTCTCAGTAGGGAAACTGCATCTCTGCCTGTTGCTGATAGGGTAGTGATACTTGCTCTTTTGGTTTGGTAAACACGGCTGTGTCTGAGAGATCTGCTGTGAACATCGGGCCTGCGTGGGACTGTGATATCCATCCTGCCTCTGCTTCACGGGAGGAAGAGTCAGCTTTGTGGCCAGGCCGGAGTCTTCCCAGGAATCTCTGTGCCTCACACTATTTCTAAAGCACAGATGAGGAGATGGGGGCCAAGCCCAGTGTCTGGACTAAAGCCACAGAGAATCTTGATTGGCCTCTTCTGCCAGCTCTCAGTTGGCAAAGCATGTGCACTTTCCACTACACTGTCTAAAACTAACTGCCTTTAACTTAACTGTCAAGTAACAGCTCATTTAAAAAATTGATTGCAGCCTGCAGAGAGACAAGGGAACAAACCACAGAGGAGTACCTGCTCTCACATCTGTAGTGGTCTGTGGTGATGGCAAACTGTTAATGATCACTGAAATGTTGCACAGGATCAATATTTCCCCAAATCTTCTGGTGTCTGTAGGATGTGTATATTGACCTAGTGGGGAAAAAGATCCATTTTTAAATAAATTTGGGAAACTCTGGGTTACATAATTTTAAACAAGCCTAGTTGCCATAGGACTTCTCAGAACTTTTAATATGCTTTCACATGCTGTGAAAATCTGAAAGGCTAATGTGGCGAGCAGTGTTCCCAGAGGTATTTGACTATGGAGCACTCCCACCCCCACATACATGTATCTTCATGCTGCACTTTGGGAGCAGCCTTTGAAAAATCATTTGGGAAAACATTGGCCTAAACATACACTGAAATTCCAGCAAGATGAACAGTTTTTCTGTATTTCTTTTTATTCAGAGGGGCTTGCAAGTATTCCCTTACAACAGGTGAGAACTCAATACCTATTGTATTGAGAGAGAAAATAGTTTTCCATGCTCTGGTCATTCTATGCTTTACCAAAACAGTTATACCTAAGTGAAAACTTGAAACAAATAAAATTGAAGCCACAATGTTTTCATCAAAGGAAATTAGCCACAGTGAATACTCCATGCATCACGGGGAGCGATGGTGATCAGGAAGCTGTGAAGACACCTGTCAAACCATGTGCCTGCAGAGAGATTTCTTACATTTTTGGCCTCCTTGGGAACCTTGGGCTCTGCTTTAAGCATGGATTTGTTCCCACATGGACTGTTCCATCGGAGTTCCTGGTCAAAGCCCTAGCTCGACCATGCTCTCTGCAAAAGCTGAGCTCCCTGATCCAAGAGCAAAGTGAAAGGGGCCACAGGGCCGGAGGCACCCAGGTGACATTATGACCATTGCACAGCTTCTGCCTCCAAGGTGTTTGGTCAGCTTTTGGTAGCAGGAATAAAGTTCCTTCTTTGCATGCCCAGTCTGCCCACAGTCCCGCACTGTTTTGGCTCTGGGACTCCTGAAACTTGTCCTGGGCCAGCAGCCCATTTCCTGTTTTTAATCAGGACCATTCTTCCCCAAAGACTTAGCTCCTCTTTACACTTTCACACCATCCACTTTCAATACCACGTTTATTTAATCGATCCTCTGCCAGAACCACCTCTTATTTTTTGCTTGTTTCACCCACTTCCACAATTCACTGATTGCTTTTTTCCATCGCCTTTCATTTAAAATATCGATATTTATTAACTACCCCTGCCTTTGGCCATCATCTCATGCAAGCTGTCCTTCTCATCTGACAGTCTTCTGCATTTTCCAATTCCTTCTGATACATTTGGGGAATTTTTTTCTATCTAGCTCAAATACCCCAGTGTCTGAAGGCCTACTGCAAATGCGGCATGGGTGAGGATTTCAGCGCACAAAACATGTCTGTGTTAAGTTGATTATAAACAAAGCAGGGTAGTGGGAACATTGAGAGCCTAACCAATGAGACAGCCTATCAGGTAATGAAGAACTTGTTAGCAGTGACTCTGTAACCAATCTTTTAGTGCCTCCTTTTCCTCCCCCAAAACTGGGGAAAATAATATTATCTATTTCATTTGATTATTATAAGAGTTAATTGAATTACATGTCTAAAAGGCTTATAAAAGCCCCTAGAGAAAAGTAAATAACATATATTCATTAGCTATTATTATTTCCACCATTAGAAATAATGAAAGCCTCTTAGAATAAGGTGTGGAAATTTTTTTTAAAGTATTTCTTCTGTTTTTCAAGGCCCAGATTATATAAAGGATCACCTACCTGAAGTTCATCAGCACACTTCCTGCATAGGAGAAAAGCGCCCGGCATTACAGAAAACAGGAGATCTCAGATATTTATGGAGGCCTGCCTCAAACAGAAGCTTACCAGCAAAATACAAACATGAGTATGTTGGTGGAATTGGTTGGGGAATACCAGAGTATGACTTTATCAACAAAACAAGGCTTGAGACTGGCTTTCACATCAAGGTATTGCTCTTAAATTTACGCTCTTCATAGCATACTGTTTTTTGATTTAAATTCTTTCTGAACTGGCTTCCATAGAAAATGTCATGTTCTTAATCTGTCGTTGGAAAGAAAGAGGTTTGAGTTTTGCAGAAGAATAAATGTGTGAATAAATGGGCTTGCCACCATCATTCCCACATCGTCCTCTGACTGCCTGAGAGGAGAGGCGTGAAGACTGTGAAGCCCCGGGTAATACAGCAACATCGCTGCTTAGCTTTGGGATGTGTTCAGATCCACAATGGTGCTGTAACATTCACACATGCTTCCCCCATCCCAGCACTGCTGTGTGAGTGGGTGGTGTGAAAGAAGAAGCCTGTGCTGGACATGATCCATAAACCTAAGAAAATGAGTCCTAGATCTTTAAAATCCACTGTGTGGATAATGCCTTTGAATCAGGTAACCCAGGGTTCGTAGTCAGGTTTTTAGAAACCTTGTCTTTTTTCCTTTTGGTGATGCGGTTGTAGACATGAGCCCTCACAGTCTCCTCTGAAACAAAGGAGAGCTTGCAGGATTTTAGAAGTAAAATCTGAGAATTCAGACCTTTTTCTTTTTTTTTTTTCCAGGCAGGCCTTGGCATTATATGAAAATTGAACATGCATCAATGATGCAATAACTGGATTTCCTCAAGCTCTTAAGGCAATATAATACCACCTCATCCAGCATGGGTTGCAAAAGGAAAGACCTTTTTCTGGCCCAGCCTATGGCAGTACAGGAAAATGACTGGAGCTGTCTTTGAAGTCAGAGAGACCGGGGTTCAAATGCCGACTCTGAGTTAGGTCTAACTCTGGGACCGGGACTTGAGGTGCCTCTCTGTGTCTCTGCTCCCCCCGCCACATGATGGTGTTTCAAGAGCCCACTTCATAAGGTTACCTGAATTGCTGTTCTAGTTCTGCCTATTCCCTAGCTGTGGCCTAGGCCAAGTTCCTTAACCATGTGCTTCAGTTTCTTCACTATGAATCTTGGTATTTACCTCATTGGTCTGTTGTAAACATTAAGCAAGTTAATATTTGTAAAGTGCTGGAAACAGTGCCTGGCACATATCAAGCACTCTCTGTGTTTAATATTATTATTGTTGGTGAGGAATAAATACGAGAGCACAAGGAACACACACAGAGCGCACTGCCTGCCCTGGGACTGGCATCCAGGGTCCAGCGTCAGTGCAACGTGGTTGTATTTTGTGCCCTCAGCAATAGTTTAACAAAAAAACTGCTCCAGTTCTTCAACGGTGTGCTATTTAGGCCTTAGTAATGATGAAGATCAGAAATGTGATTAAATGTCAAAACTGGCCACCAACAGGAAGAGAACAGCCCCAAAGCAAGGCAGGTGGTCTGAACAGAATCCAGAACTTTCGTTGCCTGGTTGCTGCTCTTTGGGGATCGCCCTAGTTTTGTGCCCAGCCTGCAATCTGTCTGCCCATCTTGAGCTTGTGCAGTTTCTCTTCCTTCTTCTACTTTAACTTAAAAACACATTTGTCTGTTCAAATCGTATGCACTGAAGCATTCTGTGGTCTATGAGGCACGCTGTGAATCCGAACAAGACGTCAGCCAGGAGGTAGCCTTCCAGGAAGCTGTTTATTCTGTCTTTTTCTCCTCACATTTCACAGGCAGCTTTAAAGCACAGCTCTGATCAGTAGCACTGGCTTCCTGACTCCCATGGGACCGAGGGGAGCGAGGCAAGGATTCCTCCGTGCCCTGCGGCTCACTCAGAATCTGGTCTTGTCTGGTACAGGCTGCGAGGGCCTGTTGTCCATCACCCGGTGTACTTTCTTGGCTCTGGCATTTTGACAGTCATTGTATCAAGCGTTTACCCGTCTCAGATAATCTTTAAAAATATCCTGAAGGATTCCTTGGACGAGAACTTGACAATGAGAACAAATGATTCCCTGAGAATGGCTACACATATCAGCAAAGAACCATATATAATTTACCCTCCAGGTCAGGCCGGAGCCTTGTCAGCACCCACTGCCCGTCTGCACCCACTGCCCGTCTGCGCCCAGTGCCCGGCTCCCCCGCCGCCTCCGAGGCACACAGCAGTAGGAGCTTGTGAGTCTAGCTTCACACGGGGCCAAGTTCTTCATCATGCCCCCGCTTCAGGCAGCTCCTTCTCCTCAGTAAGGCTTGCCATGAGTTGACATTTGAGCTGATGCACACACACACACTCCACGCATAAAAAACAGCTCTAGTTACCAACAGTATGAGCGCCTATGGCATTAACTCACACCCCCCTCAGCAGCGAGCTGGTGAATTCCTGGTGTGGGGTAAACGTGGAAATGTCTCAGGCTGCCTCCTGCTAGGTCTGGTGCGCTGCCTTTAGCCGCCTCTGCCGCCCGGCTCTGCTGCCCAGGGCCATAGTCGGCCCTATCAGGATGGAACTTTGTCTCAGCCTAACTTCAGAGATTCCTCAGTGGGTCTTGCTGCAATTCCTCAGAACGTTGATTTTAAGCACAAATCTTCATCTAGTGGATTTTATAGCCTGAACAGTTGTTCTTCCTAATTACTGCTCCAGGTTTGCAGAAGACTGGCAGCTAAGCAAGCTTAGACACCCCAGCAGATTCCTGGTAAAAGACCCAGGGCCACTGCTTCCCGCCGTTTAGGGCACTAAGTGAGGTTCTATAGATCATCTGGATTTCGGTAGAAAGATAATAACTTCCAGGCTGAAGGACACCTGAAAATTTTCCCTGCATCACAGAGGTCAGTAAAAATCACAGTATCTGGTTTCTCTTCTGGATTTTCTGTGTTTAGTTATTTCCTACTCGCTCTCATGTGGGCTAGAGTGCCGTAATAATAATACATGTGCATTTAAACCAGTAAAGATCACTGCTTTTGTTCTTATCTCAGATTTAAGAGCAGTACATTCTTTCTTTTTCTTTTTCTTTTATGGATTGGGTCTCTGCCAGACCTTCTGTGTTGTTTCTGCAAGAATACATGGAGACAATTAAAACAATCCCTTTGGTCTCACCCCCATTCTAGGCAGAGGAGCATTTCTCACTGCTTCGCAGCTGGGCATGTGTCCTGCCTCCTGGCCTTTCTGTAATTCAAACCTCTACCATGTCGCTGGCTCCCTGATGCCCACTGTCTGCTCCTGCACTCTGACCTCAGGACCAGATGATTTCAGACCTTTGGTTTTCCTGCAGAAACACTGGACTCATAATGACTAATTCTTTATAGGTGTGATCTCAAATATTAAATCAATTAATCATAACATATACTACAACCCATATGTCATGTAGTTCAACCTTGAAAAATCTATAGAAGATAATAAGAACTATGAGAACCCATCAATACATTTATATGTGATGCAGTATAATATAATAAAAAGTCAAGTCTTCCAGGGCTTTGAAACTTCTGCCTCATTTTTAAATGCCACAAATTCCAGCATTATAAAATACTGGTTTCTTTGTGACAGTTTTAGGGACAGGTCAACAGACTTGGAGACACTGAGTTTCTCGATGGCTGTTTTATAAGCTGATCTAAGGTTGTTTGCTACATTAGACATTTTTCTCTCCGTAAATAAATTTAGAGAAAGTAAACCTAGAAAGAGCTGCCATTGACAGAGTCTTTACTATGTGGGAAGGTACTCAGGTTATTTCCATTTTACAGATGAGGACACAGAGGAATTGACAGATGAGGTTCCTTGGGTGAGGTTGCACAGCGAGTAAACAGTGCAGCCAGGCCGTGAATTCAAGTGCAGTGTATATGAGATAAAATGACAGAAAGTGAAGTCAGAGCATCAGACTGGAGCTGCTGTGCATCTGAGCATCTTCCCTGTAAGGCAGAGTCTGGCTGCGGTCACTTCCAGCAGGCTTCCCTTGGAAGTCCTGCATCCTCTCTGCATGGTTCTCTGTTTCCTCCCAGCATCCCATTCTGCATCATTTGCTCACAATGGACTTCACTTATTATTTTAAAATGAGTTCTTCATAGATGTCACCCACATGTTTACTATAAGAAATCGCTTAACAATAGTTATTTTTAAATTTCTATTTAACAGGCTCTCTACAATGCTTCAAAACTTATCATCAGGTACCATCTTTGGCATTATGGGAAAAAGAGAAGACAGTGAGGTCCCCCCACCCACACTTTCTTTCCTTGTCCTAACCTCTTGTGTTCTTCCAAACTGTCACCTTCACACAACAGTGTCCTGGAAAAATTTCAAATTCACCTGGAAAGAAGAAAGAAGTCTTGCTAATGTGGAGCTGATCAGTATGCAGACCACTAATCACCTACTTCATAATTTCTGGCTGTTTTTCACCCCAAATTTCTCATTTACTTGTGGGTTCATTTGGACAAATCGCAAACAGTCTCATTAAAATTCCTAAGATCTCACACTCCTAATCTCCAGATGTTATTATCAATACAGATTTTTTAAAGAGATAACAAAGCTTCCTTTTTCGACCAAGTTCTAAAAGCAAAATTTCTCTAAAATTAGGCAAATTTAGGATTGCTACTGTTCTTTCCCAGATGGGCATGTGTTTAGTTCTCACTTCATACTTCTTAGAGTTATTTGCATCCTAACAGTTTGTGCTTTAATATAAAAATAATTACATTAGCACCTTTCATCCCTAACTGCTATATAAAGTAATGCATTTTCTGATACTATGGAAAGCCTGTAGTGAAGGAGTGCTACATGCTGACCATTTGTGAGGGAGGAGAAACATTGGCTGAGGAGGTCAAATAACATCCTTTTCTCGAAAATAACATTAACACCATTAAGTTCCTTATACACAGATGTATTTTCCCAATTTACAAAATTTAGCTTTATAGGATCTTTCAAATAAACTGAAGGAACTTATTTCCTTATAAAACCTTACTTATAGCTGAACTTCCAAAAATTAAATTTACGTTTAATACTTCCTTTCTCTAACAGGCTGTGAAAGCAACAAGGGAAGTGTGTGGCACTGATTCGTACTCTCGGCGCTGTGTTCAAATCAGTTCCATGAAGAATAATGTGTTGGGGATGGGAAGCATCTCTTATCAGTAGTGAGGGATGCTGCCGCTCCACATTTTTACTGGCATCCCATGACCTGTCTCTTAACACAGGGCTTTCTCCATCTTGTTGAGGTGACTGTATAGATAATTATTGGTGAATTGGGAAAAAGTACATCCTAATTTACGTATCTTTTGTTAGGATGTGGACATGTGAAGAGAAAGAAGAAAAGGAAGTTAGTGTGATTTCCAGCATAATGATTTTGTTCCTTAATTAAGGAAGGCTAAAAATATACCATGGTGGTTACTAACTTCTGTAGGACTTAGTCTAACATCTTGAATATGTGTCTAAATGCAAACATCACCTTTTAAAAAAAATTACACTTCTTAAAGTTAGTAATTCAGCATAAGCCATAGGTTTGCAACAAATATTATTTGATGGTGATAGGGAGATACAAAGCTAAGAAAAGACTATGAATTAGAATAGGTTCTGGTAGACCTGTGGTTTAATTCTATAGTTAGGCAGCTTTACATACACTGTCAAGGAATTCTGATACCCATGTGAGATCTAATATCCCAAGGAGAGTGGCTGTAATACCAGGACATCTGTTTTCTAAATCTGGCATTTATCCTGGCTTCTTAAGATTTGGGGGAGAAATTCTAAAGTCATTATAATTTAGGATTACAGTTTTCCCTACTATTCATATGCATCCCTCCCAGAGTACCTCAGCAGTGTGGATACAAATGCCTAGAATGCATAGCAAACGAGACTACCAATCTGGAGATATCTATTCTTTTCCCAGGATTGAACCTAGGATATCAAGAAATCTTAATTGAGCAAATTGACAACAATTCATTACATATACAAGGCCCTCGCTATGTGGTTCCATTTTTATATCTCTGGGCACAAAGCATATGGCACCAGAAATAAACGCTCTAGGAATCCATGTGAGCTCCTTCAGCTGGGGAAGAACTCGTAGAAAAATTTCTTTTCATTGTTGAAGTTTTAGCGGGACTACTGTCAGCAATTGGATTTCACAGTCCCAGCCACGTTCCAAATGGCTTTAAACAGCTTGAACTCTGAGATCTGCTTTATTTGACTTTGTAGTAACAACAGCAATACCGCTTCTCCTAGTGCTTAGCATGACTTAGATAATCAATAGGTGATGGGCACTGGAGACCGAGATGGCTTCTTGTCTCATGCAGTGTCCCTGCTGAGAGGCCAAAGCTGAAGGAGAGAATTTTTAAGTGTGCCTTAGATTGAGAATTATTTTACTCCCAGCTCCTCCAATAGTTGTTTGAAGACTACTCCTTATTTTTTCACTGAAATTTATACTGTTACTGTTCACAGTTCTTGAGCTGCCACCCTTCCCATATTTCTGTGTTGTAAAGCTAATTGAACAATTAACCCGGAAAAGCACACTTTTTAACTTTTGAATCAACAACTGTGCCAACACATTAGAAAACTCCAAGGGTGAGAACATTTACAAAACAGGCACTTGATTGTATTCCATAGCTGTGCATCAAGCTCAGATTTAAGATCTTACTAGAGACCATCACACACTCTGGATAAGGGGCTAATCGCAGAATGGCTTGTTAGTCGTCTCAAATCCTAACAATTCCTACATTCTGGTGTACCTTGAATTATAGAATGAATAAGGAAAACATTTATCTCCCTGGAGAAGTACAGGAAAAAAGTAAGATATTTATCTTCTCTCTGGGAAGAAATGAGGCAGCTAGCATCATACTGCTTTTCAGGACAAACCTCTTTGTGGCCTTAGTGAAAAACAATGTGCATTGCAAGCAAAAGTAGCCAATTGAAGAACTTGTCATTTTCCCCTTTTCTCTCTTTGCATGCTAGTCTGTCTACTGCTTTTTATGTCTCTGTTTTCCCATCTATAAAATGGGGATTGTATTAGTTTTCTACTGAGGGTAGCAAATTACCACAAATTTAGCAGCTTAAAGCAACACCCATTCAGCACACAGCCCACAGTTCAGTCGGTCAGAAGTCCTTACAGGAGGGAAGTTCATGACTAGGATCTCTGCTAAGGCCTTGCTGAAATCAGGGTGTTGGCTGTGGCTGTGGTCTCGTCTGAGGCTGGGGTTTCTTCCAAGTTCATGGGGTTGTGGCAGATTTCAGTTCCTTATGGTTGTATGACTGAGATTCCATTTCTTTACTGGCTGATAGCCAGGGGCCACTCTCAGCACCTAGAAGCTGCCCACATTCCTTACCAGGTAGCCACCTCCATTTTTAAACCCAGCAACAGAGATCTCCCTCACGTCAAATTCTTCTCACTCTTCAAATCCCCTTTGCCCGGAAGAGTCCGGTCTTTTGAAGAGCTCACCTGATTAAGTCAGGCCAACTGAGGATAATCTCCCTTAGGGTCAATTGATGAGGAGTCTTAATTACACCTCCAAAACCCCCTTTCAATAGTACCTAGATTGAAATTTCGTGGAGTATCTGGGAAGAGTGTGCACATCAAGGGATGATCTTGGGTGTCATCTTAGTATTCTGCCTACCACAGGGATAACAATGATACATTAGGGTATTGTTAAATGGATTAAATGATATAATATGTGTGTAAATCACAGCATAATATCTAGTATAATAAGTGGGATAGAATATTATTAATGTCTATGTATACTGTATTTCCTTGCCCACGTGGATTTTTGAGTTTTATTATTATAAGCACATTAGAAACAAGATGGAATATGTTAGCTATCTCCACAAAAAACAGATACTGAGGCCATAGTCAACAAACTCACAAACCCAGTGTTTAGTCTGTTGCTGAAGTTAACATACTAATTCAAATTACTTAAAAACACTGCAGTGAAAAAAAAAAAGAAGAGTCCAGGATGCAATTCACGTTGGTACTCAAGCCTATATATAAGTGACATAAGATGAAATATGGGTCTCTGCATTGTTCATTTTTTGCTTTTTAGTAAGAAAAATGTATCACAAATCCATGCCTTCAGCACTGACATTTTTCAGAAGGAATTGTTTGTTTCTACTCATGCTCTGAATATAAAATGAATACTTCAAATGCTCCATTCACACAAAGGCCTTTATGTTCCCTTTCTCTCTTTAATGGTTCCAGTCTAGAATAGACAACATTATGCAATTTGGTGCAGCTACAACCAAGAGAATGGTTTACACAGGCTGTAAGAAGACACCTAAGGGGTTAACAGTAATATTTTGCAAATTGAGGCAAGTGAAGAAAAAATACATTAGCATAAGAAAAGGTAGCCTTAGGGGATTTTCCACTCAACTGTTTGGCACTAAGAGCTCTATGTTACCAAGGAGGAGGCCAAAGAAGCAAAACCCTGGTGTCTATGCATTCTTGAAATACACTGCCATTGTATTATTCCACTGGTGAGAAAGACCTCACAATTACAGAGTTGGAAATGGTTTTCTTGTAAGGAAAGTCAAAATTGGATATATTAAGAAAAGCACCTTGAGTCAGGTATAGCAGCAAGCAAGAGGATTCCTCAGTGATCAAACCCAAAGAGATTTCCTAAATATG
Source organism: Manis pentadactyla (assembly GCF_030020395.1). Classification (NCBI taxonomy): domain Eukaryota; kingdom Metazoa; phylum Chordata; class Mammalia; order Pholidota; family Manidae; genus Manis; species Manis pentadactyla. The sequence goes on along the minus strand of NC_080019.1, from coordinate 29,900,948 downwards.
TCAGGACTACCCTAGAGGTGGTATGAGATTGAAAATGAAAGTATTAAGCAGTGATTTTTAATTGTTAACTGAAATGTTAACAGTTAATTGTTAAATGGAGTGCTATTAACTCAAACTGAATGGTTTTAAACTCATTTCTGAAATTGTGTCTAACTCACAGTAACTGAATGTAGTTAGTAGATATTTCCCTTTTATTAATGCTTACACTTATTTAAAGATTTTTAAATAGGAAATATCCAGTTTCAAGTTATGATTATTTTCATTAGTTGAAAACATCCATAAAAATTAAAAGATGCTCACAGACTTTCTTAAAATAGAGAATATAACTAGTCAGTTAGCTGTTTCTATGAGCACACTGAATTAGTTTCTGATCAGTCTTGTCTTTACTTTTATGAACAACTGACCAGTAAAAACAATGATCTTTTTAATGCTGAATTTCATTAGATTTACCACCACAGTGAGCATGACTGTCCGAATAAATCATGATAGATTCATTAATAAATTAAGATAGTGAAGGGCCAGCATCTTTTAGGTAAACATTTTATGACATTATATACTGATAGCTATAAGAGAAATTGTGGGGGGGGGAGGGTGCAAAATAATTTGTTGCCTGTTTCTAAGAAAGTCTTTCCAGATTAAGAAGACACACTTTTTGGCTATTAAAAATGGGAATGAAGATCAAAGATTGTCCAAATCCTAGAAAATCTGTCCAAAAATGGATAATAAAATTATTTATAAGTCAATTGATAAGGTCAATTTTCAGGAAATAATGTGTCAGAAATCAACTGAGAAACACAGTTATACCACTTTTCAAATTTCCTATGGAATAGTGGGTCAACCTTGCATTTAAATCTTGTTTATCTTGTCCTTTCCTTTGTCTATTTTATTCATGGATATTAAAGAGCTGTAAGTGATCAAGGTTTCAGGTCTTTGTCCCTGAGAAGATGACTTACATAAATAGATCTGCTTTCTCAACACAAATTACTCTGAAGCACTTGATCAAGAAAATAATACAACCAAAGCTTAAGGGAAAATTTTTTAAAAAAGGAAGATTTAAATAAGTATTAGGTAATTCCTGTGGTGGTGAAATTATAATGTGGTTTTACTACTTTCTGAGATGCTGTGAATATAGCATCCCACATCAACGTAAATAAAAATGGATTCCAAAACTGAACTGAAATACTTTTGATGGTCCAGATCATTTCCAACCCTAATATGGAAACTGAGATTATAGACCAAAACTCTTTTCAGTATAAATTTGACACCCTATTCCCCAAGTTTATTCATAAACTGTGTCATCCATTGGCTAGTTCCTGGGCAAAAGGAATTTGTATAATCAAGGTAATTTATTCAGGTATAATTGATCATTTCAATGTATGTGAGAGGATATGGGGATTATTTTTTTATGTAGGAACTGGTTCTAAACTGCAAATATTTTGTCAATGTTCTAAATTATGCTTTCTGAAAGGAGTTTTCAGATCTTCTATTTACCACAGGCTGTCTAGGATACAAGCCCTTTCTGATACTACTGCCACCATATTTTCTAGTTCTGTGAAGATCGGGTAAAGTGAAAAGAGCTGTAAACTCTGGGAGTCTCTGTGATAAATGGTAGTTAAATGCCTGCTTATTTAGACGGGGATTATGGAAGGCATTCTTCTTATCGTGTAATACCTGTCCTTTTATAGAGAGAGACAGTAAAACACATAACATCATATTTATTTTACTTCTTGTACTTTTATCTCTATATTCAATAATCAAAAGACAATCTTCTTTTAACCGTATTTAGCATTTTCCTATTTAATTTCTCAACTTGATTTCCTTTTTGACAAGAAATACAGACTGTTTGACATGTTGCTTCCAATTTACCCTGGAATCAAGATACAATGGCTTTCTTCCTTTTACTGAAGAAGCAAGTCAAGCTGCTATCGATAAAATAAGCCACAGATACCAAAACCCATGGTATGTACCTAATTTTTAATTAATGTGTTTCCTTCCTAAATTAGTAACAGGGTTAATTTTTTAAAAGTATATTACCATCTTATTTGTTTTTATTTCACATAGGTTTCTTTGTAAAATTAGGAATTTTTATTCCTAATAGTATAAAATTTTCATGATCTACTGGGGTCTTAGTTAAGGGGAGAAAGAGGCAAAGTAATCCTGGAGGAAGCAGCTGTTAGAATATAGTGGAGAAGAAAAGAGAACCAGCCTGCCCCTATTCAGAATAGCCACTGGATGAGTAGGATAACTTTATACAAATAATTGTTTCTTTGGAAAAATTACAGTATCATTTTTTTAGTTTAAAAAAAATCTCATTTCATGCTGTTGGCCTAGAAACCATCATAATGGGTAATCTTGGTTAATAAACATATTTCTACTAAAGTCACACAATGGCTTGGATTCACACTATTTTAAAGCAGCCTCTAACCTATAATAAGCACGTCTAGCTCAAAGTAGTTAAATTACAGGAAAAGAGCAAACCTAGGCTTGTCATGTAGATGTGACATTGAATTCAGATTCCTAAGAGGGAAGGGATCAATCAGCATTGCCTTTTAAGATGGTCAATTCAATAATGTCTCTGCTACCCTTTGATTTTTGGACTTGAGGGTTATTGGAGCCTATTTCACCTCATTTTTTAATTGTCAGAGCATACTGCTGTTAGCATGTGCTAAATTAATGAATTTAATCTCTTTCCATTATACCACAACAACATAAACTACACCAAAAAGAGATGAGCCCTCAAATCCTACTAGTTACTACAGCACATTTCCAGGGCAACAGAAGATCTCACTGGGCGATTCCTATAGTTTGTAAAGCATATTCTACGTTTAAAGTCACAGAAAAATAGTTACAGTTTATTGTATGCAAAGCACATGTTTTCATTAAAGTATTCCAAACTTTGTTCAGATAACATTGCAGGCATCTATCTACAAATTCTCTATCAAATATTTCCAAGCAAAAATAAATAAATAAACCACTAAAGGCCACTGAAAATCAAAGCAACCTCAGCAAGCACTGGTGACATAAGTGTGAAAATTTGCCACGTTTAAACATTAAAAACTTGTTAGAAAGTATCTGAGATATAGTGAAGCTTTGAACATTCTCCTTGGACGAAAGATGGTTGGCCGCATTCATGCCAGGGAATATGATATGGATTGTACCAGGTCATGAGAATGTAAAAGTTTTATGAAAAAGACCCTTTACTCTGAGAACTGTGAATTCAATTGGGGAATTGGATATATATATATATATATATATATATATATATATATACACATACTAGGGAACAATTCTGCGTATATATATATATATATATATATATATATATATATATATACACATACTAGGGAACAATTCTGCGTATGTTGAGTGCCATATTCATAATGAAGACAATCATAAATTAGAGAATTATAACTAGAAAAGTTTTTTAAAAGTATAATGATGACCCCTTTTAGACTGGCCTGTGGCCCATTTTTAACTAGTCAGAAGCCGATACCTAAACATTTCCTTCCTCTTGAGACTAAGCTTAACAGCCTTCCTGCCCTATGTTTGCACTGGTAGGATGCTCTTGAATAGGACACTCATTTGGTCAGGCCCAGACACGCCCGTGCCCCTTTCATTCTCTAAGGGGGACTGAGGGCCGCCTCCTTCCTGGGCAAGCTGAGTGCTTAGCCTCCCATCAGGTGTCATATTCTGCCCTTCTTAGTCACCAGCGTTCACTAAAGCAAGTACCTCCTGGCTTGAAGCACAGCTAGATTCTGTGGCTACTGTGGTGAACAGTATATGCCCTTCTTGGAATCGGTATTCTAGGGGAGAAGATAGATATTTAACATTTATTTTTCTCCTCATTTACTCATTTTTAAATTTATTTTTCATTGAAGTATAGTTAATATACAATCATACTAGTTTCAAGTATACAGCACAGTATAATCATTTAAAAGTGAATAATTTCAAAGAGGAGTGTTTAATACAAGGAAATGGAAATCCAAGAAAACCGTAACAAATATTTGGAAGTTATCACTGGCCTAGAAAAAAGGATTGGAGAAATAGTAGGATCATTTTAGTACAACCAGCAGTAAATAATTTTGTCTGCTGACATAAAGGAGGCAAGGGTCCTCTCTGTTTTTGAGTCCAGAAGTCCAGTAGAGGACAATTACAGGATTTCCTCTATTCTGAGGTATACATTTAAAATTTTAACTTTCTTGAAATTAGGATGTGTTTTATAATAGTTGTTTACAGATACAGTGTATATATGTGGTACCTCTTTTTTCCTCCCATGTAAAGCTGTTACTGAATCAACTGTGTGTTATAAGATACAATTTTTTGGATCTTAAAAACCAATAAAGATATACTTCAATAAACATGAAACAAAGACCTGCTGCATGTCAGGGTGCTCAGACTTAAAAAAATAATAAGCAGGGTCTTTACTCTCACATAGCTCAGACTTTCAGGGCAGATAAATGTGAACAGAAGATTTCAATACAATATATATTGATGGAGAATGGATGTGGGTTAACTCTTCTTTGTCCTTCTGAATTAAAGGAAACATTCTCTTGTTTTAAATATCTTAAGTTCTCTGGATATGTGACCAGATGATCAGCTCATTTTCATATAGTCTCTTCTGTTTGCAGCTGGAGCTTTTCTAATACATATACATACACACATGCATATACATATGTATATACATATTATTTCTAATTACAACAAAAATGGAAAGCTCAGATAGTAAATGGAAGACAGTTTACAGTCAAACTAAAAGAGATCATAAGAGAATGCACTGCAAACAGTGAATTGACAGGGCTTTTTGTTTTAAGAACTAAATGAATTCTGTGAAGCCATGGTTACTGAAGATTGTCGGGCGTGGAAGTATCTTGTTTTTCATCTACTTTTCCTTATATTTGACACAGTGCTTCGCATCTATGGACACTCAGTATATATTTGCTGGATTGTATATGAAAGACAAATCCCAGTTCTTATACTCACAATGGCACAGATCGGCATTGTTCAGCCTGAGAAGCTGGGGGAGTTCGAGTCATGAGGAATTCCTGAAAGAAATGAAATTTAAACTGGGTTTAGAAGGAAATTTCTAGGAAAAACTCTGGCTGCCATTGGCTGAATTTTTTATCCACATAAATCAAAGTCTTGCTAAAATTACGATATGAACAGAATTATTCACTATTCCAGAAAGGCACTGCTAAGATGCCTCTGACCTGATGTCACAACAAAGTTGCCTCTTTGCCAGTTGGGGCACCTGATATTTGTCACTTATTTTCCAGTTTATAGATTTATCTGAGGAATAAAGTCTTAAGGAATATTTCAAGTTCCTTACAACCACCACTGTCAGTAGATGACAGTGGGGGCAGGGGGCCGAAGAGGGGTGGGTGCCAGATTTCGAGGTAAGGGCAACCAGACTGGACATCAGTCCTGAAGAGAAGAGAAGCATGAGTTTAAAAGGATCAGAATTAATGACAACCTCCCCTAGCTTTCCATCTACTTGAGAGTCACAGAGCACAGCTCTTTTTCAGAGTTGGCTTTTCCACTTTGTTCTGTTGCTGCGTTTTCACAACCCCAGGATTCGTCAGGCATCACCCACCCTCAAGAGCTGCAGAGCACACGGCAGACTTGAAAGAGTGCCAGACGGAAAATCAAGAAAGCTGCTTTCACAAAGAATCTATCCTTCCCAAGGAAACAATAAAGGAGATACACAAATGTTTAGCCAAAAGGAAGTCCAACAGTGTTTGCCATAAAACAAAGTCAGAAATAACCTTAAATCTCCTAAATAGGGGAGGTAAACAATTATGAAACAGTATTGATACAGTGATTAAGAGCAACGACTCTGAGGATAGACCCTGAGTTAAAGTTCCAGCTTCATCACCTATTAGCTGGGACACCTTGGACAAGTTATTTAAACTATTTATGCCTCAGTTTCCCAATCTATAAAATGATGGTAACAAAATTTACTCCAGTAGGTTGTTGTATAGATGTGTTGTTACATATACAGCATCTAAAATAGCACTTGGTACATACAAAATACTCAGTAAATATTGTGACCACATAATTTTTCACCCAAAACAGAATATTTTGAGAGTGAAACAGGAAGCTACTCAAATGGGTCACCTGGACAATAGATTAAACCAAAACTATCCTGAACTCTCAGGTCATTCTAGTAATAAATGTTATCTGTTAGTTAAACAAATGAAATAGAATGAAATAATTTAACAAAATGAATTTGTTAAAGTTTATATTATATTTTAGCTAAAAATAATCAGTATGTAGTTTCAGTATAGGACAGAAATTGCAAATGATATAGCTCTTCTTCTCCCAAAAGCAGAACCAAAAGGCAAAGAGATAGAGAAGAATGGAAAAATAAAAAAATAAGAAAACAATTAAAATTAAATTAGGCTGATATCTAATAAGAGATCTAGAAAGAAAGAGAAAACTGAAGTAAGGAAATCAATAATACAAGAAAATTTCTCAGAAGGACGTAATATGAATTTCCAGATTGAAAGTCTTCATCAAAGCAAATTAAACAAAAAAGAACAACTAAAAATCTACATCAAAGCATGTCACCATGAAGCTTTATTATACTAAGATGAATAGACAATTCTAAAACCTTCCAGAGGATAAATAAAGGATTAGGAGTCATAAGGTATCATATTTTCTATTCTTGATAGCAATACTGGACTCTAGAAGACAATGGGCCAATGTATTCATTCCATGTCTGCCAGAAAGTGGCTTTCAATCTAGAATTGTATACCCAGCCAAACAATCAAGAGGGAAGGTAGAAACAAACCTGTTCAAGCATGCTGGAGAATATTATCTAGCAAGACAATGGGGGGAATAGATCAAGGGAAGAGAAAGGAATCTGATCCAAGAAACAAGAGACACAACAAAGGTGACAGATAAAAGGAATTCCCAAGATAGCATTAAAGGAAAGTACCAGGAATGTTGCCATGCAGGGGCCTAGAGAACTATCAATTCAGATAGCAGCAGGACAAGTGGGGGCTTCAAAGGGAGCAATTATTATATACAAATAATCAGTTAAGCTCCAGAATAACCAAGTAAGTTACAAAGTGGCTGCTTTCAGAGAAAAGAATGTTGGGGCAGGGAGCAGGGAGAAGATGGGAGTATTCCTTTTTACTATGGGAGTATAAGCCTTTCAGTATTATTTATATGAATTATGTAAATATACCTGAATTATTTCATTAATACTGAAAAAACTAGCACTACATTACATATAATGTAAGTATTTTATCTTAATATAATAAAAATTAATCATAAAATGGGGGAAATAGCCATAGTCAACTAGAATTTTAGTAGTTAGGGCTCCTAAATTGAAAACATCTCTGTCTAAAACCAGCACTTTAAGTATTAAAGAAATATCCACTGACCTGAATAAACAGGGCTTTCTGTTCATTCAGAAAGGTGTAAGGTGTGCCTGTAGCTGACATTAGTTATATGGTCTGTAGAAAACTGCCCATTTTATTCCATAATGAAATACTGCTAAAACCAGTTGCTAGTTTAAGCACAGACTTAATGACAACTACTATTTAAAAATATGTTGGTACATAAATGAGTGCTTTTTTTTTTGGAGTTGTTTTCCTCCAAATATCCATAAATCTTGACAACTTTCTATTTTTAAAGCTGTCAAGGCCTGGCACATTGGAGGGATTTCTGTGAGCAGTTTTTGAGATCCTCAGCACCCATTCTTACTTTGGCTCCCAAGGTCTGTTACCTAAAAACTGTCTTCATGCTTCCTCCCCCTGAACCTGCTCCCCCCAGCCTCCTCTCCAGCTGGGTGGTGAGGGCTCTTAGGAAGATGCAGGTGTCATCCGGCCAGGCCAGAGAGCCCGTGGTTGTCACTGTTAGTGCCAAATGGATAGTTGGTGCACATTTGTCCATTGAGTAAATATCCAACTGCCAGTTATGTGCCAGGCACCATGCTTGGGGACTCAAGTGCGAACAAGATAGACATAATTCCTGCCTTCCTTAGTCTATCAAGAGAGAAAGGATAGAAACAGCCCAACATATGACTGATAATTTAATTGTAGGAGGTGCCATAAGGGAGAAATGCAGGATGTGGATAAATGTGACTCACTGAATGAATGAATATTCCTTATCACAAGATGGGGTACTTACAGCAAAAGGATAAGATGCAACTGTGTTTGAAAAGCTATTGTTTTTGAAAGAAAAGCTGGCTACAGAAGAAACAGTGCTATTACTCTTAAGAAGAAAATTTACTAGGCTATCATTGGATACGCAGGTCAGGAAAAATTCAATTCACTTCAGAATGGGACCTTTCACTGCAAATTATTCTCCGTATAATTTATGAAAGATACTGATGTCTGAAGTGTGTTAGAAAGAGGCACTATCAACTTGTTGCCCTTTCATCTGTAATTTCTCTACATTTTGGATATAAGAACTGTACCTCTCAGAGTCTGTTTCAGTAAACCAGGGTTATCAAGAGGGAGTAGCTGTTCAACCTAACAAAATCATTAATAGCAATGAAATTCAAGCATGGACTGTAAACTAATAGTAAACAGATGAGCTAAAATTTTAGACCCATACAAAAAGAGTTTATGTAATGAAAAGAGGACAGAAAAGCAAGGACAACCTGTTATAGGTGTCAGATTGTTAATTTCATTATTATTTATTCAATTTTGTAAGGCCAGAAACATGATTTGGTCATGGTAATTTCAAACATTCTTACATTGCCAACATCTATATAAGTGTTTTATGAAAGATCAATATCACTTAGCTTATATCTGTATCACCAGATGAAGCAACAGAATAATAATCGCCCAGTCCATTTAAGGTACATTACTTACTACCAATTCTTTTCATTATTATATCAATGCTTTTCATTATTTCTTTTATTTTTTCTTTTAAGCCTGCTCATAATTTCAGGTTTCCATAACTGGAAGATCAAGACTTTGAAATTGGACAGAGTTGAGCTTACCTCCCTTATCTTATGAAATATAAATGCTGTATGAAACTCAGTTTCAAGGGTGAAAAGGAGACTGACGATACTCTCTCATGGGGTGGTTTTGAGGATGGAAAGTCCATGTATGTAAAGTATGCCACATGGATCTGACAGGAAGAAGGTTAGCTCCCTTCCCTCCCCAGAAAGTCTCAAAATCATCATAGCATTAGCCACTTTCTTAAGGTTTTTTTTTCATTTTCTGAAAACTATCACCTCAAAATAGATTAATTCTAATTTTTTTCTCTTCCATAAAATTTGGTCTAAAGGCACTGGACTGTTTTGAGATATATTATTTGCTTTTTGTCTTAAAAACTGATTGTTAATATTTTTTTCCATCCATCTTCCTGGTAAGAGTCAAACCATCTCAAAGAATTTGAGTTTGAAAAAACTTTAGCTTTTAGTAGTGAATTTAGTATAAGCAGCACATTATTTCCCATTGACATGATCATTTGGTCCATTTCCCCAAACAGTCACTGAGCACATGGGGGAAGAGAGCTGCACTGCTCATGGGGGATATTTGAAGACTGAAAAAAATAGCCCAAGAGTCTCTGTATCCTGAGAGTTTTGAAATAATTCATAAAAAGAAAATTCTTGTTCAGCATTTGCATTTTTCTTAAAATTCATTTATTCCACATTAAATAGTCTTCTTGATATCCAAAGAAGAGAAACTTTCTTCGACTACTTTGGCTTATAGCCTTTAATTGGACAACTCATTTATTGAGTCAACAAATCAACAAATAACTTTGGATCACTGTCTTTTGCACCAAACAGTTCATAGTGTAGTTGGGAAAATAGAGATAATTCGGAAACATGGCCAGAGCAGAGACATAGCCCCACCAGGGTATTATGCATATAGCCCAGCACAGGGGAGAGGCTGTCATGGGGGAATTCTGAAAAGGTGAGGTGGGGTAATAAAGGGTGAGTAGAGATGCAGGGAGAAGGGCTTCAAGGAGAGCAGACACCAGTAACAGCAGTCCGGGAGTGATCAAGCCAGTGCGGCCGGCACTTGAGCGTTTCAGAGCTGCGGGATCCCAGAGCGTCACGGAAGGCACGGGACACACGGAACCAGAGCAGCAGGCAGCGCTCAGATGTGAGTTCCGACTTTCAGAGGGTGCGGAACCGCAGGAAGGAATTCAAGTTTTATTCACCCATCCTTTTACACTGCACCTGAAGTGATAGAGTCAGATTTCCACTTCGAATGGGGATGGATGTGAGGGGGACGTTACCTGAGACAGGGAGGCCGGGCGGGAGTCTGCTGGAGGGGCCCAGGAAAGTGGTGGTCATCCAGGGGATGTGAGTCCAGATGGGGAGGAGGGAACAGATTCCAGGATTATCTAGGAGTAAAATCAGCAAGACTCAGGTATCGCCTGTGGGAGATGCAGTGACCACTCCTAATCGCGAGTTTGAGCGAGTAACTTGATAGCGGACCAGTGCCCGCTGACTGTCGCAGGAGCGTCTTCATTACAGTAAAGAAGGGGATGAGTTCGGACAGATTTGAAGCCCCTGTAGGACATCCAGTAATTAGCATAGAGAGAAGTATGTGAAACTAGGTGGAAAGGCTATGCCGAGCTTTTTGTTTCATCTTATTCAGATTGTATGTGAAAATCTGTGAGTGGATAAGAAGAGAAGACCAGAGAAATAAATGCAGAACTGTAGGCAATTCAAATTCTTTTTGAAAAAAAAAATCAGTCATGAAAGGAGACATAGCAGAAACAGGGGAGCAAGGAGACCTGGACGTTCAGGGAAATAAGGTGTGAACTGAACAATGTCCCCTGAAGGAGCGGGCGGGAGGTCATTAGACGTCGTGATGAAATCAGAACAAATGGAACAATTCAGGGGAAAGGGTAGGGAAAGTAGGATGGAAGCTCAAATATAGTGGGTTGAGGTGTGATTGGGGGTGAGGTGGAGTCAACAAGTACAAGGCATGATTTTGAAAAGTCTGGATAATAAAAGAATAAACTATGAATAGTAAGTAGGGGCAGATGAGGGGCCAGCATGGGCTTTTTTAGGATGTGAGAAATGCTATCTAGGGAAGAGCTAACTGCTGTGGAGCAATGTTCTCAGGCAAGTGGTGATGGAATTGTGGGCTCAAGGACGCAGGTGACTCAGAGGCCCCGGATGAGGACAAAACCACGCTCATTCCCAGAAACTGAGAGGAAGGAGAAAGAATTTCCTGTCTGCGCGGGTGAGGATGTGCTTGTACGTGTGCCTGCTGGGTGGGCTTTGGCGGTGGCCGCTGAGGGAGCTTAGACCTGATGGCCTCAGTGTGCTCCACCAGGTCTCTGTGTGTGGGTTTTTTTTTTTATGGTGGTGAAACATACATAGCATAAAAATTACCATTGAATCATTTTTAAGTGTGCAATTTAGTATGCCATGAAGTGTTGCACCAGGCTCTGTCTGTTAGAGGACTGATGAGGTCCTGGGAGGGAGCTGTGAACAGGGGTCTCGAGAAATGCTGTGGAAGGGAATGGGAAAGATGTGACCCAAGGATAGGTAAGGAGACTGCTGTTCCTGCAGTGCTTGAGGTCCCCCTGAGGTTGCAGACTGTGTGTTTGCATCAGCCAGGCTGTCCAGTTGTTTAACAGAGGAGTTACTCCCCCTTGCTACAGGATGCAAGAAAAACTGGAGTTGGGGCAACTGCCTAAAGTAAAATTATATTTATACCTCATAATATAAATTGTTCAGTGGGTCTAAACACTTAACTGCCTTGAAAGTGAAATAATAAAATATACAGGCACATTATGTCTGAGGTTACAGAGGTCAGACAGTAGCATTAAGCCACAGGTAAGAGTTTATGAGTCAGTTTATTAGTCACTTTGTTTTTAAATGTTGCCTCACGATCTTCAAGAGCATCTTGTGTTTACCCTTTATAATTCCAGTTCATTTTCAACAATAAGTTCTCTTCACTCCATCCAAATTGTGGACAAGTGTAGTACCAAGGATCTAAGACACAGTTATTGCCCTCAGAAAGCTTATCAGAGACTGCAGGAGAGGAGACACCTAAACAGTTAATTGTACTAGAGTATATTAGGATGCAGTGATAGAAATTATGAATCAACCAATATACTGATCACCCTTTGTGCTTGGCACTATGCTTGCTGCTGTATTTAGGTACCTAACAAACTATAACAACTAAGTGCAATACATCTGGGAATCTAAACTTTGAGGAGAGATCACGGAGGCCCCATGAGGTTCCCTGAGCTTGAAGGACAGGTAGGCGTTAGCAGCTAGAACTGCTATATTTAGATTCCAAGTTGCTAACCACTTCAGAGATGGAACTTCACACATTCAGATGAATTACCTTGCAGCACATTACCACATATTTGACAAAAACTTTTCATTTCTAGCCTCTGAAGCAATGTGTAAAATGGCAGGGTTTGCACAGAATGCTGCAGTTTGCTTTCTGTCTAGCAGCCTAAAGGCTAACTCATTAAAATTCAAAGATGAATCCCATGGTGGGTGGCAGAACAAATGTTTTCTTCACCAAGCAGAGCTAAGGCCTTCAAAACAGTTTCTCCCAGAATCTAAGTCAGTCTTTGCAGCTGTTCAGTAAGATATGATTCAGGCATCACCTCCTCCTCCAAGTTCACCATGTCTTTGGGGTAGATTCATGTTGTCACAAGGGAAAAATGGAGAAGCAATGCTGCTTCCACACTTGGTCTGACTCTGGAACCACGCACAAATCTTACCTACAAGATATGTATCTTATCTCTTACCTGTTACTTATAAAATTGACTTTAATGTAAAACAAAATTTTAAAAAATACCTTCAATGTATACCCAGTTAATGGTTAACCCACAGAGAAGAACTGTCCCAAGAGATCTTAAAGTGCAGTCATCTGAGTGTAACTCTTCAGTGGGGTATACTCTAAGAACAAAAGGAAGTGCGAACAGCTTGTGGAAGGATTGCTAGTGTTATTCTGACTGGCGTGGTGTATTGTGGGAGAAGGCAAATGAGCAATAATGTCATGTTCTTACGCGATCATTACTGGTTTGGTTGAGTACCAGAATTTTCAGAGTGGAATAAAGGAAATACAAATGTTAAGATAAAAGAGCTGAATACTTACCCGGCAGGGGAGATACCATGGTCACGAAGGTGGTTTTCCCAGGGCGAGGCTTATCCATTGCACTCCGGATGTGCTGAACCCTGTGATTTCCCCAAATGTGGGAAACTCGACTGCATAATTTGTTGTAGATTTTTTGTCTCCTTTATGCTTTCCTGTAAATATAATCTATTATTATTTCACACTTGGTATAGTGGGTAGATAACTGAAATATATTCTGAAGAACTACGTAAATAAAATTTTATAGCAAAAAAAGAAAGATCAAAGAACTGAAAAGCAAACCCCAAATTTGATTGGGAGACATATATATGTACATGTATGTATGACAGTATGTCTTTACATATTTTTTTCACTATAGAGGTCTAGACATAGGAACCAACTCGGTAGCTGTGAGTTCCCTAGTACTCAGTTCTACTCTTCAAATACCTTTTCTACTAATAGGGATTGGGGCTTCTTGGAGAAATGGTTGATTCTGTATCTGGAGAAGGAAAATGGAAAACATGAGTTTAGTCCATCATGCCGTACTAGATGAGGAAGCTATTTTGGATGATTACAGACCTGTCGAAGGTACTTATGATCCAAACTTAAAGAGATTCCAGTTGGCTGAAAACAGGACAGGTTGAAGAAAAAGATAATAATTGTAATGGATTAATATACACATTCATGCACATACTTACACATGAACATTTATGAGTTCACAAGTTCACTTAAACAGCCCCAACAAACTGGTCAGTTGGAGGACTCCAATGAACCAACTTATTATTATGAAAATGGATAAATAAAAGGACAGAATCAAATATTAATTCTGCCTTTCCCATACAAACTGTACCACTGCAAACCAAATAGAAGGTGATATGACCTTTTAAAAATCAAAGTTATCTAGCTAATAAGTAAAGAAGAAGCAACAGAATTAGATCATCACCACTTTGCAAAGTCTAATAAGTTAATGAATCTAGACATTGATCATAAATAGCTGCCAAAAGCACAAAGAGAGAAATGATCAGCTATTATGTACTCTTGAAGGAAGAGCACACCACCACCTGGAAGGTTATTATGGTATGAATTTTGTCCCCTCAAAAACATATGTTGAAGTCCTCAGGACCTCAGAATGTGACTATATTTGGAGATGAAGACTTCAAAGAGGTCATTCAATTAAAGTGAAGTCACTAGTTTGGACCTTAATCCAGTAGGACCAAAGCCCTTAGAAGAGGATATTTGAACACAGACACACACAGAGGAATGACCACGTGAAGACCCAGGAACGGATGGCCACCCACAAGCCAAGGAGAGAGGCTTCAGAAGAAATCAGCTCTGCTGACACCTAGTTGCGGACTTCTAGCCTTGTGTGTAATACTTTGTTGTAGCACCTTAGCATGTTAATGTAGTAGTCTTGCTCAAAAAATCCAACCTGATTTAAATTAAGCCTCTAAATCCAACTAACAATGTCAAGGAAATAAGATGACTGCACATAAATGTTAAATGATGTCATGAAGATGTTGGCAGAAAAATGCATTGTGGGAAATTTTATAAGACAAATGGCCCAGTTGCTTCAAAAAACAAATAGTGAGAAAGAGAGGGAGGAAGAGGAGCAGCAGGAGGAGGAGCAAAGAGATGAAAGAGAACCTATGAATTAAAAGAAACTTGAAGGACTTACTGGTTAACTGCAAGGTATGAAACTTATTTGGATTCTGTTTCTAACAAACTGTTAAAAAAAATCATACCATTATGAGACAACTAGAATTTTGAATGCTGAATATTTGGTGAAAATAGGAAAGCAGTTATTGAATTTTTAACAATTGTTAATAAATAAAATTTTTTTAGTTATTAAATTTTTAGAAGACATAATGGCATTGTGGTTATGTTAAGCAAAAAAGTTTTTCTATTATTGAGAGTCATACCAGGAAGGTATGAAGTCTTGGCAGGAGGAGGGCTAGTAAGTAGGGTAGTGATGAAATAAGATTGGTTATAAATTGACAGTGTTTGAAGTTGAGTGATGGATACTTGGAGATCTTTAAACTATTTTGTCTACTTTTGTGTTTATTTTGTGTGTAATTAAATTTCCAAAGTAACTAAAATAATTTGTATCAACTTTATGTTTGTTAATGAAGGTCAAGTTGCACCGTCTGGATGGATAAACTTGTCTAAAACTAAACTGAGTCAGTCCTGTTATAGTTTCCCAACGACACTTTACTTGGATCACTGCCAAGTGGCTGGTATAATTGCAGTTCTCCTTTCTTCCCCTTGTGTTCTGATACGCAAATAAGCAATTAATGCCTAGGAAGCACCAGCATGAAGAGAATCCAGGGACTCAGTATTTCAGAAGCTCTGAGCTGTTGAAATTGGGAGAATTTCCTGGAGTAATCTTATATAAAGTCTCCCATATCTCTAGCAACATCAGGGATTATATTCAACATTCCTTATAGGTGACCCTAGACAATCTCATATGCTGCATTTCTGGTAAGAGTTTGGATAACTGCCTCTGAGGCTATGTGCATGAGTGATAGTCACTTCATATAACTTGTTTTAAAATACTGAATGAAAGTCACTGAACACCTCTGTGAATTTCTACATCGTGTAGAAATTCCTGGCAACAGGAAACTTTTGCAGTATGTTATTCTGCACAGGAGGACTACCAGTTTGATTTAGATTGCGTAGCTGTGTAACTGGAAGACCAGCTGGAGCCCAGAAGGGCAGCCAGCAATGTGCTCTGACATCACTGTGGCAAGGATGGCATTTTTCACATTCTGGAGCTCCGGGAAGACAATCTGGCAAAGTAACGAGGAGTGTTACTCGGGGCAATGTGAGATCTTTCTTGTTTCAATTAATGCTGTCCTTCAACATAATGGTAGAATATTTAACAAGCCTTTTAAATAAAGTGATTGTGTTTCCTATGAAATAAAAGCAATAAATCAAACCAAAATAATCACAATCTGAGGTTGGAAGCATATGGTATGTGTAATTTTACAGAATTGCTCAAGCCTTTGATGCTTTTCTCCTAGAAGAAAGCCTAAGAGAGTGGGCTTCTTCTACTTAAAGGAAAAATAGATATTCCTACATTTAGTTATCTCTTTCTGTCTTTAAAAAATAGCATTCAAGCAATGTTCTTATGTCTGAAATAGTTACCCTGGCAATTTGGGAAGACTTCTCTTGTGTTTTCCCAACACTTCTTTGGGAAGCAATTTCATTTTTATCCTTGAGACAGTGTTTGTTTCACACTTACGTGAATTACACAGTTTTGTTCATAAATTTAAATAACCTTGGGTACTAATGCAAAATAGTTTGCATATAGATAAACAGACCTATTTAACAAATTTATTTTTGAATCATTAATGATGTAAAACTGATTATAGGCACTTTACTGCTTTGGGAAGGAGGGAACTACTTAACAAAAACAAAAGATTTGAACAGGTATAAAAAATTTATCTTTTATATTTCACCATGAATGATTCACATTGGGAGTTTATCACAATCAAATAACCTTTCAGTAGCCATTTTATTCATTTATAGGTAGAGCAGTAAATAATCAATCATTGTTTCATATGCTAAGGTCCTGGCCTTTTTGTCATGTATCTGTCTTACATAAGCTATTCACTTTCTTTGTGTCTCCCAGCAGACCTGGTACACTGCTCAACACATATGGGTTTCTTCTCAATAAATTCTGGATAACACTCTAGTTGTCTAAAACAGGATCAACAATATAAATAGCTGTGGATCTTTGAGCCTATAAATTACCTCAAACTATTCTAATTATTTATTGAATATTACTTTGGACCTTTATCTCAAATAGTTTAAGTTACAACTCAGAGGTAGAGCCTCAGTTTTCCCAGCATCCTGATAAATGAACATTTAACAGGCAAGCATGACATTTGCCTTCTAGAAAAATCTCTACATGCTCCTTTGGATATGAGTTACTAAACATAAGCTTCTTTTATAAGCCACTTTCTATTTCCACTCAACCAGAATCTCATGGGTAGCAACAAACACAGGATAAATTCTGTTAACATTTAAATTTTTATCTAGGGGGAGGAGGTGGGAAAAAAGATGGCAGAGTCAAAAAGCAAGGTGGGGACCTCCTCCCACACATGCACCAAGGAAGCAACTACAGCAAACCCAAGTGACCCTGAAAATGACTGGAAGACTGCAGAACAGAGCACCACACCTGGGGAAGATGAGAAGACCAGAGAGAGGGGTAAAGTAGCAGAGCCATGAGCGATAGGGACCCAAGCCCTTCCCCCAACCCAGCCCCCTAAGTAGTTTCAGCAATGGAATAAAACCCACAGTAAAAGTAGTTCACCAATTACTTATCAAACAAGTATGAAATTAAAACAAAACAAAAGCAGTAAAATCCAAACTATTCACAAAATCAGTCAAGTGATACACAAAAAATGCAGATTATGATACCTAATATATATAGTGTGGAGGAGGAGGAAGAATAAAAAAGAAGTACTTTTAGATTGTGTTTGAAATAGAGTGACCATCAACTTAATATAGACTGTTATATATTTAGGAAACTATCCATGAACCTTATGGTAACCACAAACCCAAAGCCCATAATAGATACACAAAAATCTTAAAAAAGAAATCTAATCACAATTCTAAAGGAAACCATCAAATAACAAGAGAAGAGTATGAGAGAGGAAGAAAGGATCAAAGAAGAACTACAAAAACAACCAGAAAACAATGAATAAAATGGCAATAAATACATACCTATCAATAACTATATTAAATGCAAATAGCCTGGATGTATCAGTCAAAAGACATTGGGTGGCAGATGGATAAGGAAGCTGCCTATAGGGACTCATTTCAGACCTAAAGACATACATAGACTGAAAGTGAAAGGATAGGAAAAGATATTTTATGCAAATAACAAGAAGAAAAAAGCAGAAGTTGCAGTACTTATATCAGACAAAATAGAGTTCAAATAAAGCAAGTGACAAGAGACAAAGAAGGACAATACATAATGGTAAAGGGATCTGTCCAACAAGAGACAAGAGGATATAGCCATTATAAATATCTATGCACCCAATACAGGAGCTCCTAAATATGTGAAATAAATACTAACAGAATTAAAGGGGGAAATAGAATGCAACTCAATCATATTAGGGGACTTTAACACACCATTGAGATCAATGGACAGATTGATTAGACAGGAAATAAATAAGGAAACAGAGGCACTGAACAACATACTAGAACAGATGGATTTAACAAATACATGCAGAACATTCCACCCAAAAGCAGCAAGATACACATTTTTCTCAAGTGCACGTGGAATGTTCTCCAGAATTGATCACAAACTAGAACACAGAAAGAGCCTCAGTAAGTTCAAAAAGATTGAAATTGTATCAAACAGTCTCTCAAACCACTGTGGTAGGAAACCAGAAATAAACAAAGAAAACAAAAAACTCCACAAACATACAGAGGCTTAACAACATGCTTCTAAATAATTAATGGATCAATGTACGAATCAAAGAAGAAATTAGGCAATAAATGGAAACAAATGAAATAAAAAATCCAACAGTTCAAAATATGTGGGACACCAAAAAAGTGGTTCTAAGAGGGAAATGCATAGCAATAGAGGCCTATCTCAAGAAACAAGAACAGTCCACAATAAACAGACTAAACTCACAATTAAAGAAACTAGAAAAAGAACAGCAAATGAAACCCAAAGTCAGTAGGAGGGACATAATAAAGATCAGAGCAGAAATAAATAAAATAGAGAATAAAACAATGGAAAAAAATCAATGAAACCAAGAGTTGGTTCATTGGGAAGAAAAACAAAATAGACAAACCTCTAGACAGACTTATCAAGAAAAAAAGTGAGGACACAAATAAACAAAATCAGAAACAAAAAAGGAAAAAGTTACAACTGACACCACAGAAATAGAAAAAATGGAAAATTCTATGAAAAATTATCTATCAATAAATGGGACAACCTAGAAGAAAAGGACAAATTCCTAGAAAAGTACAAACCTTCCACAACTGACACAGGAAGAAGCAGAAAATCTAAACAGATCAATGACCAGCAATGAAATTGAATTGGTAATCATAAAACTATCCCAAAATACAAGTCAAGGACCAGGTGGCTTCACAGCTGAATTCTACCAAACATTTAAAGATGAGCTAATACCCACCCTTCTTGAAGTATTCCAAAAAGTATAAGAGGGAAGACTTCCAAACTCATTCTACAAGGCCAGTGTCACACTAATACCAAAAACGGACAAAAGTACTACAAAAAAAGAAAATTAAAGACCAATATTCCTGATGAACATAGATGCAAAACCCTCAATAAAATATTAGCAAACAGAATTCAAAAATACATCAAAAGGATCACCTATCATGACCAAGTGGGATTTATTCCAAGGATGCAAGGATGGTACAATATTTGTAAATCAATGTGATATACCACATTAACAAAAAGAAGGGTGAAAACCATATGACCATTCAATAGATGCCGAAAAAGTATTTGAAAAAATTCAACAGCTATTCATGATAAAAAAAACCTCTCAACAAAATAGGTATACAGGGAATGTACCTGAACATAATAAAGGCTGTATATACAACAAACCCACAGCTAACATCATACTCACTCAATGGCAAAAAGCTAAAGCTAAAGCTTCTCCTCTAAGATCAGGAACAAGACAAGGATGTCCACTCTCACCACTTTTATTCAGCATAGTACTGGAGGTCCAGATCATGACAGTCAAATAAGGTAAAGAGTAGAAAAAGACATAAAAATTGGTTGGTTAAGAAGTAGAACTGTTACTTATAATGACATGACACTATATACAGAAAACCCTAAACACACCACCAAAAACTATTAGAACTAACTGGAGTCAAAAAAATTGCAGGATACAAAATTAATACACAGAAATCTGTTGCATTCTTATATGGTAACAATGAACTAGCAGAAAGAGAAATGAGGAAAATTATTCCATTTACAATTGCATCAAAAACAATAAAATACCTAGGAATAAACTTAACTAAAGAGGTGAAAGACCTGTACTCTGAAAACTTTAAGGCACTCATGAAAGAAATTAAAGAGGACACAATTTAAGGGAAATATATCCCATGCTCAAAACGGCCATCCTGCCCAAAGCAACTGACAGATTCAATGCAATCACTACCAAAATACCAATTGCATTTTTCAATGAACTAGAGCAAATAATCATAAAATTCATATGGAACCACAAAAGACCCCAAATACCCAAAGTAATCCTGAGAAAGGAGAACAAAGCTGGGGGTCTTACACTCCCTGACTTCAAGCTATACCACAAAGCTACAGCAATCAAAACAGTATAGTACTGGCACAAGAACAGACTCATAGATCAATGGAACAGAATAGAGAGCCCAGATATAAACCCATACATACATGGTCAATTAATGTATAATAAAGGAACCAAGAATATACAAGGGGGAAAAGACATTCTCTTCAATAACTGATATTGGGAAAACTGAACGGCTACATGTAAGAGAAGGACACTGGATTACTGTCTAACTCAATACACAAAAGTAAAACTAGAAATGTATCAAAGACCTAAATGTAAAACATGAAAGCATAAAACTCTTCAAATAAAACATAAGCAAAAATCTCTTGAACATAAACATGAGCAATTTTTTTCTGGACGCACCTTGGGTAAGGGAAGCAAGATAAAAAATGAACAAGTGGGACTACATCAAACTAAAAAGCTTCTCTACATCAAAGGACACCATCAGCAGAACAAAAAGGCATCCTACAGTATGGGAGAATATATTCATAAACAACTCATCTGATAAGGGGTTTACATCCAAAATACATAAAGAACTCACATACCTCAACACCAAAAAAACAAATAACCAAATTAAAAAATTGGGTGGAAGACCTGAAAAGACATTTTTCCAAAGAAATTCAGAAGACCAACAGGCACATGAAAAGATGCTGCATATTGCTAATCATTAGTGAAATGCAAATCAAAACCACAATGAGGTATTGCCTCACACAAGTCAGAATGGCCACTAACCAAAAGACAAGAAATAAGAAGTGCTGGTGAGGATGTGAAGAAGTGGAACTCTCCCACACTGCTGATGGTAATGCCAATTGGTGCAGCCACTGTGGAAAGCAGTATGGAGGTTCCTCAAAAAACTAGAACCAGAAATACCATATGACCCAGTAATTCCAGTTTTAGGAATTTTTCTGAAGGAAACAAAATCCCTGATTTTAAAAGATATATGACCACCTATGATCACTACATTATTTATAATAGCCAAGATATGGAAGCAACCTAAGTGTCCGTCAATGATGAATGAATAAAAAAGAGGTGGTTTATATACACAATGGAAAATTATTCAGCCATAAAAAGAAAGAAATCCTGCCATTTGTGATAACATGGATGGACCTAGAGGGTATTATGTTCAGTGAAATAAGCCAGCATGAGAAAGACAAATACCATATGATTTCACTTATTTGTGTAAACTAAAAACAAAACAAAATAAAATGAACAAAATAGCAGTAGACTCATAGACACTGAGAAGTGACTGGTGGTTAGCATGGGGAGGGGTTGGGTGGGTGGGGAAGATGAGGGGATAAAAGAGCACAAAAATTCTCCATCATAATATAAGCTGGTCATGGGGAATGGTAGCGCAGCATGGAGAATATAGCCAGTGACTCTGTAACATCTTCCTATATTGACAGATAGTAGCTGTACTAATGGGGCTGAGGATTTAATAATGGGAGTAACTGTTGAACCACTGTGTTGTATACTTGAAACCAATATAAGATTGTATGTCAATGATTCTTCAATTAAGAAAAGCAAAACAAAAAAACAAAAAAGGATTGAATAACAATTATACTTCAATTAAAAAATATAACATTTTCTCTATTAATAATTGCTACATATATATGTGCATTCATTTTTTCCATATGAAATATCCAGATAATTTCATGTTTAAAACTATCTCTATAACAGCTGTTGATTGAGGCTCAGACAAGTGTTATCCCAGAGGATTAAAATTATATCTTTTGAAAATAAGATAAAACATCATCACATACGATTCTAAGGGTCAGGGAGAGAATGAAGATCAATGTGTAAGAAATATGGTTGGACTTAACTAAAGGATGACACGGCTCCCCCGACCCACAGCATCCCCGTTCTCCTCAGCTGTGCCGTTGTGGTAACACCCCTTCCACATACATTCTCTCAGGAAGGGCCAGGTAATGGTGCTTCATAGTACTGCTCTCTGACTGTGTGCACTGAGCAGCTGGTCTCTGGTCATGGAATAAAAAGAAGTAGCAAGGGAATCTAAGGGAGTATTTTCTTAGATAGCCAGCGTCTCTGAAGTCTTACAACCTATGTGGCTGCCTGTGTCCACAGGAACACCCACTGCATCTGTGTAGAAGGCCAATTCAGAAAAGGCAAATACAATTAAATACATCTTTAAACACCTAAGTGTAATTCCTTGGCAGATTCTGACTTTAGGTGTTGACTACAACATAATGGCAGCAATATCTTTTTTTATAACCGGGGTCTTATTTTCCTGCAAATGTTCCAAAGAGAAAATAACAGAAAGAGGTCTGTTCTCCCAGAAAGCATGGATCCTGCCAAATTGTTTCTAAATGTGTTTCTCAAAAATTTCCATGTGCCATCAATGGCTTTTGAGTACTTCTGGAAATGGACAGAGTAGCCGTCAATGATTCTGTGACAAAACAGACATTTAAGGAAAGCAGCTTGTTGAGAAAACAGGTAGTCATGCTTTTAAGTCACCAGGCAGGTATGGCACCGTCCTCTTCACAGGCTAGAAAAACAGCTACATCACTCTGTGATGCCTCCCTAAATGGGAGTTTCCACGTATTTGTCAATGTGAAATTCAAGTGAATAACTGTTTCTAGGGTCTATATTAGGCAACCAGACTGATGAGTCACTGGAACTTAAACAGTTAGTAATGTGTTCCTTTAACTTGGGCATCCAAAAGACAGTAATTTACTATTAGAACTATTTTTAGTCAACCAGAGGAAACTCAGGAGATGTCCAAACAGTAGAAAAAGCTTCACTCCCAGGCAGGACTGATGCTGGGTGGTCACTCTCCAGAATAACTAGCTGCTTTGATAAGTTTAAGCAAACATATTAATTCAAGCCATTTACTTTGCCAACATACTGAGAGGTCATTGAATTGTTGGGTCATGAATCAAAGCAGCTGCCCCAGAGTCTCCTGTAGGCCCAGCTTGAGTTACAAAAAGGTGGGAACCCACAAGACTGAGCAGAACTCTACCCCGAGCAGGGCACCTCTTCAGCCTTCCAGAGTATTTTCTCTGGCAGAAATGTCAAAATGAAACTTAAGTTTCTCCCATCAGTTTTAGACAGTTACATAAACAAGATTCAGCTAGTCATTTCCTACCTTAGTGTGGAAGTCTGTTTTATATAGCTCTCCTCCACTGCCATTTCTCTGCTGCCCAGGCTGCTAGGAAAGCTTTGGTCATTTCTCAAATAACCAACAGTTTTTAAGGAAAATTTAAACATATTTTACAATAAAACTAATACATGCTCACAGTTTTAAAAACTCAAACTACCATTGTGGAAAACAATATGGAGGTTCCTCAAAAAACTAAAAATAGAAATACCATTAGACCCAGGAATTCCACTCCTAGGAATTACCCAAAGAATATAATTCTTCAGATTCAAAAAGACATATGCACCCCTATGTTTATTGCAACACTATTTACAATAGCCAAGATATGGAAGCAACCTAAGTGTCCATCAGTAGATGAATGAATAAAGAAGATGTGGTATATATACACAATGGAATACTATTCAGCCATAAGAAAGAAACAAGTCCTACCATTTACAACAACATGGATGGAGCTGGAGGATATTATGTTCAGTGAAATAAGCCAGAAGGAGAAAGACAAGTGCTAAATGTTTTCCCTAATTTGTGGAGTATAACAACGAAGCAAAACTGAAGGAACAAAACAGCAGCAGACTCACAAACTCCAAGAAGGGACTAGCGGTTACCGAAGGAGAGGGGTGGGGGAGGGTGGGTGGGGCGGGAGGGAGCAGGGGATTGATGAGTACTATGATTGGCACTTGGTTTGTGGGGGGGGATCATGGGAAAGACAGTGTAGCACAGAGAAGACAAGTAGTGACTCTGTGGCATCTTACTACACTGATAGGCAGTGACTATAATGGAGTATGGGAGGGGACTCGATAATATGGGTGAATGTAGTAACCACATTGTTTTTTCTTTTTTTTTTACCACATTGTTTTTTCATGTGAAACCTTCATAAGAGCATATATCAATAATACCTTAATAAAAAAAAATTCAAACAGCAAAAGAGAATGTGAATTTAAAATCAGTTCACCCCTCTCCAAACCTTCTGTCATGTGCCGTCAGTCTCTTACTGGAGATAACCATCAAACATTTTCTTGTGTCTTTATAGAAACAAAGTTGACAGCAAATGTGTTCTATGTCAGGAACTCTGCTAGACACTGAGACACAAAAAAGTAAGACATGGTTCCTTCTCTTGATTGACAGATTTACTGAGGGTGAATAACATGGGAACACCAACTATAATGGGTATGAACAATATACTTTGGGGAACAGTGGTGCACATGACTGTGGCCCAGTGTTGAAGATCAGTTAGCCATTTGGGAATGCTTTAAAGGATGGGTAACACAAATTGCACTTTTAAGACTGTGTGGGAAATCAAAAGGAGAGCATGTAGGTGGAGCCATGAAAGGAATTCCAGCACAAGGAATGGCAAAAGAAAAGGCATGGAGGAGCAAACCTTCATGAGGTGTTGGGGAAGTGACTGTTTGTCTGGTGGGGCTAAAACATAGGATTGGTTCAGGGGTGTGGGACGCAAGAGTGGAATTGTAGTACAGGGGCCAGA
This sequence comes from Manis pentadactyla, assembly GCF_030020395.1. Lineage (NCBI taxonomy): Eukaryota > Metazoa > Chordata > Mammalia > Pholidota > Manidae > Manis > Manis pentadactyla. The sequence goes on along the minus strand of NC_080019.1, from coordinate 29,876,045 downwards.
TTGTGTCATATTTCAAATTCTGTATTAAAGATTTTGTGTTTAATTTTGTAGGCAACAAACTTTTTTTGTTGTTTTTAAGTGAATAATATAATTAAATCTGTGTGTTAGAAAGAATACCTGGCACAAAAACAGATGTAGAAAGATGTTTGCTAAATGGATGGAGTAATTAAACAATCAACAATACATGGAGAATTCAATACTCCATTTTCAATAATAAGTAGAACAAACAGGCAGAAGATCAAGAAGGAATTAGAAGACTTAAAGAACATTATAAACCGACTAGACCTGAGAGACATCTATGGAATACTCCATCTAATGATGACAAACACTCCCCTCAAATGCCCATAAAACATTCTCCAGGAAAGAACACATGCTAGGCCAAAAACAAGTCTCAATGAATTCAAGAGGCATGAAATCATACAAAATATGTTCTCCAATCATAGTGGAACTAAATGTGAAGTGAATAAAAAAGGGAAATTTGGGAAATTCGCATATATGTAGCCATTAAATAACAAACTTAAAGAACCAATAGGTCAGAAATGAAATCACAAGGGGATCTAAAATGAGATGAATGAAAACTAATACACGAAATGTGAAAATTTATGGGATGCAATGAAAGTAGTGTTCAGAGGGAAATGTAGGGCTGTAAATGCTTATGTTTAAAAGAAGAAATATCTGAAAAACCAAATATTAAATCTTAGAAAACTAGAAAATGAAGTGCAAACTAAAAGCAAGGAGAAGTAAAGAATTAATAAAGAATATAACAGAAATAAACAATGGATAAAATAAACAAAAACAAATGTTGTTTCTTTGAAAATATAGTGTAACTGACATACATTTAGTAAGACTAAGAGATACAAGGTTCAAATTACTAAATCAGAGACAAGACACTGACCTAACAGGAGAACAAAGGATTACAAGGAAGTGAACAATTACATGCCAAGTAATGAAATGGACAAATCCCCCAAAATGCACAAAAATGACCCAAACTGAAGAAGAAATAGAAAAACTGAATAGACCCATAAAAAGATTGAATTATTAATGAAAAACTTCCTATAAGAAAAAGAGTAGATCTAGGTGGCTATACTGGTGAATTCTAGCAAACATTTATAGAAGAATTAACATCAATCCTTCATAAATTCTTTCAAAAACTAGAATTTGGGGAACACTTTTCAATTTATTCATTATGCTACCAGTGAACAAGGCAATGACAAAAAAAACTACAGACCAATATCTGACGAACATAGATGCAAAATACTAAATCATATCTAGCAACATATAAAAAGGATGATGCACCATAACCAAGTGGGATTTATTCTAGGAATGCAAGGTTGGTTCAACATATGGAAATCGACCAATGTTAATACATCATATCTATAGAATAAAGATTATAAAGAACATATACTCCGAACAATTCTGGAGTCAAACCTTCTGTTCTTTGGTTTACTTCTTTTGACTGGCTCATTTGTAAGTTCAATACAGTGTGTGTAAATATGCATAGTTGGTGTGGCTATTATTTCTATAAGACCTTTAAAATCTAATTACAATTAATTTTTAACTTTTCCACTGCTGGTGATTTGAACTTCAGGGACATAGGATATTCTGAATTTAAAATGTTTTTAAGATTATAAAATATTTTAGTACTTAAATGAAGACTATGTACAAGGATTTTTCTTTTCTAAACTATTTGGTATAATTACTTCTGTAGTAAATTCTTTTTAAGAAAATGTGTCACATTTGCATGAAATGGTTTTCCTGTGAATCATGAATCAAGCTGATATGAACTATAAACAATTACCTGTTCCATACATTTTAACCATTAGCTATCTTGCCCTTCAAACCTTTTTGAAATTACTTGAAGCTGATAAATTTGTATTTGTAAATAACAAAACAGAGACAAACCAGACTCTTGGATTCCATTCCCATACCCTTCCACTGGTGGGAGGAGTAAAGGAGACTGTGGAAGCAGGGGGGTAGAGGGGAGTGGGGAAATTACCATTTGAGTAATTCAGCTCTGATCTCCTCTTCCTCGTTACTCCATCCATCACACAGTAGCTGAGTGTCAATCATTTGTCAGGCAGGGTAATGGGCTCTAGGGATCTGGTGATGATGAAAACACATTCTAGGCTCTCTAAGGAGCACTGAGTTTGGAGGGAGAGAGACTGCTGCACTAGAAAGTTAAGTATATCATAATAGTTTGTACAAAGGATTCAAACATAATGTGCTATCAAAGGAGAACTGTTGCCGTCTGACAAGAATAAGGAAAGTCATTACAGAAAAGGTAACATTTAAAGCCTTGGCTGCAGTTTGTCAGGGAAGGAGGAGGAAAGGAATTTTAAGCAAAAGGAAAAGTTGAAGCAGAAGGAGCAGGCCTAAAGCATGACTTCTTCAGAGCTCACAGAGGCAGGGTGAGAGCACAGGGCAGCCTGGGTGTGTGTGTCTGGGTGGTATGGGCTGGAGCGCAGACCAGAGGGACCCACGTGGACAGACCATCTGACACAGGAAAACAGAAGAACAGCAGCAACACCCCTGTGTGCTATGCTAAGGAATTTGAACTTTATCCTAAAGGCCTTAGGGGGTCAGCAGAGGGTTTGAGGGAGATGACATGGTCAGCTCCTTCCCAACACAAGAGATTCTGTGATTCCAGGGAGCGGGAAGGGAGTGTCTGACCCCCGCATGCTGAGAGAGTTGCTGCCTCTCCCCTCATTTAGCTCTCTTCTCAAAGGCTGCCTCCTTTCTCCTGCCTGGCCTCACATATGCAGCATGCCGACCATTTTCTGATTCCTCATCTGTCTTTCTTTTTCTTCATGGTTCTTCCCAAATATTTGACTTACCTTGTTATTGTTGCCTGTCCCACTGGTATACAAGCCCCATGATAAAAGGGACTTTGTCCTTGATTGTCACTGTCTCCCCAGAGCCTCATACTGTGCCTGGCAAATAGTAAGTGCACATGTGCTCTTGAATGAGTGACGAGTGATGCGGACCTGCCCCAAATCTTGGTCCAAAGAACTTGGGAACCTGTGAAACTCAGATTCCAGGGAGGGAACTCTGCAGGAGCCCAGAGACTCTGAGCACCCAGATAGAGGGATGGGAGGGCAAGAAGCCCCAAGAGGCTCCCTATAGTGACAATAGCCTTCCAAATGAGATGTCAAATCCTTATCCCACGATCCTTTTTATCTTTTCCCCCAGAGCCAGCCCTTTGTAATGAGAAGGCAGGACTTGATAAAATACTCTAATTTAGGGGTGTTGGAACCAACAAAAGGATTTCACTGGGGAAAAAGAATGAAGCCTAAGTTTTTCCTCTAATATAGTGTTGAAAGCCACAGTCTAGAATCAAGAAGCTGGTGTTTTCCTAAGTTTCCCTGAGATCTCAGAATGGGCAGACCGTGTCCTGTAGAACTAATAGGTCTCATGAGGTCTCAGACTGAACATGCCCCCTTCAATTTCCCAGTATCTTGCATGCTTGGCTCTGAAGAACATGAGGGGTAGTTGTGCTAAGGCGAACTCATCAATGAGGTTCCTAGATAAGGATCCATCTGTGGAGGTAGTTCCCTGAATCTCCAGCAGCTGGGTGTTCAGGGAAGTGGAGTGGGCAGAGTCCAGAAGCTTCTCAGAACACTGGCTGACAGCTCAGCTCCTTAGCGTTTCCAAGCCATATAGCTAGAAATCACCTCAAGCGATAAGAGAAACAGACAAATCTCAACTACGTGAAAACTGGCGTTGAAAGCTTGTTTCTAGGTCTTTCCAATTTGAGAACCAACCAATTGGTTCCTATTTCAGGCAACCAAAACCTTATATTATGGATATGCAAGGAAAAAACTGTCATGGTTCTATCGCCTGGCATATGGGTGACTTTGAGAACACCAATCAAAGGAATTCCAAATGGGCTACCCTCCTTCAGCAGAGTAAGACAGTATCGTCGAGAGCTTCTAGACCGCCTAAGCGACCACAGCTACCAACAAAGGAGGAGGTATGATCACTTGCTTTTCTGAACCATCACAGAAAGCATCAAGCTGTTTTTAACATAGGAATTAGAGAATGCTATTTAATAGTAATTGTACTAAAAATCAGTTTTATAGGTCCTCTTATCAGTCTGTAATTTATATCAGATTTCCATGGTAATGTCTACGTGGTGGGTAGGTGGGTACTATTCCCATTTTTATAGCTAAAGAAAAGAAGAGATTGTGGGGTTCAGTCTTTACAACTGTTTATCTATCATATGGATTAACCTGGAGAGAATGGCCATCCACTTGATTCCCAAAATCTGAGAAAGCTCTCAGTCTGTGAATAACCCCTCTTAAAACATTTATACAGACTGGTTAGTGGAGTGAGAATACACCAGTTGAAATTCAAGGTTTTTTTTTCCTCCATTAGTTTATATGAAATCTTGAGCAAGTTGCATAATTTCCCTATATGGGTTCTTTAAGTAAGAAAAATGGGGATATTGGTATCTGTTTTGAATATTTTATAGAGTTGTCATGAGAATCAAGAAAAGAATGTATATATTCAAATCAACACATTTCTTGAGGTCCTTGTACATACATAATCCTGCAGCAGAACCACTTCATAGTTGTCCATATTTCAACACTGAGTATGACAACACATTTCCATGCTAGACAAGGGAATAGAACAGCGGGGGTACGTTCGGAGATTCCTGTTCCCTACATGAAGAGAGTCTCCTTGCTCTGCAGAAAAATCTTGCCAACTCCCTCGAATATGCCAGATGTCTGATTCATTAACAATTAATTATATCTATTTGAAACATTCTGTGAGGGAGCTGTAGAAGTCCTCCTTGGTAAGCCCTGACCCCAGGAACACCGTATTGAAAAAGGGAGTAGTGTAGCTGCTAACATTCCTATGTGGTCTGAGTTTTGGGCTGGGTCCAAATGAGATGATTTATTGTAGTATGTGTGTGGGAAGCTTGAATTAGCTACTTTCCACTATTGACCTAATTTTGCACAGGATTAGACCGATCATGGATTAAGTGATCCCAAATGCTTCCTCCTATCATTCGCTGAATCCAACCGAGATATTTGTGTGTACTTGAAAAAAAAAATCTGTTAAAGGACATTTTATTTTGAAATGAATTCAAAAGACACAAGAACAGTACAAAGTGAACTCCTGATACATTCTTCACTCAGAATGCTGCTGTTAATTTTATTTGCTTTAAAGCAGGCTTTCTACACACACACACACGTTTGCTTTTTCCAAATGATTTCAGAGTAAGTTGCAGATGTGACGCTCCTTGGCTGTTGAGGCATCTGAGTTCTTTATATATTTTGGATGTTAACCCCTTATCAGGTGAGTCCTTTATGAACATATTCTCCCGTACTGTATGGTGCCTTTTTGTTCTGCTGATGGTGTCCTTTTTTAGTTTGATGCTGTCCCATTTGTTCATTTTTTATTTTGCTTCCCTTGCCCAAGGTGATGTGTCCAGGAAAAAGTTGCCCATGCTTATACTCAAGAGATTTTTGCCTGTTTTCTTCTAAGAGTTTTATGGTTTCATGATTTACATTCAAGTCTTTGATCCATTTAGGGTTTACTTTTATGTATAGAGTTAAATAATAATCCAGTTTTACTTCTAAATATTTCAGGTATATTTCCTAACAAGGATATTCTCCCATATAACCAGAGTACGATGATAAGATTCAGGAAATTTAACATCGATACCAATATTATAATCTAATCTATATTTCATAATCAAATTTTATTTATTGACCCAATAACATCCTTTGTATTTTTCCCTCATCCAGGATACAATCTGGGATCATAGATTACATTTAGTCTCCATGTCCTTTGAGTTGGCTTCAACTTGGAACACTTCCTCAGTCTTGGTCTTTTGTAACACTGACATTTTTTAAGCATACAGAGCACTCCTGTAGAAAACCTCTTAATTTGTGTTTATCTGATGTTTTCTCATGAGTATATTCAGGTTGCATTAGAAATTTGTTCCCCAAGTCCATTTTTTTGGAGGAACCCACAGGATTCCTTTGAATGATACTTCAGTAAGTACTCACCACAACCACCCCCCACCCCCCACCACAAGCATACACATCTTTTAATATAAATCTTCTTCAGTGAAAATAACTTGAAGCAAGTATTCTTATCAATTCAAAAGCAAATAATGAACACACATGCTTAAAGGCCTCCAACATAACACCTCACCTTAGACACCAATGAGTGACCCATAACTATACTCACCTCAGCATATTTTTCATTTATATGTTGCAAGAATCAGAACTATGCACTGAAAGCAACCTCACAAAACTAAAAATGTGTTAATATACTGGGGAACTTGGAAATTTTAAGAGCATAAAACTATCATAATATCACAATCATCAATAGAGATGATTGAAAATAGGGATATTTTATATTAGTGTTCTTGAGTTTGGATTTTTACTTATAAAACTTAGTTTGGAGTTTACTTACAATGTTTCTAAAAGCACAACTTATGATATTTAACAGAATATATCATTCTTGTATACATGTACCCAACAAGCTTTTTACAAAGTGTATGAAAATCAATTGGGCCTATTTCTAAACTGTTTCTTCTATTATATTTCCCCAAGTTTCTCCCTTTTAAAAAAATCGTAGAATGTCTCTCAAGTTCTATCATCCACAGAATGTTTGTTATTTTCCCTTCTTGAGTTTGGTCATTTTTTTTCTGCACATAAATAATAGCTATTTAAGTGCTGTCAAATTTATGTGTGACAGACACGTTTAACAATAAAATCCATCTGTTTCATTTCTTTGCTTGCAAATATTCTCATTGCCATCCCCTTCCCTTCATTCCAATACATGGACATAATCTTAGTGATAAACACATTCTTTCCCTCATCCATTCATTGGTTGAGTACAAAAGCAGTAATTCTCACATTTGAATGTGTGTCTGAATCACCTGGTCACGGCATGGCATTGAGATGCAGACAAGGGTTTGCGGCTCTGCACTTCCCTCAGGCTGTTGACCGTTGTTGGTCTGGACCTTGAGTAACAAGGTGTCAGAAGATTTGACACTGAATTTGTTTTGAGCTGGAAACAGAAGGGATTTGATGGGAGCAAAGGGGAAAGGGCCGCTAGAAAGGGCAGATCTACAGGGACTAAGCAAGCAGATCTACAGAGACCAAGCAAGCAGACCCAATGGCTCCCAGCGCTGCCTGGGTGCAGTGGAAAGCCTGGTTAGCATGGGGAGAAGCTGAGGCCGAACCCACCGGCAGACCTTGTGGATGTGGGGTGGGGCAGGGGGAGCCAGGTGGCAGGAAGAAGAGAATGACTAGTAAGCAAAGAAGCAAATGTAAAGAAAACTCATCTAGAATATGCTTAATTGTCAAAGGAAGGAGAAATGTAGGCTATAGAGGGGCAAAGGGGGCATAGGAGAAAAGCTTAATATGGGAGAAAATCTTTTTTTACACTTTAGGTAGAAAAACGTCAGTAGATTGACAATGTGATGGTGAGAGAAAGGGGTAACTGAGGACTGGAGGTTCCCAAGAGGGCAGAGGGAGGTGCACAGCTACAGGAATAACACACCTGTAGGGGTTCATCTGTGTGTGAGGGGAGCTTTCTCTTTCTGCTGTATCACCCTCCCCCAGCTGGACATCTCAGAGAGCTGTTTCTAATGATGTTTTTCTTGCTCTCCAACATCTCCTTGGCAGCCCATATGCAGAGACTATGTAACTTATATCTCAACCCTTAGGGGTAACTCTCAAGTCTATTGTTTACTATGCTAAAGATGTTTGCTTCAAATTTTACTTCCTGTGACTTGGTATGATGACATTTTGAGTACCCAACTCCATCTTTGCATCATTACATTTATCATTGGACTGACATCTTAAGCACCTGTATTAGGGTTCTTCAGAGAAACAGAATTAGTAGGAGAGAGAGAGAGAAAGAGACTGATCAATATTGAAGAATTAGGGAATTGGTGATTGTGATTGTGGAGACCAGCAAATCCCAGATCTTCAGGGTAGGCCAGCAGGAGGGAGACCCAAGCAAGAGGGATGTTGTAGCTCAAGTCCAAAGGCAGTCTGAAGGCGGGATTCCCTCTTCCTTGGGGACTTCAGTCTGTTTTCTCTTAAGTCCTTCAACTGACTTGATGAGGCTCACCCACATTATGGTGAGTAATCTGCTTCACTCAAAGTCTACTCATTTAAACACTAATCTAAAAAAAAGTACCTTCCCAACAATATTCACACTAGTGTTTGACCCAAATATTTGGGTCATGGCCTAACCAAGTTGACATATAAAATTATCACAGTATCCACCTCATGTGGGTCTGACGATTAAGTAAGTAACATACATAAAGTATCTGCAGAACAGTCCAGACGCCAGGGAACCAAAGAGCAATGTGGTAATGTACGTGTGTCTTTAAGTTCTTTTTCAGTGGCATGCTTTTTTCTTTTTAACTGAAGCATAGTTGATATACAATCATGTATTAGTTTCAAGTATATAGCACAGTGGTTCAACAGTTACCCATCTTACTACATTCTCACCCTGACTAGTGCAGCTAATATCTGCCAACATAGGAAGACATCACAGAATCATTGCCTTATTACCATTGGCTTCCTATCATTCTCCATGCCTTAATACCAACCCCATGACCAACCTACATTATGACTGAGAATTTTTGTGTCAGTAGCATGCTTTTAAAGTTGCTTGAGGGGATATGGGAAAACATCTGAAATTTTTCATTTAACCCAAGAAGGATTTTGAAATACTCAGTGTTTCTTCTCCTTATGATCTTTAAGAAAACATAATTCAGTACGGTATTATGTTTCTACAAAAGTTACACTTTACAGCATATTTTTTCCTAAGTATTTTATAATGCCCTTTATTTTCCTAAGATAAAATTGATAATGTAACATAATTACATTATTGATAACAAACCAATATAATGCCCTAGGTGTACTATTTTAAGAGTAACACATCAATATATTCCTTAATACATAGACATCAGGCACTGGATTAGAATAGAAAATAGAATGAAGTAGGCAGATGCTTGCACCGCAGTCACCATGAACGCAATGGCTACAAAGACTGATACAGATATGCTGGCCTGAGGTCTCAAATTCCATGAGTACCTTAGTACTGGTACTAAGGTTGGTAATATGGTTTTCCAACTTTAGGTCAATTCTTGTTAAAATTCTGAACTTCATAAAATACAATCTTCCCTCAATTTGTACAACAGTGGCATTCCTCAAATATTTAGCGTATATTAAAATCATGTGAAAAATACATTGTGTTTGTATGTAAGGAATTAGACCCTCAATTTAGATAATTATAAACACCCCCCCCCAACATGGATGTCCAACAGGATGTTTAAAAGTCATGCAAGAAGTGGGACAATTCCTCATTCTGTGAGGTGCCCCATGCATTGGGAGACATTTCTCCTACCACCCACAGCTCCCATCCACTACGTGCCAATAGCTTTGACCCATCATGATGCTGACTAATAATGTTACTGAATTCCCCAAACACCCCTGTGGAAACTCACACACACATATATATATATATAAAATGAACTTGTTTCAATGGAAATGAGACCACCGAGTTCTTAAGTTCTAAGATTAAATATAATAAATCACATGCTGTACCAGGAAAATATTCAAGATGAATTTGAAAGGTTTATTGCACCAAATGCCACAGAAAAATGGATCAAAATAATACATGAACAAGTTTTAAGAAAAATTTTCCATACATTGGCATTGATATCTATTTAACTGATCAAAAATATAGAGTCCTATCAATTGGTCTTAATGGAGGAGCTTCAATTAACAAATCCCAGAGTTTTCTCCTTTTTTAAACACCACTTATATTTAAGCATATTGTAATCTTGCTTCCAAGATACATGGTTCACCAAATTTTGATATTTAAAAATTAACATTCAAAGGGCGCTGTTTGATTTAGGCAAATATATTAAAATATACCCTCCCCCAAGCACAATAAAAAACAAATGTTCACATTTATCATGAGAAGTTGAAGACTTTTTCAATTTAATGGTGAAAGTATGCAGGAACAAAATATTTTCAAAAGTACATATTAGTGGAAAAATCCAAACATTTAAAATAATTTTGGGGTCACTTTATATTCTTTATTTTTATGTATAAGCAACTCTAGTGAAGAACCTAAAAAGCTACAGACAAGATTTTTATAAAATCTTAGGACCTAATTATAAGAACCTCATGAACAGTTTAGTATCATTTAGCAAGCGGGAATTTTCCTCCCTCCAAAAAAGTTAATTTTGAAAAACATGGTAAGTTTAAAAAGTTGTGATGTGTAAACAGCAGTTCCATGGGATGTGAAAAGATTATAGTTACTTTCATTAAAAAACAGCACACTTCAGAAAAATGGATTGAAGCCTGTACAAAAAGCTATTTAACACTGATAAAAATAAAATACTTTGGAATTATGCACAGTTATGGAAGCTACATTTAAAATTTTCATTGTCATGTTTAAATGTACACAATTATCTTTACATTCATATCACTCATCAAGCTATTGAAAATAAAACTGCAACATGCTAGAAAGAGGTCCATCACAATAACACTACACACCTCCGCTCTGACATGCCTCACTAGCTTGCTTAGAAAAGCAAGATGCTACAAAAGCGACACTCAACAGGTTAAGACTTCAAAGTTGAAGAAACCCTAAAGGTGGAATCCTGTCAACTGAGGTAGTTTTCTCTATTTTTAAAAATTTTATATATATATATATATATATATATATATTTTTTTTGAGGTGGGCCTGGGAGAGGGTGGGACCCCTTTCCTTCCTCTTGGGCTAAGACAGAATGAAGCCACTAGGTGTGTACGGTGTGTGAGTGGGTGTATCGCAACACAATTCCATGAGATTTTTTTTTCTTTTCCACTTTTGGGAAGAGCTGAATTTCAGATAAAACTTGAATGTTATTTAAAGGAGGATTATGAAAGGGCAGCAACATTCTTGGTCTGTTTTCATAGGCAGTAGATGTGAGGGTTAGGTTCTGATTGGAATCCTGAGTGTCACTGAGACAACCCCCACACATGACCCACCTATAGTTTTCCAACAGACATTTTCCAAGAGAGAGTTTTGAAATAGTAGATCAAGAGGCAAATTATGTTTCTCAGGCTCTGGGGAGCTAGGCTAAATCTTTTTTGTATGGAGTTTAGAATCAGGCATTTAAAGCTCGATTTCCCCCTCTACAGGTCTAATTTTCAACAGTGTGTACACATTAGAATGGAGATTTTGTATCTAGGTACTTTATGGTGGGAAGTAAGGGAAGCTAGGGAAAGTGCCCCAAACTGGTAAACAAGGAAAAGGGAACTAGAGGTGAGGGGAATGCTCTAAACCAGTACAGATGGAAACAATGTAGCATCAGCTATTACAATTTATTCACATGTAGTAGAAAACAAATGAATGAGCAGAGCCGTAGGTGAGGTTCATTCTCTGTGTGTGAGGACAACCAGCAATGACATCATGGAACTAGAGAATTTAAACAGCCAACTCAGATGTTAGACAAAATAGAAAAATATAAGAATAGAAAACTTCAATTTTATGAAAGACATAAAATAAAAATTACAAATCTTGAGAGTCCTAACATACCCATCTGCATTTCACATCACAGAGAGAGAGAGAGGGGAAGGGTAGCCGTTCTGATCTATTCCTAAGAAATAATACACCAGTTTTTCTCCATTGGTACTGCAGCTATACTCTTTCAAATAATGACCTTGCATTTTTAAAATACCGACAAACTAACATAATTTGGTGTTTAAAATCAGGATTTTATCAAATACAAAAATCTTATAGTCATCCCAATCCTTGTAACAGAAGCTACTTCATATTCTTAGGTACAAAGGATACATGGAAAGGACTGGAATTAATTCATAACAGTGAAAGGAAATCAGAACCTAGTTATCACTAGCTGTACTCAAGATCTGAAAGGTGCTAGCAGTGTTTTGCTTTACTAGATTAGCTCCTGTCTTTTAACTATCAATTTTTAAAAAATCTTTTCCTTTTCCCTGGATGCCAGTACATAATCTGACATGGTTATAGTTCATGGTTTGTAAACTAAGCAAAGTTTCTTTTATATTAATAGAAAATCAAGGTTTTTTTCAAAGTGAACTATGCAGATAAACAATTCCTCATTTTGGAAGGTTTTATGATGCGTAAATTCATTTATGGAAAGGTGTTCTGGAAAGGTCATAAGGATCAGAAGGCACAGAGATGATAATGTAAAAATTTAGATCATATATGGATTATTTGTAAATGTTCAAACTAATTACTTTCACTGGTCATCCTGAACTGTTGCAGGTTTCATTTCCCACCAGGACAGCTGTGCCTTTTAAAGTATAAATAGTCATTTGTATTGACTTTTTATAGGAAGAAAGTGGCTTCGGCTAGAAGAATTCAGCAACAAAAACACTCTTGAGCTTATAGAAATAACTTTGGTAAATGGCCTCTCTTACAGAGGCTGCTGCTGAAAGCTCTGAAGTACAAGGATAAAACATACGGTTCTCAGACGGTGCACTTTGCTACTACAAACTACATCTTTGTAAGATAAGATGCTACATTGATTCTTGGGTTTATTGCACCAATGATCCATCTCTAACCTACCTGCGGCTGCATCTGAAACAAGGTAAACTCTGAGAAGATGTGAAAACACTGGGTCCCTAAAGTACTCTCTCCCCAACAGGCAATCCTCTCTCCTATGTCAGAAGGAGCTCCTACAGCCACCGGAGCTGAAGATGGCACAATGTGACTATTTATTTCACTTCTTGTAAAAAGCAAACTCTGACCTGGAAATCCACAGTCCTTGTTCTGACAGTCTTCCTGGAATAGCAAAACAGGTTTTCTGCAGTTTGGAGAGCTCATGCTTCAACTCTGAAACATTTTCTTCCTGGAATGGTCTGTACACCGTTTCTTCCCGGCTGCAGAGTCCCTTGTCCGTATGCTGCTGAGCACACGCGGCATCTGTGCCAACAGCTTAGTGTTCAGTGTAGTGCTTATGCTTCCTCCTATCAAAAAGGTCACTCTCTCTGTTGATTCATGGGTAACAAAAGGCCTAAAGTGTTCATGAAAAACACAAAGGCCATTATGTCAAGCAAACCTAAGCCTTCCAATGAAGCATCCACTTGAAAGCAAAAAAACAAACCAGAGAGGTGGAATGCCTGCTTCTTGTTTGTTTGCTGTTCTTATGCTTCTGACGTCCTAGAGAGCACAGTCCTTTCTCCTTCAGTTGAGAATCCGATTTTTCTTCTTCCGAGGAAGAACCGTCCTGAGTGTTGGCTTACAAGAGTATTTGAGCGACATACGGCGAATGAGTACTGGCAACAGCGGTCAGGAGAGGCAGGTCGTTCGATTCGATCCTGAATATTGAAAAAAGAAGTGCATTAGTTTAAAGTGGCATGGCTTTGCAGGAAAGTATTACTGCTAGCTACCACACTTGCTGGGTCACTGCTTAAAATTAATGAAAAAGTAGAGGGATGGGAAGATGATCAAGTCATCCTTTTACAATGTGATATCCCCGTAGGAGCGCCGTGTGTTCCGGAGACGCGCGGCTGGCCGTGCAAGCCGTGCAGGGTCGCCAGCCACAGCTTCCCTGTATTCCCTGGACCTCACTGTGCTGTACTTCGGTGTCTCCCATCGCTGCTCGTTGCTGCAGTCACACTCCAGAAAGCACCGTGATCCTGTGCCGGGGTTCAGATTAGTCTGAGGAAGGTGAAGAAGGTGGTAATTTCTTCCACAACCTTGGAGATTTGTTCAACAGGTTATACAGCTTGGGCCCTCAGTACGTATCTGAACCACGACATCTAGGAGAAGAGTGACCCTAACGGATACTGAATCAAGAGACACGGCGACACCAAACGGCTGGGGCTTTGTCTGCATGTCTTAAAGCGGAGGCGGATACAGCGTGGCCACTGGCTAAAGTGCTGCAGAAAGTCCTGGAAAATTAGGACAGCTTCAGTCTGTGGAATATACCCTAATACTTTCCCTTAAATTACAAAAACGCAAAACTGAAAATAAAACTTAAGAAGATGGCTGGTGTTCCTTCCTGGAGTTTCCCGTGCTAGCAGCGGCAGTGCTCCTACTGGTGTGATTTCCGGAGGATGAGTCGGCGGGGCCTCTCGTGCTGCAGGTCGGAGGACGGAGGGGGCCCGCAAGAGACGGTGTGGGAGCCCCTCTAATAACGCACGAAGGGGCCTGGAGGTGAGGGAGGTAAGCAAGCCCCTACGGTCCTCCTAACAGTGCTGCTGCCGGGCACCTGTCAGAGTTAGCGACCAGGCGGGGATCCTGAAAACCTAGGGCGCACACCTGCCAATGGGAGGCCTGATGAAGCAGGACCCAAGTACCAGTGGTAAAGAGACCTAACCAGAAACTGACAGAAAACACGACAAAGACATATGTTGCAAGTTAACTGCAAAAGCAAATGCCTCAAAGGGGGAAAATATTTTTTAAATGATGTAAGGAAACTATGACAGGAAACAATACAGTATATCACTTCCTGGGTGCAAAAGATGATAAGTCTGACAAGAATGCAAAGGCCTGAGTCTTGAAAAAAAACACTTTAATAGGCTTAATACAGAATTTCAAGGTTGGCATTATATGTGTAATATCTGCTTGCCCAGAATTAGGGGAAACATCACCACAGGTAAGGGGGATAAGTCTCCATACACACAGTGTCTTTTTGCTGTCTGCTGAAAATTTAAACATAGAAGCTTTTTAAAAAACAAAAGTCAGAATTTCTTCTAGAGAAGTTATGGCAAGGACCCTCTGGAAGATGACGCACATTATTAGTAACGGAAGCCCAGCACCTCTTCTGGGGGACTGCTGAGAAAGGCAGGAGAGTGCAGCCACCCTGCCGATGTGCCGGCAGGCTGGGCAGGCCCAGGACGATGACCTGTCCTGCCCCAGCCGGGAAGCAAACTGTAAACACAAGCTGCAGCTCCGTGTCTGACAGCTTGTGACTTTGACATCTTATTAAAACGACTACAAACAGGCCAAGTGGGATTGAATTTTCACTTTCAAGCATAAAATAATCCAGGAAGAAGACTAACATAAAGTGCCCAAAGTGTAAAGATGTGAAAAAACTCCAGTATCAGATAAAAAGAAGAGGCTGTTCATCAGGGAGCAGCAGAGGTGCACAAGCCCAAACACCCCCTTGGGGCGCCACAGCCTGTGGTTAGGGTGGCACAGCCTAGCAGGTCAGCAGGGACAGTGAAGGGACAGCCCCATCACCAGGAGGAATGGGGGCACTTCAAGGGACTCACCCCAGCACGACACCTAATTCTTTCACATGAACTCGTGTGTGTCCACGAAGATATTCAGACAGCATCTTACTTTTAAGGTACATCTCCTGTAGTCGATCTTCAAGATGCATGATGCACTGCAAAGCCAGAAACATTCACAATGAAGGCTAGAATCCAAATCTCTGCCAATATTATAAGAGCTAGAATTCTCTTAATTCATGTCTAAGTACAGAACCATAATCTCATCCCTTTCAAATACCCTTAAAAATTACAAGCCATCTCAAATCCCACCACTAGTAGGTATAAGAATTTATAAAACAATAAAGTTTACTTTTTCTAAAGGTTGTTATGATGTTCATATATATGTTCTTGTCTTCTTTAGAAAGCATTTGCTTTTTTTACAGTTGAAATCCTTCTGTAAGTGCAATTATTTCCTGCTTTATAATTCCTTCCCGTTATTAAAAATTCTTTGTCATGTGATTTTTATGGCTAAATGATTTTTGAGACTGTGAATTTACCATTATTTACTTAACCACAGAGCAATTTGCATTTTTGTTATAATAATGTTATAAACATCTTTGTTGTTTTCCTGTATCTCAGATTATTTTGGTGCAAAACTTTCCCAGAAGGAGAACAACTGGAACAAGGTTATTTTGAACTGTTTTCTGCTCTCAAGAGTATATTTTAACTAGGCTTTAATAACAATAAAGAAAAGGCAATTATTTTCAGGGCATATCTACCCTTGGAATTGCATCCAACTTCATTTTTTAGAGAATAGCAACCATCTGTGTCTTTCACCAGAGGCAAATGTTTTTGCATTTGGCAGGCAGAGCTATCCAAGCATCTTCAGTAAGACACCTGATGGCTTTGGCAAGGGTAATTCCATCATACATAATTTTCTTCTAGACCATTACATCTGTTATTTTCAAGGTAAAAGATTAACAGATGCATTGATAATGTTGATCTTGACCATCTGGGCTGCTCAGTGCCATGGAAAAAGTATCTGTTAGAGATGCAATTGTGTCAGTTTTCATTGGTTTAAAATCTTAAATGTATTGTGTTGGGCAGATGAAACCCAACTGTTAAGTGACTAGGAGTAATAATAAGCAAGGAGGTTTTCACCAATTCTCATGAAAGTGTTCCAAGTAAACAGAGTTAAGTGGTAAAAGGATTTTCTGTTAAGTTTCAGTTCCTTGTGGAGTAAATACAAAGTTTTTAATAAGAGGGTTATAAAATATTAAAAAGAATTCACATTACACTGAATCCTTCATGTTTTAAAATAGCTCATTTTCAGTGTTTTCATAGTCCCCACGAAAATTGCACGTTGCAATGTGGAAACAAAGAGAACACTGGTTTACGTGGAGTGCCTACTAAGCTTGCATTTAGACAAAAAATTGAAAAGGTTTATTAAATATAACCATTTTGAGTTTTTTCTTCCCTTCTAGGATTTTACTCCTGAGATGGAGTTGTTCAATTTTTAACTTCTGAAATTTTACATAACTTTCTCCTTTTGTACTGAAGATGGACAACTGAGATGTGAAATGTCACAGGAGCTGTGTATTAGAGAATAAAATATGAAAGTTTGGTCAGTACTTATAATAGTAAAAAACCATAAAAACTAATATATCTTTCTTTCCTTACAGAAAAGGAGACTCCAGCCTCAAAAGCAGCATGATGCCACTTGCTACTAGAAAGAAAAACCACCTACAATTGTGGAATAAAAATAAAGTCACAGGTCATCAGTGCTTCCTTCTCACATTACCCCTGGGACAGATATCCAGAAGAGTATGCTTCAGTTTAAGCCCAAATAAAGATTTTAGTGAAAAGGTGTTATCAGTCCTTAATTAATATTGTTTCATGAAACTAATTATGACAAACAATCATACTAAAGGTAGCTGTTTCCTGAGAGCTCATAACATCTAACACTATTCAGGTAAAGTGCTTTGCATGAATGATCTAATTTTACTTTCATAACCATATGAGATAGGCTCTATTATTTCCCCAGCTTTACAGATAAGGAAATTGAGGCTTTGCAGAGTCACAGAGGAAGCTGCAGAGCCTGGATCTGACTCGATGCGACTGGGCTCTATGCCTGTGCGTTGGCCATTACTGCATACTGGCTGTTAAAGTACCTTGTATTGGCACAGTGCTTTAAGAGTTGAAAAAAACAGTATCTCAGCCCTAGTTTTCAGAGGTTTCTCACAACATGCTTGCTGAATAGGTACTATCTTCATTTTACAAGTGAGAAAGCTGAGGTTCAGAGACCTTTAGGAAGGCCCCCTGTCACACAAATAATCAACGGCAGAGCCGAGACCCTAACCCAGTCACATTCCGTGGTCTCCTTGTCACACTACACTGCCACACTACTCAGGTGACGACCAGGTTTCCAAAGTACCTTCCTCAAGGCCATAAAAGTACTGACTTTTCTGAGGAATGTGGTCAATGGCAGAGTCGATCATAAGAACTAAGGAAGATTAACCACTCCATTAGCAATTAGTGTAGGTAATTTATATTCCCCAGCTTCTTTCTACTTCCTCATTAAATAGCTCTGTAAGCTCTGTGAGGCCAGAGGGGGAGAGATGTCCCAGTGCGGAGCTGTACTGCAGCGAGAAGCAGCATGCGAGGCCGCCGGCACTCCCGCAGCCCAGCGCGTGTCCTTGCAGTGCCCCTAAGCTTTTCCAGGCTATATGTCCTTAAACCTCTCCCCCTCTCTATATATATTTTCTTGCAGTCTCTTTGCACACACACACACACACACACACACACATGCATTTTAAGAATAACTTGTTTTGTATATTAATTTCAGTGTCTGGGGAAAGCTGTTGGTCATTTTCTAGGACTTTGTGGGCCTCTTTTTTGTTTGCAGTTAATATAATGTTATGAAAGTGATTTTAAAATCCTAGTCATAAAGGAACAACTGACACCACCTTGTATGGGTATAGTACTTCAAACTCTGAAGTGTTTATACAAACAGTATTCCATCTTATCCTTAACAAATTTATGAGGACTGTCCCTCATAGGACCTACAGCCCAAAGCAACTACAGTCCCTTCAGAACTGGGCTTGTTTGATAGGGATCATACAAATGGAGAAACGGGAGTTCTCCAAAGGAGGATTTTAAATTGCCTTTTATGCTTGATCTCTCCCCTCACACCTTATTTACTTTACCATATACCTTGTTCAAAAAGATCTCAGCGCTGCTCTGTTATTTGTTCCGTGGAAGGGCTGTTGTTACTGAAATTCATCCTGTTTGCTGGTTTGTGTTGCATAGACTTAAGCTTATCTCTGATTATACTAAAAACAATACATTTTAATTTGTGGTTTTATAATCAAACTATTGTTAAAAGTGTTGTTTTTCTTTTTAACTGTATCTCTTTAGCAATATGAGAATGAATACTTACAAAATCAGCAGGGAGGTGAAGCTTGTAAAGCTGTAACAAGGATTGAAGTAAACTGGACACCTGACTAGAGACCAAGACATCCTGGCCCAGTTTCATGTTGTCCACCATTTTCCTCTGACTTGTGGCTACCTGGACAGTCCACTTATCTGTGTCTGCGATGATACAGACGGCTTCAGCTATTGGCTCATCAAGCACTGGGTGCTGGAAGAGAAACAGAGTGGGTTCAGCTCTCCACGGCACTGCCAGTGACAGGGTGTCACAAATGTGCCTGTTTAGCATTAAATGAATGGTTCAGAAATTCATGTCAAGAGTTATGGAAATTTAGAGCTTTACAGGGACTTAAATAGGAATATTATTAAATCATCACTTACAATTAATATGATGAGAACTGCCTATAACAATTTTTTTCTTACCCCCAGTTAGTACACTGTAAAGGATCCTAAATGTTCACAGATAACTAAAAAGATGTCCTTCCTACATTCCAGGATGTTAAAATTCATTCCTTTTGAAACATCACACTCTCCTTTTAAAATGTAGAAAACTGGAATAAGGTGTAGGATTCTACTGCCATTTCTCCAATAAGTTTAGGCAGGGTAATTAAATATTCCTTTAACGTTATAGATTTAATCATTAAGCAATATTTATTTACTGACTATGTGTGCTACATACATAAATCAACTCTAACAACCAACTAAAACCAG
Source organism: Manis pentadactyla (assembly GCF_030020395.1). Taxonomy (NCBI): domain Eukaryota; kingdom Metazoa; phylum Chordata; class Mammalia; order Pholidota; family Manidae; genus Manis; species Manis pentadactyla. Next base: position 29,856,726 of record NC_080019.1, on the reverse strand, counting down.
AAGGGGGATGAATTTATTTGTCTAGATGAGTCCAAAAGGTCAAAGGATGGCCAATCATGGATATATTTAAATGCACAATTTTCCGTAACTGGGTAGTTACGGATACAGCAGGTTAACAATTAGTAAACCATGCCATAAGCATAAAATGGGTAAACAATGAAGCAATTTAGGAAAGGCCCTTTAAAAAAAAATCTAATGTCTTGAAACTGATCAAAGTGTAACAGCTTTTATGACGTTATGTATGCAGGATCCAGGAACAAAAAAGAATCTGCTGAGCATTTTCAGAAGACTACCTTAAAAAAACTACTTGAAGAATTATACATTCTTGGGCTACCAAATATCTAACACAAAATTCCCTTAATACATCCACAGGCCAATCCAGCTGTCTCCATTGAATCACCACATCATTTAGTAGTTACTCACTTATTTACTGAAAATAAAACTTTTCAAAGGGAGATGGAAATAGAGGGAAATGTAAATGGTGAAGAAAAAGAAATGGGGAGAGGTAAAAATATCATCAGCAACTACTTCAGTTACAATTTAAGGGGCACCAGGGTGACTGGCTGCCCATTCCTGACCTGATCTAAACTTCTATAGGGTCAGAAGGTTGACACTTAATTTGCAGTGATTCTGGAGATTTCTGATATATATCTTTCCAAAGAAAACACAACTCCAGTAAAGTGAGGGCAATTGAAACACATTAGGATTTGGCTTATTAGTTAATCTCTAAGCTTTTAGAGTAAAGAACTCTTAAGATCCAGAAGACCATGTTTGTGTTCATCACAGAAACGCACACCCACACACACCCTATGCCTTGCTATTCAATTTAAAATTCCTCTTAGGAAAGGCTCTACTTTTAAGGAATAAGTAGAACCATAATAAACAAAGGGAACAATTGTACATATGTTTCTTTTTTATGCTAACTTTTTATTAGCCGTATCTTAACTGCAGGGGTAGTGAAATCTGTCAGGGAGAATTTTTCAAGCTCACGATTTTATCAAGTCCACATATACAACAGGATACACACAAACACACACCCTTATTATCAGTAATAGCATACACAGAACAGTACTTTTGAGAAATTAAGTACTTTAAGAAATGCTACAAAACTTAAGACTGAATGATTCAGAGCCGGATCCATTCACCTGCTACTATTAGGGCTTGGAGTTTGGGTGAGCAGACTAGGAAAAAGAAATTGGTAGGTGAGGCTGCTCCCCAACATGGACACATGAACCGGAGAGTCTTACTTTGGCCTCCCATGGACCTTAAGGGAGACGAATTATGGGTAACTATCAACTTAGCAAGTAAGATTACTTAGTAAGAGTCCCCTGATGTTAAAACCCTCTTTAAAAAAAAAAGAGGACTTTTTTTTACTAAGTAACATAGAAAAACAAAGAAGCCTACACCACATATTTACCCTTTGAAGACTTCTTCCAACCATTATTGCCTCAGATTAAACAGGACCTCTGATGTTTGAAGTTTTTGTTTTTAAACATGAAAATCTCATGGAGCTTTATTGGAATTTCCCCCCCCAGCTCCCCAGCAAAATTAACCCCATGGTTTCTTACACGCTTTCCTTAGGGGTGGTGAGCAGTGGAGACAGAGAATTAGACTAAGCCCTTGTGGTTTTGGCTCTGATCCAGTCCCTCCACCCCAAAGCCCCACAATATGTACATCTGATATTTGAATTCTGAATGAAAATCTGAAGGGAATGTTAATATTAAAAACAGTCATTTCTACTTAAAATGCTTGTTTGGAAATTTTATGAACCTCATGGACACTGCTGTGTATCATTTTTATTTTCTTTCTCAAGCTGAAGAGAATCAATGTCAAAGTCAGTTTCTTGCCCACAGAGTTTGTTAAATTCTCATGTGAGAAAATGTCTGCAGTACGTTTCTACTTCCTCCACTAATGGGGACGTTCCGGCCCTCCTGAGCGCTGAGCACCCACCCACAACCCCGGCGCACCGCAGGGCTACCAGCCCTCAACGCCCCTCACGCCTTCCCTGCCAACTCGTCCAGAACTCTTGCCAGCAGCTTCCACGCCTCCCTCTGCAACTTAATAGGGCGCCTCAGAAACTTCTGACAGAGACTGGAGGACGAGAGAACGCTGGAGGTCAGCGAAGAGCTGTAGGCAATTATGAGGGTGCGGCCAGTCTCTGCCAGGGGAATGAAGTAGTGGTAACATGCTGTTGTCCCTTTTGTCCTGCTCTAGTCTGTGGGAGTTAGAAGCAATCACTTAGCTGTATCTGTCAATATCTCACTTATTCAAACTCCTTTCCTGTGAAGAGGTCTCAAGATAAACTGACAAATGAAATGCTTCTTATTAGAGGTCTTGGGAGGATTCTTGAATATTCTATTATAGCTCATTGAATCAACAGGGTAAATCTGGTTAATTCATAGCCAATAAGGATTTGGGGGGGTCTGCTTTCTGAAAATGTTAGATGTCTAGGACATTCCAGGTCAGATCTCTGAGTACACAAAATACGCTGCCTTGATTTATGCACACATAACTTCTGCTTAACTTAAACTTCCAGGAATGAGAAATGCCTACAAGGTTTGGGTAATCAGAGGAGCTGTGGCTGTGATATTTCAACACACATTGGTAATGAGCGAAGTCATTAACAAAAGCAAAGGCCCTGCAGTCGGACAGGACTGGGCTGGAATACTCCCTCTGTCACTTACTAGCTGTGGAACCTCAGCAACTCCTTAATGTGGACTTCAGTTTCTACATCTATAAAATGTGATAGCATATCATTCACAGAATTTCTGTGAGGTTTAAGTGAGGTTTGACGCCTGTGAGAAAACTGCATATGAGACATGTTGCATGGTGCCTAACATGTGCTAGGTACATTCGATTTGCTTTCTTACACCAGCCCCTTCTTTATATTAATCGTGCCCACTAAACCCTCAAACTTCCTAAAATACCACATTATCACTTCTCTCACCAACTCAGAAACCTGCTGTGGCCTGTATCACCCAGACACTTGAGTTCAAACTTCTCTTTTTCCATACTTAAAGCTCTTCACAGTTTGGGTTCACCTTCTACAAATATTTACTCCCAGGGCTCTCTAAGAGGAACAGCCTTCTCCAGGCAGGAAGGCTCCTGGCTCTTACTTATCTCAGGCTGTGTGGAGGATCTCTGCCCTGCTGTCTTCTAAATCTTCCAATCCTTCAAGGACCCAGCTGGGGTCACATCTTCTCCCACCCCCACCCTACAAGGCTTCCTATGTTCACTGCTCGTCCTTCACTTCTTAGGGCATTTACCATCTACACTTTGGCATTTAATCACACTATCTTAACTTGTTCTCAACTTCACATCTGTTTGTCTACTTAGTGATTTCATAAGTAACTCATGGAGAAAAATCACATTTTTTCTTCTGTAGCCTCTACAATGAGTATAACAAAATGCTAGTCATGTGCTAATCATCTAATACAGGCTGGCTCTGCTGAACGATTCTCCATTCAGATTTACTTTGGGTGCTAATCCAGTTCCTATTAAGTCATCTGCGTAATTATCAATATATTTCTTTTCCGTGACTAACATTTAAATGACTAACATTTTACATGACTACCTATTGCTAACTTAAGTGTAGGAAAATACTGTTCTTACATACATACTTCCTATAATTAGTCCATCATGCCATTTTTCCTGTGGGGTGGCCAGGAACACTGTCCTGCTCTAAGATAGGAATACTGAGGACAAAAAATATAAGTGTTTAGCAAGTATCTTGGGTTGTTAGAAATACAGAATCTAGGAACTCATTCAAGCTTTCCAACTTTTAACTCAACGAGTCTGCCAAGCCCTTTACTTTGGAATTCTTGGACCTTGTCAGGGTAGAAGACAGACTGCAAGAAGTGTGAGTGACAGTCTCAACTTAATAGGTGAAAACACAGTTGCCTCTGTTATGATTTTGCTGAAAAACTTCTCCACCTTTATTCTTTATCAGTCCTCAAAGATGTCCAGCCCACATGTGTATTAGAGACAGCGGGAAAGCAGACAGTCTTCTGTACTCTTAACAGTTCTAAAATCTTCACACTAGTTACAACAGTGCAGATTTAACAACTAGGGCAGAGCCACTGGGCAGGCTCGTCAAATACAATGGGGCAGGTGATTCATGATTCAGGTATTTGGAAGTACCTCCCTACATCTTTTATTTTTCTCTGGAATATTCTGATAATAACACATAAGATTCTTTGGCATCACTGTATTGTCAATTTCTTAATCATTCTATATAAGGTAATTCTGGTAGGTTTTATAACTTTATTAAACTGAACCTGAATAAGAGGGTGCAACATAACAAAACACCTTTTGAAGAGATTCTCACCATTATGTTACAGCACCATGACTTAATAATATGACCCTTTACTTAACTTCAGGTAAGGCCTTTAATTAACCGCACAAAGAAAATGGGATGATCACTGCAGGGAAGTTCACCTTCTCAGTGCTGGCTCTTGGTTAAACGTCCTCAGATCCCCTTTTTTATTCTCCTACCTTCGTAGGGGTGAAGGCCCCTCTACATACCCACATACTCCACTGCCCTGGAACTGAAGATTTAAGCAACATTACTGGCCAAACCACCCCAGTTCTGGATGTCTAAGAGCCGTGAATTAGGAACTGCAGATCTGTGTGGACTGCTGACCAGTAACAGAAACCCTTCAGCCTCACATCCATCAAGAGAAAAGAAACCTTGTTATCACTCGCTGCTCTTAAAACACTTCTTCCAGTCTGTAAAATCATCCAGAATACTGTTTTTCACTAAACGCTCAGCATCTAGATTTCTCCTGACAGCAGTTTTAGCAAGAGAATGGGTGGACAGAACCTCCCGTGGTGGCAAAGTCAAAGCCAGCCCTGCCCGGAGCCTAAGATGCTCATCAACTCCATCAGCCAGAATCACCCTCAGCTTCCTGCAAGAGCCACATTGGCCCCTGTACCCTCCCCAGGCTCCCTTCTCGCCCTCCACTGCATAGACTCTCTCACACTGTTTTTACTGCTTATTTACGTCTTTGCATTTCCTGTTAGATTTCAAACTCCTTGAGGATAGGTGCCATGTCTTCTCTCTGGCTGCTTACAAGAGTTTTCTTTGTCTTTGATGTCCTGTGGCTAAGCGTGGATCTGTTTGTATTTATCCTACTTGGGAGTCAGTGTGCTTATCTGAAAAATCACAGTCATTCTTTCTCCAAATACTGTTTTTGCTCATGTTCTCTGCTCTACCCTGCTGAATATTCTATAAAAATGTCATTATAGTCTCTTAATATCTCTTACTTGCTCTTCCATATTTTTCCATGTATTTTTGTCTCAGAGTTACATTCAAGATATTCATGTCTAACCTCCGTGTCATAAATTCTAATTGTCACCAGCTGTATTTAATTTGCTCTGCTCTTTAATCTATCCCTTGAGTTTTAATTTCAATAACCGCATTTTTCAATTTTAGATGTTCTTTTACAAAACCAGATCATCCCATCTTTTCATAAGGTTCCAGTTCCTTCTCTTTATCACCATAACCATTTTAGAGGTGTCACCCAGGAGTCAGGTCAGGATGTTCCAGGAGTGTGGATTCTCCGGCTTGTATTCGCTTACTCTCCCTTCACCATGGTTTCCCACGTATGGTCTGTAACCTCTGAACATGAGCCCACCTTGTTGGGTGTGTTGTGTGTTTTGTTTTATGTGTCATATGTGTCTCTTGGAAACAGGTTCAGAGCCAGTCACTAAAGGCTTCAGTGTTGATATAAGGTAGAGAAGAAGAGAAGAATCAATCATTTGGGACTATGGGACCTCACTGAGGGATCCTGGTGGTTCACCAAAGGTGGGGCGCTGGGAAGCCCAGACCTTCATGAAGACACAGGGGGCAGAGGAAAGCAGCGGGGAGTCTGGGAAAGTGGTCTGTGGGGGGTTCAAAATAAATGACCTTCTGTGGGTTTGTGCCTGTGGCTGTGATCACTCAGGTCCTGGGCTGACACCAAGTTCAGCCGAGGGGCTTGCAGATACAGGGTGAAACCCTGGAAGCAGCTCAGTTCTCAGGCTGGTCACTTGCCAAGGAAAGAAACCATTTTACGTCAAGGAAAGGTGCTCAGGGTCAAAGGGTCATCAGGCTAAAGTTATGAGAGGATGTACGTGACTCCAAAATAAAATATGGGAGTTGGTAGCTATTTTTTGCAGAAAATGGCACAGATGTCCAAATATTTTGTAACTGGTGAAAAAATTTGGGAAAACATCAAAACTAGACATGTGTCTAATATTTACAAAATGCAAGAGAAATGAAGCCTGAGAGACCTATAATAAGCTTTCCATTCTCCTTTAGGTAAAGCAAATGAACACAAAGAGCCACAGGCACCATGTCTAAACACATTACTCTTCCCCTTTATTTTTTAAAAAAGACTCTGCATTTTCTCATTACTTCAGAATAAAGAGATACATAAATCCTCAAAGTTTCACCCATATTAACAAAAACACACTCCTGAGCCCAGTTCCATGGGGAATAGTCAGCTGACATCACACTGAGCATGCTCTCTGAGCCAGGCACCAGAGGAGGAGCTGGGATAGGAAAGAAAGTAAGTCTCCCTTCTGTTTCCAGGGGCCTGGAGCCTAAAGGGACAAAGACATTGGAAGCAGAACGAAGGTATGGCGAACTGTGTTAAGGAACGTGGAGGTGAGAACAGCTGAGTTTCACCTGGGGTGCCTCGGGTGGTTTCAAAGAATAGGCAACATTAGAACTGGGTCTTTAAAAGTGAACCAAAGTTTATTCAACAGTACCTTCAGCAAACGAAGCAAATGTACACAGGTAAAGAGCTGTGAGAAAAGGTGGACTGTTAAACAATGGCAAACTGTGTGACTGGTGCATAAATGGAGACGTGTGTGTGTATGTGGGTGGGGTGCATATGAAAGACATGCAGGGGACAATTCCAGCCTAGGAGTTTGTATTTTACTCTGTAAAATAAATGGGAAACTCTTAGAGCAAAAGAGTAAATGATCATAATAATGTTTTAGAAAGAGCCCTTTTGTGGCACTGTACAAGATGATGGGAAGAGGGGAAAACTAGATACAGGGATATCCAGTTTGGAAGGTGAAGGGGAACTTAAATAAGATTACAGTCACAGTGAGATGGGTAGAGAATCATGAAGATTTCAGAATAGAGTTGGTACCTAGAGATCAGTATTTTTGCAAATATTTAAAAAATCACAGTCCACAACAAGAAATACAACATAACATCATAATCCAGTGTACATGCTTTTAAATGTGTGACTGGGCATCCATAAGTACGTGTATATACACACACACACACACACACACACACACACAAAACAAAGATTTCCTAACCACTGACACAGTGCTACAGCCCCAGGGCACTGTCATGCTTATTATCCAACACAAGCAAAAGAAAGCAACAAGAGGTGTTCTAAAATAGCAGATCTGTGCTACACAGGTGTTTCCTGTGTAAGGAACTACTGACTGTAAGGGCCTTGTTGCCTTGAGGCACATAATGCTGCCTGTGTTACTTAAGTAGTGATTTATCATTTGATGTGAGGGCTGTTCCTCTGTAGTCTTTCTGGCTGATTACACTGCGTGGCTTAATTAGGTATTCACATGCGTATATCACAGCCAGGCTTTTAGCAAAGCTCCTTATCTGTGCTACTGATTTCCATATGATATTTCTGGAGTCAGTCTGTTGCTACTCTTAAAATTAAATGAAAGAAGCTGCTGTATACAACTGTCACTTTGTTTTATAGGTTATTCTGTAAAATACTTGAAACCCTAGAGCATAGTTAAAAAAAAAAACACCAAACAGTAAAATGTGATGTTAATTTCAGTCTCCATGACCCTAACCTGCAGAGTCAGAGCCTTCTGGCCTGCTCCTTGTGGTTCCGGGGGCATCAGGACAGTGGATGCTTTCAGCACTGCGTGAATGCACATATGGGTTCTGTCCATCACCTCCAATGGGAGTTTCCCAGGAAACTCACTTACAAAGCACTTTCACATGTATTAATAGCTAACCTTTACTGGGGCTTAGTGTTACGCCAGTTGCTGAGCTAAACACTTGATACGTATTATCTCACAGAATCTTTAAACCAGACCTGTAAGTACTGTTCACTTTATAGGAGATGAACTGATGCTTAGAAAAGTGAAGAAATGTGCCCAAGGGGTGAGCCATAGACTCACATTTGTCTGACTTAACAAGCCAAACTCTTAGCCACTGGGGTTATAGTTCATCGTCCCTCTAAATACATTTTTCGGAGGCTTAGAGATGCCAATTGGTTTACCTGACTATCAGCAAATGAATGGTAATATGAAGACCTGAGCCCAGGCCATCAATGTTCAGTCAGTCCTCCACCTACACCAACGGAATACCCCTAACATTGCCTGGGACGGCAGTATTCATGGGCAGCAAGCACGCGGAAGAATAAAAGAAGGGAGAAAAAGCTTCTTGAGGGTCACAGATACAGAGTGGAGTTGGCTCTCATCCTCTCTCCTATTTTACCACTTAAAGTCAAAAGGAAAACAGAGAAAGAATGCATTTTTAGATCTGGCAAGAAGAAAATGAAACTAAATAGTACTTTAATTTAAGGCAGCTGTATAATCTATATGCTAGGAGGCAGAGGAACAGTTCAAATGACAGAAAAGAGGTGGCATGTGGATTAAACAAGAACATGTGTTTAAATATTTAAAGACCATCAGAATCTTAACATGTGAAAGCCAGCAACAAAAATGGAAACAAATGAAGTTAATATCTTTCTTTCATAAGAGACTAGAATAAGGAAATACACAAAAAAGAATTCTTTGTACTGAAAGCTCTAAAATGCAATCCCTCAGTGAGAGAACTGTACAAACTTGTCCACCACGGTTATAAAAGTGCACATTGACCTAACAGATTTGAGTCCAATCATACACAAGTCTAGAAAAATAAATCAATTGCTTTTAAAGTTTTTAAAAGTCCCTCTCTAAAAACAATTATGAATATCAAAGCCCAATAAAGTCTAACATGAACACTAAAAATGATGAACATCCAAAAAATAGGTTTTTGAAATCAAAATACGATAAAGCAATTGATTCAAATCTTCTCTTCCTCAACAAGCTATTATTTCAGCTCTAACTCTGGTTGTGCTTGTTCTTGGATCTCTGCTTCTTTCTCTGGCAGCATACTCAAGAATTTAAATAATTACTAGGCTTTACGGAGCAGTAAATTCAATATAATGTTAAAAAAAACCCTCCTAATTTATTTTTCAACAAATATTTGTAAATGGTGATTCAAAGTTGGGCTATTTTTATTTAAAACTTCCATAGACCAGAGTCCCAGTCTGAGAGGCAGTTTAAATGGAACACCACTTCAAAAGCGAAATTCATTATGATGACTGTGCCAAGTGAAATTAGAAATCCACTAATACTAATTGGTTACATTCTGAATGTATTAAACATCTGAAGATATTTTTATGAACCCATCACAATTTCCTATTAACACCCATGCATGGCTGCACTTGGGATGTATCCACAATTTGACACAATATAGGTTATTATGCTTAATAATTTTCTATCTCTCAGGGTGATTGCATAGCCTAAAGAAATGAGAAAAGCTACAGTGTGAAAACACTACTTCTGAAAGGAAGGAAAATAATATATGAAAAATCTTTAAGTATACAAATAGAGGAAATATGGATTTATCTTTTCAACTTAAGCACTATAGAGCTAGATGGTCACCACGAAAACCTAATATACAGCAATCAGAACTTGTCAGTTCTGACAAATTTTGGTTCTTCTAAATGGTTTTACAGATAGGGTCAAGGAGGATTAATGCAGACAACCCTGTTCACACACAATTTCTTGGCACCTCTGTGAGAAGCAGGAGGAGCTTCACAGAAGAAGGGGCCAGGGAGCAATACTGATGTTCTTAAATCCAACTAGCAGCAGAGCAGAAGGAAAACCCCGCAGGTTTTGTATACATACATATATATATTAGAACATACATATGGCTGACTGAAAAGGAGAGGAGGGCCTCTACTTCCCTGCCTTAGAGCTACAGACTGCACACAATGTGTGTAGGTCTCTAGCTCACCGAAGCATCATGCGTGGCTGGAGACGACCTAGGAAGACAGCACTGTACAATGAGGGCATTGTTCCTACTCTAAGGTCACTGACGTATGGACCTCTGAAATGATGAACAACTGTACGGTGTTCATTACAACTATGAAAAGAAAATATTATGACATTCCTTACAGAGACAAAAGCATTCCGGGAATACCCTGGTGAGGGGTGGTGCCCAACCACAAGCAGGGTGGGGTCAGGAATGTCTGGGTACAATTGCGGACACACAGGACTGGCCTTCCCAGCCCCTGATCGGCCTCTCCTCATCTCTGCTCTCCACCATTCAGGCAGGCTAGGGAGACATTTGCTTCCTTGCTGAGTTTTTCTTCTCATTTCACACAAACACCTTCTGCCTATTTGGCCTCTGTTTGATGTATGTTTTGTCTTCACTGAGGAGATACTCAAGGCCAAAGATAACATGGAGTGCCGTCTGTTCCACCTCTCAAAAAATACTTGTTGGCTGAGGAGGTAAGTAACAAGCCAGAGGAGGTAAGTAACAAGCCAGATTCCAATCGTCAATGAGGACTTTCCCTACTGCACTAGATACAGTGTTTCCAATGCAAAGCATTTATTTTTGCACATCTGCCCAATAGCAGCTCAATTAAAAACAGGCCCATCAGACTGACAGTTTCCTTAACTGCTTGGTTCCTGTCATGCTGAAGAGAGAAGAAAAGGATTTAATAGCAGCCACAGGCAATTTTCCAGTAAGACTTGTTAATCTTTATACAGTTATCCTCATGCAGCCACCAAAGTAAACTTAATGACAAATCGGTTAAAATAAATTACTTTTAGGAACTTGTAAGGATCAGATAAAAAGCAAACCATATGTGACATCTCTTTGGTCCTCCTCGGTACGGCATACAATTGTCACCATCTGTGCTGTTTATTGTGTTTGCCCAGCCTATCTGCCCCCAGCTGCCCCCAGATACATTCTTTGCCCTTCTCTAACCCATGTGGACCCAGGAGGCTGACCTCACTGGGCCACAGGCCTGTACCTCCATCAGGTATGACCTTGTGCTCCAGCTGGGCTCAGCCCTTGGGAGGAACCGGAAGAGCGGAGAGGCTGGAGGAGAGCTCAGGGGACTATCCCTGACCCACTCAGAGCTCCTGCAGCCGTGCAGCCCCTCTTCCAGTGCCAGCTCTCCACAGCTCTGCTGTCACTGCTCCTAGCCGCTGCCATCCCTGGGTGCTTCATCAGCCCTCACGGGTCCCTGTAACTGCATTTCTATACACAGTCCCTTAATAACACCCTCTTCAGTCTAAACACCTGTTGCAGGCCATGACCCTGGCTGACACACTGTCAGCAGCTGGTGGCTCCAAGGCGGAGTCACTTACATGAACCGTGTGGACCAGATCAGCCACCAGGCACTGCTTCAGCTTCTCATCATTGCTGGTCCCATGAAGCACCAGATCAGGCATGTATGTGGGGCAGTAACCTGCCAGAAGTGAGCGGCCAAAGTTTCTTACATTCAGGTTGCTGATGCTCTGAGACCTAGAAAAACATTGGCCCATTAGAACACCATTGCTCGCTTCCCGCACTACGATGAGAACAAAAGCTCTGGCGACACAGCCAGGGGAAAGGGACTCCCGGCCCGTATCAGCGGTCCTCCGTGAGCCCGTGATCTGCATGGGACAGCGAGGGGCTGGAAGAGGAAAACGAGTTTTTGAAATGGAAGGATGAAAAAAACAGCATTTTGAAGGCTGGTTACAAGTTTGTTCTTATATTTCACACTCAACATCCACCAGGCAGTGTGTGTCAGGGGAGTGAGGAAAGTGACTCTACCGGGGGCGGGGGCGCTCTTGCCGAAAGCCTGGCTTTAGGAACGCGACACATCTGGACGGGGTGGTGCTCACAACGGTGCGGAAGAAGAGAAGGCAGCTCTAATTACTGCTCTCAGCACGAACCAAATAATCAGCCTGATGGAGGGGGTGCTGAGGAAGAGGGGGTGTTTCCCAGCCACTTCACGCCGCGCTGACCTGCAGCAGAGAAGCCGTGGGCGAGTGTAACCCACCATGTCCGGGCGACACCCCTGCTGCCGGCACCCCTGCTCCCCGCACACAGACGGCGGGAAGTTAAACTCGCTGCTCCCCCGCTCCACCTCCACCACACCTGTCAGCTCCCCCCACGCGCCGCCTGGTTCAGAGCTCCGACGCGCTGAGCCAGGGACCCCCTGGGGAAGGGCAGGCCGGACATTTGTGCCAGTTTGATGACACTTCTCATACTCTGAGGGGAAAAAAACCTTATGTGTAAAAGAGCCAAAAACCAGCCAAGAGCAGCTAACAGGACCAGGGGTGTTAGGTCCAGAAGCAGGGTTTGAACTCAGTTCCCCCCGCTTCCCAGCCTACTAGGGTTACCTGGGCAGAGGGAGCTCCACCTCCAAGGCTCCTTCTGTGCCGTCACCGCTGGGCCCGAGGTTCCGCGCGGCAGAAGCACATGCTTCGTCGTCACTGTCTCCAAGGGCGCTGTCCGAGCTTTCGTTTCTGGGAAGGTCTCCTGCAGCCCTGAAGTCGGCCTTCCCGGCGGCGGCCCCCCCGGCGGCAGCAGAGAGGCCAGAAGCCTGCTGTGCCCGGCCGCCGGGCACCGGCTCTGTGGGAGCGCCTTCCGCCGCCTTCAGACGCAGATCTGCCGCCCTCTCCGGCCCGCTCACCCCCGGTCCCGCCACACCGCCGCGAGGCGCACGCGGCTCCGCACACCGGCCGAGCTGCCCGGCAGCACCCGCTGCAGCCTCTGTCCTGCTGCCTCTGTCCCCAGGGAAACCCTTCCCAAATGCACCCGCACCCCCATCAGGAGACTGACTCTGAGGACCGCGGACATTCCTGCGGGGGCCAGGTGGGAGGGGGCGCCCGGAAACCCGCTGGTCCCGAGCCGGGGCAGCGGCCTCCCTGCTGGCGGCCGAGGGGCAACTTGCTGGCTCTGGATACTGTCTACAGGCTGTGAGCCGCTCCTCCATCGTGTTGGTGCGGCTCTCAAAGTCAGACTCTGGAGATACGGAGCTTCCAATTTGGAAAGTGACCTTTTGTAAGGGAGGCCTCTCCCGGGGATGTCTGTCAGGGCAGGGCCACGCCGCGGACCGCTCCAGGGGCTTCTTAGGCATCGCCCCCATCAACTCCTCACCGACAGTCCGCTGGCTGACCTTCAGTCCTGCCCCCAAACCTTCATACCTGGAGAGTGTTGAAGGGCTGCCTTGTGGGGCCTCATTTTTACTTTTTTCATCCCCGCAAAAAGCACCCTGAGGTTCCCAGGAGCTGTCCGTCGCTGGCTCCTGGACCCTCATACTGCAGGCTTCAGAATTCTGATCTAGCCTCTGGTTCCCTTCTTTGTTAGGTTTGGACCACAGGCCTCTAATGTCAGTGCCCTCAGGGGCCGCAGCCGGCCTCTCAGGTCCAGAGCTCCATCCCTCAGCCAGAGCTGGTGGCAGGACAGCGGGAAGGAGGGCAGGCTCACTTCTCACGGTGACTACCACATACTCAGACTCCTCCACCTCTCCCCTCTCCAAGGCTGTCGTGATGTTGCTCCCATTTAACACTTGTTCACCTTCACCGTGATTCCCACTCCAGGTCAGCTGGTTCTCTTGCAGCTCAGAGCAACGGAGAAAGTAGGTCAGAACATAAAGGATGCGCTGGACCAAATCCTTCTGCTTCCCCACCACTATGGTGCGAGTCAGACGCACTGGAGAGCCAATGGCTCCATAAAGATCGCCTGGAGAGCAAAGTGGACAAAAAAGACAGAGTCGTTTGGGGTGAGCATATGATGCACATGTCAGTCTTTAACAAGAGAAAACCAGATGACTTCCACTCCCAAACTAGAATCACTTCTTCACACACCTGAGAGAGGCAAAGAGGCAGGAACTAGGAGTGACCATGCTTTCGTTCTGCCTTCAAAATGGAAAGTCTGCCTGGACAGGCCTGGCACAGGCTGCAGCCCGCTGCTCCGGGGGCAGGGGTACAGTGCTGGCGTGCACAGCCTCTTGCAGTGCTGGTGAGGTCTTCCCAGGCAGCTCACTGGGCCAGCCGGCCGACAAAGCTCCCACCAAACCCAGCACCCTGAATATGCAACCAGATTGAATGCTGGATCTTGGAAACTAGAATTATGAGTTTTGTTTTAGAAGAATCCCAGGACAACAGGCTTTGGGGTAAATGCCAAATTCAGGGGTATTTGACTAGAAGTGCAGTGAAATCAAGTCAAAATACTTAATGAAATGGCCTGTTCAGAATTCTCTCAGTACACACAAAGTAGAATCAATCTAATTAACCAGAAGAAAATCACTTAGTCACAAATAATGAATCTGAATATTTTCTATTATTTACATGAAAATTCTACTGGAAAAAAATGTTCCATAAGTTATATCCTGACAAGTTGATTAAAAACTGCCTTATGAACAATGAAAATTTAGCTTAAAGGTGGAAGAAAGGCAATTGTGTCAACAAACCCAGCAGTTAAAATTATTGCATTTGATAATCTGATTATTACATTTGATAGGTTGTGCATTTGATATCTGGATAATAATAATATTAACATTACAACAAAAAAACAACATTTACTGACTGCCCAGACACAGTGCTAAGTGTTTTACATGGATTTATCTCGCTTATGTCTCTACATAAACAACCCTGAGTCAGAAACCATTATAGAATAATCAGAATGTTGAAATAAGTCAAAACATGAAGACATAACCAAATGAAGGAAAGAGGGTACATGGTCATATTTTTAAACAGGAACTAAGGAAGTTAGAACCCATCAGAGGAATGCTTCTAGGGAAAGGGAAGGCATTTTTACAAGAGCAAATACTAATTAGATGTAGATTAAGACAGGAAAAAGTTTGAGACGTTAGGAAGTACCTCCTCTGCAGACTATTCCCCAGAGTAAGGCTACTGCTCCTAAGAATGTTTTCAGGACAGGACAGAAATGATATTAAACAGGCCTCGCCATAAAGAGACTAGATTGTAGGCTAATAGAACTTTATCTTTGAGGCTTTTGCAACTGTCTGAGAAATCACAGAAGAGTCCAAAAGAGTAACTCAGGGCTGTAGTCTGATGCTCAAGTACTTCTGTTTAACAAAACTTTCTTGATTAGGAGCTTAATAGTGTTACTTCCCTATGATTACATCTGCCCACTGCTGCAGGGTATCACAGTCATTTCAGGAATTCATGAGACATTATGTTAAATCAGTCTTAATGGTAATAAAGAACACAAGCATTACCTATCTGCAATCTAGTAAAAAAAAAAAACAGAAGAAAGGGCACTCAACATGTCAATATTATTTTTTAGCAATGCATTTAGCTTTTGGTATTGTACATTTTCATAATAAATGGGAAAATGTAAAACAAGGAAAGCTATTAAAAATACAATTTATAATAATTTAAACTGTAAACTATGAAGAGCAATGTGTGTGGAAATAGGGCCAAACTACATAAAATAATGCATTATTAAAATAATATTAAAGATATAGTAGATCTTGAACTTCAAGGCAATTGTTTGAGTCCTGGACTTACAAAGCTACTAATATTAAAGTAGGTTCCTTTGTTTTCCTGAGTATAATTTTGCATAAGAAAGAAGAGGTTGCAGAGTGAAAGTAAGAAAACTCACCACCGTTGTGCTGTATGCTTAGGCACAGTTAAGACAGGAAAAATGATGTTCTGTGTTTTAAAATAAACACAATTTAAGACACATCTATAAACTTAAAGAAAGATAGGAAATGGGAGAAAGAAGAAAAAGGAAGGGGTAAAAAGAGTGTTCACTTACAGGTGACACAGAGAGCGGTCACGGAGAGTGCCCCGTAGCAGCGGGTGCGCAGAGTGGGCGGCAGGAGGTGAGTGAGGGGAAGGAGCCAAGGAGAGCACAGCAAGTGGGACAGAAATGAGCCAGGAAGGAGGGAAGCACAGAGACGGGGGCAAGAGGTGAAGGGAGACGCAGAGGGTGACAGGTGAGAATAGCAGACAGGGCAACACATGCAGAGCAAGGCAGAGGGGGAGGGAAAGAAAAAGGTATCAAGGGAAAGGGAAATGGTATAAAACAGAAACAGAAACAGAAATGAAGAGGAGGACAAAGAATAAGAAAGAGGGAGAATATGGTGAGGAAAGAGAACTGAGGAGCAGAGTAGAGAGGATGACAACGAGACAAGTGAGAGAGGTGGGGACACGGAAGCACAAAGGGGCAGGACGGAGACCAGGAGAGAGCTGAGCGCCCGGAGGGGCTGCCAAGCCTGGGCTACTGGCTGCTCAGCCAGCGTAGCTCTGAAGTTCCCCCAGTCCTACACAGTGTCATTTATTGTCACCTTATTGTCACTTAGTTCAAACTATTTTCTAATTTCTCTTATGAAGTACTGTTTGGCTTCGGGTTATTTAAAAGGGTTGTTTAATTTCTGAGGAGGCAGGACTCTTCTCATCATTTTTTGATTTGTAGTCTAATTCCACTGGATTCTAAAAAATAAAATTTAAACTTCTAGGGGGAAAAAATGAAGAAATTTCAGACTTTACTTTTCAATGTCACAGACACAACCCAAGAAAGAAATACATTTTATACTGCAACCTCACAAACCCCTGGAAACAAATATTTTACAAAATATGTATGCATCACTCTGATATTTTCTATTCTATTTGCACCTTTTGAATGCTTTTTTGACCCACTTAAATGCTTCCACAACCCACCAATGAGTGGTGATCCTCACTGGAAAGCCCTCGTGTACAGCATGTGCATTAGGCAGAGGCAACGACTGGGTCTCTGGAGGGAGAGCCCGTGGGAGTGGGAATGGCCTCAAGGGCTGGTTGCTTCCAGCTTCTCCCCCATTCCTTGGAATGCCCAGGAGACAGGAAGATGTGGGCCCAGTGGTGATGTACATCCTGGCAAGATTCAGATACGCCCTTGAAATAATTCAAGATAGAGTCTTTTCTAGTACTTAGTAACCTGGGTTAAAACTACATCTGCATCACTGTATATTCCTGGCAATTTATATTTTCTCATTTACTGTGACTTGATAAATATTTAATGAAAGTAATTATAATTGAAAGTGTTTCCTTTGTCAAATTATTGAAGCCCCTTGATTTTCTGTAATGCTGGAAACTCAACCATCACTTACACTGGGTGTTATGATGGTATCACATGACTGTGTGTCTGGGCCTCAGCCCCTCCTCACACCACCCCTGTCCATAGCCAGAGCCCTGCTGGATTGCATGGGGGAGGGGAGGATCGGAGACTTTCAATAATACCTGTTTTCCTTTGGAAAAGGACTGAGCCCATAGGAAGGCACTTTACCTTGTATGGCTGAACACGGAATTAATGGCTCTCAGTTAGCTAAATTTCAAATAGGAAGCATGTCTAATTATAAATGCATGTATCTAATTAAATGCACACTATTTATCATTGTTTTTAAATGGGTGACCCAGCAGCATTAAACACCATGTTTCCTTAATATCCGGCTCCCTTCCTTTCACGACTTGATACTACATTTTCTCATGACTACTGCTCTATAAAAAGAAAAATAGGCAGAGCCAAGATGGCAGCGTGAGTAGTTTAGTGGAAATCTCCTTCCCCAAACATATATATTTATGAAAATACAAAAAATACAACTATTCCTAAAAGAGACACCAGTGGATACAGTACAACAGCCAGGCTACATCTACATCTGTGAGAACTCACATCACACGAAATACAAGCCGCTGTCCGGTGGGACCCAAATGCCCCCCCACCCCAGAACCCAGTGGGAAAAAAGGAGTCGGAACAGGGAGGGAGTGAAAGCCCAGGACTGCTAAACAATCAGCTCTAGAAATCCACACCCAGAGCACAGTTACATAGTGCACAGGGTGCTGAATATTAGAGAAACAGAAAAGCAAAACCTGCGGGCAGGTCCCCACAACTGGCACCCCTGAGACAAAAGAAAAGAGAGTGCTTTTTGCAAGTCTTAAAGAGACAAGGACCCCACAGCTGGACGAAGTCGTCCCCGCACACTTAGCCAGCAGCTAGGAATCCCGGGGAACTTTAGGCGCCCTAATCCTCTGGGCGGTAGCACAGCTCTGAAGCCCCTCATGGCATTAAGCAGCCTGCCAGTCATTCCCCCAACTGGCGCGGACCCCGACACACCAGCCCAATAGTGGGCGAGCAGCAGAGTGTGCCGGGGGCAGCGGCACCAGAGGGGACCAGGAGCAGCCTGTGCTAGCCCGCTGCAGCAACTGAGCGGCCCAGGAGCGGCCCGTACGCGACAGCGACCATGGCACCAGAGGGGCCTGGGAGAGGCCCGCACGAGCCCGCGGAGGCGGTGACCAAGTGGCCCAGAAGTGGCCTGTACATACCAGCGGTGGCGGCGCCAGAGGGGCCTGGGAGCAGCCCATGGGAGCCGGTGGCAGCAGCGACAGAGGAGCAGCACAGGAGCAGCCATGCTCCCAGCAGCTGACTGGAATCCCAGCCCGATGCACAGCTGCCTGGGCCAGACCTTAAGGCCGATGCTGGCACACAGCTGCCTGGCAGCCCCGCTATTGTGGAGGAACGCACCCGTTGTGCCTGCAACTCCCCGCAGGGCTCTGCGCTGCTCTGAAGGAGACCCCGCCCACAGCATCTTAGGGGATTAACCCGGTGGCTGCCCCAGGAGTGCGGGTAACTGACACAGGCAGCGCAGAAGGGCAAGGTAACCAGCAAGCAGGAAAGGACTTTCTTATCCCAGCTGACACACCCGCAACCTGCCTACAGCCACTGCTATCACCATGAAAAGGCAGAAGACTTTAGTCCAGTCCAAAATAGTCCAGACAACTCCTGAGAGAGGATCTGCAGAGACAGACCTAACCAGTCTCCCTGAAAAAGAATTCAAAATAAAAATCATAAACATGCTGATGGATCTGCAGAGAAATATGTAAGAGCTGAAGGAACAAGTACAGAGGGTGATTACAGAAATAAAACAATCTCTGGAAGGACTTAAAAGCAGAATGGATGGGATGCAAGAGGCCATTAATGAAATAGAAACCAGAGAACAGAAATGCATAGAAACTGATGCAGAGAGAGATAAAAGGATCTCCAGAAATGAAAAAATATTAAGAAAACTGTGTGACCAACCCAAAGGAACAATATCCACATTATAGAGGTACCAGAAGAAGAAGAGAGAGAAAAAGGGATAAAAAGTGTCTTTGAAGAAATAATTGCTGAAAACTTCCCCAAACTGGGGGAGGAAATAGTTGCTCAGACCATGGAAGCACACAGAACTCCCAACAGAAGGGACCCAAAGAGGACAACACCAAGACACATTATAATTAAAATGGCAAATATCAAGGACAAGGACAGGGTATTAAAGCAGCCAGAGAGAAAAAAAAGGTCACCTACAAAGGAAAACCCATCAGGCTATCATCAGACTTCTCAACAGAAACCTTACAGGCCAGAAGAGAATGGCATGATATATTTAATGCAATGAAACAGAAGGGCCTTGAACCAAGGATACTGTATCCAGCATGACTATCATTTAAATATGATGGCAGGATTAAACAATTCCCAGACAAGCAAAAGCTGAGGGAATTTGCCTCCCACAAACCATCTGTACAGGACATCTTATAGGGACTGCTCTAGATGGGAGCACTCCTAGAAAAAACACACAACAAAACACCCAACATACGAAAAATGGAGGAGGAGGAATAAGAAGGGAGAGAAATAAAGAATCATCAGACAGTGTTTATAATAGCTCAATAAGTGAGTTAAGTTAGACAGTAAGATAGTAAAGAAGCTAACCTTGAACCTTTGGTAACCACAAACTTAAAGCCTGCAATGGCAATAAGTACATATCTTTCAATAATGACCCTAAATGTAAATGGACTGAATGAACCAATCAAAAGACACAGAGTAATAGAATGGATAAAAAAGCAAGACCCATCTATATGCTGCTCACAAGAGACTCACGTCAAATCCAAAGACATGCACAGACTAAAAGTCAAGGGATGGAAAAAGATATTTCCTGCAAACAACAGGGAGAAAAAAGCAGGTGTTGCAGTACTAAAATCGGACTAAATAGATTTCAAAACAAAGAAAGTAACAAGAGATAAAGAAGGACATTACATAATGATAAAGGGCTCAGTCCAACAAGAGGATATAACCATTATAAATATATATGCACCCAATACAGGAGCACCAACATACGTGAAAACAAATACTAACAGAATTAAAGGAGGATACAGAATGCAATGCATTCATTTTAGGAGACTTCAACACACCACTCACTCCAAAGGATAGATCCACCAGACAGAAAATAAGTAAGGACACAGAGGCACTGAACAACACACTAGAACAGATGGACCTAATAGACATCTACAGAACTCTACATCCAAAAGCAACAGGATACACATTCTTCTCAAGTGCACATGGAACATTCTCCAGAATAGACCATATACTGGGCCACAAAAAGAGCCTCAGTAAATTCCAAAAGATTGAAATCCTACCAACCAACTTTTCAGACCACAAAGGCATAAAACTAGAAATAAATTGTACAAAGAAAGCAAAAAGGCTCACAACCACATGGAGGCTTAACAACATGCTCCTAAATAATCAATGGATCAACAACCAAATTAAAATGGAGATCCAGCAATATATGGAAACAAATGACAACAACAACAACATAAAGCCCCAACTTCTGGGGGATGCAGCAAAAGCAGTCTTCAGAGGGAAGTATACAGCAGTCCAGGCATATTTAAAGAAGGAAGAACAATCCCAAATGAATAGTCTAATGTCACAATTATAGAAATTGGAAAAAGAAGAACAAATGAGGCCTAAGGTCAGCAGAAGGAGGGACATAATAAAGATCAGAGAAGAAATAAAAAACATTGAGAAGAATAAAACAATAGAAAAAAATCAATGAAACCAAGAGCTGGTTCTTTGAGAAAATAAACAAAATAGATAAGCCTCTAGTCAGACTTTTATTGAGAGAAAAAGAGATTCAACACACATCAACAGAATCAGAAACGAGAAAGGAAAAATCATGACAGACCCCACAGAAATACAAAGAATTATTAGAGAGTACTATGAAAACCTATATGCTAATAAGCTGGAAAACCTAGGAGAAATGGACAACTTCCTAGAAAAATACAACCTTCCAAGACTGACCCAGAAAGAAACAGAAAATCTAAACAGACCAATTACTAGCAACGAAATTGAATCAGTAATCAAAAAACTACCCAAGAACAAAACCTCCAGACCAGATGGATTTACCTCAGAATTTTATCAGACATACGGAGAAGACATAATACCCACTCTCCTTAAAGTTTTCCAAAAAATAGAAGAGGAGGGAATACTCCCAAATTCATTCTATGAAGCCAACATCACCCTAATACCAAAACCAGGCAAAGACCCCACCAAAAAAGAAAACTACAGACCAATATCCCTGATGAAAGTAGATGCAAAAATACTCAACAAAATTTTAGCAAACCGAATTCAAAAATACATCAAAAGGTTCGTACACCATGACCAAGTGGGATTCATCCCAGGGATGCAAGGATGGTACAACATATGAAAAATCCATCAACATCATCCACCACATCAACAAAAAGAAGGACAAAAACCACATGATCATCTCCATAGATGCTGAAAACGCATCCAATCATGATAAGAACTCTCATCAAAATGGGCATAGAGGGCAAGTACCTCAAGGTAATAAAGGCCATATATGATAAACCCACAGCCAACATCATACTGAACAGTGAGAAGCTGAAAGCTTTTCCTCTGAGATTGGGAACAAGACAGGGATGCCCACTCTCCCCACTGTTATTCAACATAGTACTGGATGTCCTAGCCACGGCAATTAGACAAAACAAAGAAATACAAGGAATCCAGAATGGTGAAGAAGAAGTTAAACTGTCACTATTTGCAGATGACATGATATTGTACATAAAAAACCCTAAAGACTCCACTCCAAAACTACTAGAGCTAATATCAGAATTCAGCAAAGTTGCAGGATACAAAATTAACACACATAAATCTGTGGCTTTCCTATATAATAACAATAAACTAATAGCAAGAGAAATCAGGAAGACAATTCCATTCACAATAGCATCAAAAAGAATAAAATACCTAGGAATAAACCTAACCAAGGAACTGAAAGACCTATACCCTGAAAACTATAAGACACTCTTAAGAGAAATTAAAGAGGTCACTAACAAATGGAAACTCATCCCATGCTCCTGGCTAGGAAGAATTAATATCATCAAAATGGCCATCCTGCCCAAAGCAATATACAGATTTGATGCAATCCCTATCAAATTATCAACAGCATTCTTCAATGAACTGGAATAAATAGTTCAAAAATTCATATGGAACCACAAAAGACCCCGAATAGCCAAAGCAATCCTGAGAAGGAAAAATAAAGTGGGGGGGGGGATCTCGCTTCCCAACTTCAAGCTCTACTACAAAGCCACAGTAATCAAGACAATTTGGTACTGGCACAAGAACAGAGCCACAGACCAGTGGAACAGAATGGAGACTCCAGACATTAACCCAAACATATATGGTCAATTAATATACGATAAAGGAGCCATGGACATACAATGGGGAAATGACAGTCTCTTCAACAGATGGTGCTGGCAAAACTGGACAGCTACATGTAAGAGAATGAAACTGGATCACCGTCTAACCCCATACACAAAAGTAAATTCGAAATGGATCAAAGACCTGAATGTAAGTCATGAAACCATAAAACTCTTAGAAAAAAACATAGGCAAAAATCTCTTAGACATAAACAAGAGTGACTTCTTCATGAACGTATCCCCCTGGGCAAGGGAAACAAAATAAAAAATGAACAAGTGGGACTATATCAAGCTGAAAAGCTTCTGTACAGCAAAGGACACCATCAATAGAACAAAAAGGTATCCTACAGAATGGGTGAATTTATTCATAAATGACAGATCCGATAATGGATTGACATCCACAATATATGAAGAGCCCACACACCTCAACAAACAAAAAGCAAATAATCCAATTAAAAAATGGGCAGAGGAGTTGAATAGACAGCTCTCTAAAGAAGAAATTCAGATGGCCAACAGACACATGAAAAGATGCTCCACATCGCTTGACATCAGAGAAATGCAAATTAAAACCACAATGAGATATCACCTCACACCAATTAGGATGGCCAACATCCAAAAGTAAAACAACAACAAATGTTGGTGAGGTTGTGGAGAAAGGGGAACCCTCCTACACTGTTGGTGGGAATGTAAATTAGTTCAACCATTGTGGATAGTAGTATGGAGGTTCCTCAAAATGCTTAAAATAGAAATACCATTTGACCCAGGAATTCCACTCCTAGGAATTTACCATAAGAATGCAGCACTCCAGTTTGAAAAAGACAGATGCACCCCTATGTTTATCGCAGCACTATTTACAATAGCCAAGAAATGGAAGCAACCTAAATGTCCATCAGTAGATGAATGGATAAAGAAGATGTGGTACATATACACAATGGAATATTATTCAGCCATAAGAAGAAAACAAATCCTATCATTTGCAACAACATGGATGGAGGTAGAGGGTATTATGCTCAGTGAAATAAGCCAGGCAGAGAAAGACAAGTACCAGATGATTTCACTCATCTGTGGAGTATAAGAACAAAGAAAAACTGAAGGAACAAAACAGCAGCAGAATCACAGAACCCACAAATGGACTAACAGTTACCAAAGGCAAATAGACTTGGGAGGATGGGTGGGGAGGGAGGGATAAGGGTGGGGAAAAAGAAAGGGGGCATTACAATTAGCATGTATAATATGTGTGAGGGGGTACGGGGTGGGCTCTAGAACACAGAGAAGACAAGTAGTGATTTTACAGCATCTTACTATGCTGATGGACAGTGACTGTGAAGGGGTATGTTGGGGGGACTTGGTGAAGGGAGGAGACTAGTAAACATAATGTTCTTCATGTAATTGTAGATTAATAATACCAAAATAAAAAATAAGAAGAAAAGTAATGCCCTGTCTTCTGCAAGAAGAACTGTGTAACCCAGGGTGTGTCAGCATGCTCTGAGTTTTCTGGGGTCAGCACCCACTGGTTGTGTTTAATTCATTTTTAACACCTATGAACTCTTCGGTCAATCCCTTTAGCATGCACCTATTACCTCCCTAACTGTGAGACATGTGTGCTTTCCCTACACATCTCATGACCCAGGGCACAGGGCAAGACATATTTTTCATCCATAATGTGGAAACAACAGTGATAGGTCTGGAATGAGAAACTAATTAATTTAAATGTGTAAAAAGCACTTAAAAACAGTGCTTGGCTCACAGTGTCATCTTTCACAGGTATTTTCTCAGATAAGAGTGCTTTTCTCCAGTCTCTTTTCCTAGAAAATGCCATTTAACATTTCCTTAAGGAGGCCTTCCTTGAGAATCCCCTCCAACCCCTCACTGTCTCTTTCAATACCCCTCTAATATTAATATTCTCATCAGCAGAATCAATAACAAAAGTGCTTTATATAACAGTTTCATTCCCATAGCAACCATGAGCCATTATCAGCCTGTTTTACAGATAAAGAAACTGAGGTGCAGAGAAGCAAAAATCATGGCCCATGGAGACTGGATCTGACCCGTGCCATCCAGCTCTGGTGCCCATGCTCTTAGCCACTACACTATACTGTCTCTCTCCTATCAGAGGAGAGATCAGGATGTTTTGAAATGCTTTGAAATAGTCTGAATACAAATCTGCCTCTTCCACTAAGCAGCTTGCTTCATGAGGCTGAGCAGCCTATGTTACTCATCTCTGCATCCCTGGCATGCAGCATAGGGTCTGGAGCAGAGTGAGCATGCGAATTTCCCCTTTCAGTGAATGTCTGATGAGTGAGAAGGTCCTAGCATACACCTCTCCTCCATGGGAGCCCAAATATGCAATCTGGTCTTACAAGTCCCAAACTCTATAACCAGCTATGCCAGGGCATCAGATCCCTATACCATGCCTAAGGACAAAGCTTTGGGGAAATAAATGCCACCAACTAATCATAAGGAAGCAGTATAAATACAAGGTTTCTGACTTAAGCTAAAATTAAAAAGGTGAAATCACAGTGTGCTGCTGTCTATCTTCTCTTTTTTTCTCCTATTCAGTACATCCTCTAGGGCAGTGGTTCTCAGCCAGGGGGTGTCTTGTCCCACAGGGCACACTCAGCAATGTCTGCAGACATTTTTGATCAGCACAACTTTGGCGGTGGGGGGGTTTCACCTGGCAGCTATGCAGTGATGGAGCCAGTGATGACGCTTAACATCTTACGAGGCACAGATGGTGTCCCCACCCCCCGCCCACCGGCAGGAAATTGCCTGTTCAGAGGTCCATGACACCAAGGTTCCGAGGGCTGCTCTACGGAGGAGGGCCACTGTGGCACGGGAGAACAGCTTACCTGCACTGCTTTACAGAAGCAGAACAAAGCTGCTAGCACACAAGGAAAGGAAGGTGGTGGCCTTATGAGTGGAATCTGTGGGTCAGTCTCCTATTGCCCGACAGCCCAACGGTAACCCTGAATTGCCAGTTATCAGTGATAAATTCTAGTATTTTCCCTATTCCCTCTCATAGAGTCTCTGAAAAGTCAAGTTAGGTACTAACCCAGCTGTGCCCAGAGAGGATTATATGGATGTGTTTTGGCCAGCGTGTTCACTGACTGAGAGGTGCGTTTCTCTGAGAAGGCTTTAATGGGAGGGTGATCAACAGGCATGACAGTCGGTACCCAGGCCAGGTGGTAGGTTAACACTGCAGTCAGTAAGGCAGCAAAAAACCTTGGAGAAATGGAAGAAAATACAGCCAGGTGAGTCAATGCAGAAAGAGGCATGTCATACGCAACATGTACATTGGTCATGGAATTTGCATGCAACGTTCCTGAGAATGAAGCTTACTGGTTTTTGTTGATCTGTTCTATCAGAAATGTAAACTCCTTGAGAAAGCGCTGGCAGAGCTGAGTTTTTTCCAAAGTACTGGACATCATAGTAAGCCATATGGGTTCAGCTATCCTGGGAACAGAATATAAGTTCCAAATAGTCCCTCTATAGAAAAGAGAGAGACACAAAATGGTCACAAATATGATTTTGGATAATCTCTGGATCTATATACACCTTAAGAGATTCAAGCAGTATATAAAAGGGGTCAGCAAACTATGACCCACATACCAAATCTGACTGCCACCTTTTTTGTAAATAAAATTTTATTGGAACACAGCCATGCTCACTCATTTATGTATCATTTATTATTGCTTTTTCACAATGGCATAGTTGAGGAGCTGTGATAGAGACTCTTTACATAAAAGGTACACCAACTTTTGATACAAAATACTCATTTTTAAAAATTAAAGTATCATCAATATACAATCTTATGTTGGTTTCAAATACACAACACAATGGTTCAACATTTACCCATATTATCAAGTCCTCACCCCCTCCAGTGTGGTCACTGTCCATCAGCATAGTAAGATGTTACAGAATCATTAACTGTATTCTCTGTGCTGTGCTATTGTCCCTGTGACCAACAAATCACTGTGCCCCTTCATCCCCTTCCCCCTACCTGCCCCACCCACCTCCCCAACTCCTCCGCCTTGGTAACCACTAGTTTCTTCTCAGGGTCTATGAGTCTACTGCTATTTTGTTCCTTCTGTTTTGCTTAGTTTTTGTAATCCACAAATAAGTGACATCATTTGGTACTGTCTGTCTCTGCCTGGCTTATTTCACAGAGCATAATACCATCTAGATCCATCCACATTTGTTGTGGCAAATGGGAGGATTTCTTTCTATGGCTGAATAATATTCCATTGTGTTTATGTACCACACTTTCTTTATCCATTTATCTACTGATGGACACTTAGGTTGCTTCCATATCTTGGCTATTACAAATAGTGTAGTGATAAAGATAAGGGTGCATACACCTTTTCGAATTAGGGATCTTATTTTCTTTGGGTAAATTCCTAGGAATGGAATTCCTGGGTCAAATGGTATTTCTACTTTAAGTTTTTTGAGGAACCTCCATATTGCTTTCCACAATGGCTGCACCAATTTACATTACCATCAGCAGTATAGGAGGGTTCCCACAAAATGCTCATTTTTAAAACAATTTATTTTTAAAATGCCTGTGTCAGAATTTATGTACATTTTTATAGTAAAGAAATGAAGAAAGAAGTATATGCTACAATAAAAATGTGACCAGAAGCAACTCAATTCTCCCAATTTCTAGTTAGTGCTTTAGTTCTCTAACCCAAAGCACCTTATTCATTTCAGATGAAAAACGACAAAATGACCTTCACTGTACTATATACTAAATTTTTTATATGGACCAACAGAACTCTAAGCTACTAGGGAAACTGACTAGTCTAGTTCTAGCATGTTACAGATTAAGAAACTGAGGCCTAGAGACGTTAAGTTACTGGTACAAGACATACAAACACTGAATGATATGGTCAGGATGACAATGCAGGTCTCCCAGTGCCTGGTAGCGAGGGCTCTCCTCCAGTCTACATGACTCACAAGTGTTCTTCCAAAAAGAACACTAACTTAGCTTAGCATCTCTGCTGGTTTCTTTAAATTTAAAACATATCCACTCTTTCCAAATCAAGATAGATGAAACATATTCTGACTTGATTTTCTAGCTGTGTGCCTAAAAGAATGGAGACACAACAGAATTCTACCTTGGCAAAGACCAGTATTTGCTGGGTTAGGTGGCAATGACAAGTTATATTCACACGGAACTGGGATTCATCTGCTGCAACGAATGTCTCCAAACACTAACACTATTTCGTCACCATTTCTGGAGGGGTAGGTTGTTACGTAACAGGGCATGTCTGTGTTCACGGAGGCTGTCTGGTTCTGTGCTTTCAGATTCTTGACCTCTGAAAAATTGATACTTTCATTAAACTAGTCTACAAACTCTCAAGCACAAGCAAGTTTTTAGCTGTGGCCAGAGCAGAACACCAGGCAAATCCAGTGCTGCCCACATAAGCATAGAAGGTTTACCAATCATCACACTGACATTAAAAAGAGCCCAACTTTACACTATGTCTCAAATATATGATTTAGGTCTTAACAATCACCAGATAATGACCAATGTGTTACTTGAGTACTTTATACATAACCCAGGGTTCAAAAAATGCTGGGGATTTTGTCCCATGCAGCATTATTGAGTTCACTAGCATATACCATAAGCACAGCAAAAAAATTCCAAGAATTCTCAATTTTATTTTTATCCTTCAGCTGCAGAGTAACAGTTTGACTCATTAGCTCATCACTGCTCAGAGTAGGATTCCATTCCCCATTGAGAAACTGGCTCTGAGAAATGGTGCCACAAATGCAGCTCAGCATGGTGCAAGAGTGTCCCACCTGTTACCCAAAGCAGGTCACCTCTCCAGCTAGACACCTGGGGCAAGGGCTCCAGAAAACTGGCCTTCAGAGAACAAAGGTCATGACTTGGAAACTGAAGACACATTGGGGCGGTCATACCATTTAAAGTCCGGACCAGGACACTGGGTATAAACTAGGACTGTCCTGGCAAACTGGAACATCCATCTCCCTGACATACATACTCGCTCCATCTATGCTTTGGACAAGCATCCCTGAACTCTAGTTTCCACATCTGTAAAGTGGGGTTAATAGTGTTAACCCCTACGGCTTTCATGAAGATGCCATCCAATAATAGACAGGCTTTTAAGAGACACCTGAATATTACATTTCTCCATTCACCCTGTTAAAAACAATCACACAAAGGACTGCCTGTCAGGAAGTAATGAGGATACTTGGTGCTGGTGACTTAAATTTTTTGCTCCATTTGGTGTGTTTCTGTCCTGAAGGAGGGAGCTGCTAAAGTGACTAATAATTGCCAGCCCCCCGGTTTTTCCATGTCATGGTATCTGTGTATCTCTAGATCCACAGCTGTCGCTGCTGCGGCTGCTTATAAATTTCCTCTACTGGATTTGGCAAGTTGTCAATTTACCTGAATTCTCCCAGAGCTTCCATCAGACGGCTGACATAAAACTGCACACGGAGACTAGACTCTGCTATCTTCCTACAGGAGATCATAGCCTTCATTGAAGAGAAAACAAGCCAAATTACTCTCTGAGAAGAGATTCCTTTACAACTACCTACTGGGCCCTTATCAATGAGACATTATAATCAGAACACTCAATATTATACTCAAAAATTGGTGATTTACTTCATCAGAAGGCAGTAATTTCCGTTCCTAAAGCCATCCAGCATCTGATGCCTACTATCCATGTTTAACTTCTCTAGGAAAGTGATCTGATACTTAGACAAAGAGATTCTACCATCTTTAAAGCCCCATAATTGCTTCTCTATTTGGCACCGAATTACATTCTCATACCTTTTCAATTGCACTCTTCAGCCTGTTCAAGTGAGATTCAAACAGGGGGAAATGAGAAAAGAAGAAGTCCTGGAAATTCCTTTGTGCTTCTTCTAGCTCACACAGGGAAAAGATGATGCTTATGGCGATTTTCTTCCTCCGAACTATGGCTGGATTAGAACTACAGGTTTCTTCAACTAAACTGAATGTCTCATCAGTTGACCTGAAGGAAAAATAAATTTGAAAAGTTGCCATGCATCAAAGAATCACACTGAAGATAAACTAATGCCAGAAGATGACCTTCAGAAAGCTAATCCAGAATACTTAGCATTTTAACTAAGAGTTTACCTCTAATTCATTTTCTAGTCTGTCATAAAAAATGAAAATATCACCTTGCCATATGGTATCATGAAAAGAAACTTAAATGAAAAGTAATTTTAAATGCCCCCCTTGTTGTTAGAGCCTTAATCCTTTTCCCTTGGATTATTTTACATCAGATTGGTGGTATTTAGAAAGGGCTGTGAAACATCTGTTCACTCAAAAAATAGGACCTCTGTTTTGGTTGATAGGTATCAATAGATAAGAACATTGGAAGAGAAAGAATCCTATGTGGTATTCTGTTTAGCCAAGGCATCATGTTTGCATATTTGTTGATAGCTGAGACTTACTTTCCCAAGGCTATTAAAACCCCTGGATGAAGTTACTCCTGTAAATGCTCAGATTAAGCTGTGTAATTGATTGAGCTCTCTGGGAAATCCCTCAAGCAGAGACCTACCTTTCTTCTTTTATGGAAAATTCTCAAAAAAACCTTAAGATTATTTTAAGAGACTCTGCTTCTATGATAACAGGATCATGAAGACAATAAATTCTGAATATAAATTCAATTTGTCTTAATAGGTAAATCTCACAAATACAGCCCAACCACGTCTTATTTAACTATTCTGAAAAATAAGCATAACTACCACATAGTTACCAACAGTGAGAAAGGAAATAAAAATTTTTTTTCTATAAAGATACCAAAGCAAAAGGACAGAACATATTATAAATGAAAGAATCTAGCCTGGCACAAGTAGGTATACAATAAATTTTCTCTTTCTCATTGACTCCACCCTTTAGTCTCATATACCTGCCAAATATGAGAGGGTACTGCTTCCTCTATTTTTTTTTTTTTTTTTTTTTTTACTACAAAGTACAACATAACAATTACTTAGGCTTGGCAGAATTCAAGGCAGTTAGCCACCTACTCTTTGTCTTAAACTTCTTATTTTTGCCCTACTCACAGTCTATAATGTTCTTGTGATTTCAAACATATCCACATTTTGGAAACATACATACATCAAAAATTTTATGGTCAGGAAAGGTACTTTACTTTTAAAGGAAAGGAGATAGACATCTTATTTTAACCTCAGAGGGGTACACTATTGTTTCTCTTGACTTCAAACAAGATCCCAGAGATACAGATGTGGCTGATAAATCAGAGAAAGACTCTCACTAACAGACATGCCACTGGCAGGACATGATTTCCAGGTCCTGTTGTAAATGCTACCATTAAAATAAACCATCAACTATTTTCCCTGAGAGGAGAAGATCTAGGGAGATCTTAATCATCTATTTGTCAGAAAAAAAAACAACATTGAGGCTTTTTTTAGAATTTTACTTAATTTCATACAATGCTTCCTCTTCTTTTCCAATGTACCTGTAGCATAACTGTTCTCTGCACCAAGTTATTTCTGTTCTGTATAGGAAATCCTGCACTTATATTACATCAATACTTTCTTGCAACCCTTTCTTTTTTCCGGCATCTTCCATTTCTCTTCTTTGTCAAACGTAAAACGACCATATCAGTCCATTCATCTTTGGCCAATATGGTCCTTAATAACCAAATTGTAGTAAGCATTTAACCCTATGCAGGTTTATGCATCTTCATCTTCACCCAATAGACAACAGCCAGCTCTGCTCTAACACAGCAGAGAGTGCCACCTACTGAATTTCTGAAAAAAACAGCCATATTTACATTTTAAAAGTTATTTTACAAGGAAAGAGTATTTCAGAATGTTTCTTAAAAATTTAAGTATGTACCCATATATTCATTGTATCTTCACCTTCAAGTCACCAGATAAGGTACATAGACCAGTTCGTAAATGTGGCAACTGAGGCAGAGTGATTAATCCACTTGCTTCAAGTACAGAAAGCTTCTTAGGGACAGTGCTGGAGTTAGAACTCAGAGTTTCTAGTCTAGCCTTATTTCTTGGACTTGGGAAATGATCAGGGATTCTGCCCCCATGTCTCATCCATCTGCTGGTGTTCATGCCATCAGATGCATCACGCCAATGGGAGCACTGAGAGGAAATGGCTGGCAGCAACCACGCCAGCTGACAGGCCTTCAAGTCAAGGAAAGACTGCCACTACACACTTAATTTCTCTCCTTATAAAAAAAAATATAATTTTGTTTACACTAATGAATAACTATTTACATACATTATGAGTACTTCAAGATCATAACTAAAACAAATATTAGGATTATTACATACATCTCAAATGATTTATAGTTGATATCAGGATTGTTTGGTCTAATTGCTTATGTCAGCTTTGAACTTAATGCTGAATCTATGTATTACATTGGAACATATGAATTCACCATTTTTATAGGTCAAAGAATATTCTACCAGCAACTTTATATGGTTGGTTCAATTTAACAACTCGAATCAAAAGCGTTTCTGGGACATTACACCTTGCTCCTTTTCTGTTTCAACAGCCTCACTGAGGGATGACGTCTCTGTTGCTTCTCTTCCACTATAGACAGTACCTCTGCCTCTGCTGGTAAATGCCCAAGCTTAACTCTCCATCCATGACCAAAGCTGACCACTGGCACAGCAGGGGGCAGGGGGTGTGAGGCACGGGTGTCAGTGTGAAACCAACTGTTCAGGACAGTGTGAGTATTATGCTTTCTACTTTTAACTCTCTTAGGAAAGAAGTTTTTGATTACTGTGCATTTTCTTTCAAAGCCAAAGGCAATTGTATTTCTGTTACCCACTGTTCTCCTGTCTAGCATAAGAAACTAATTTTCCCACCCACACACCTGCCAAACGGAAGAGATCAATTGCAACATCCTTTAAATGAAGGGATCTTCAGAGGCACAGTGATTAGTTCAAAATGTTGGCTGCACTTAACGCTCTCAGTATTAAGCAGAACTGAACTGAGAGCCAGCCTCATGGGCCTTCGACCCCATTCACCCAGAGCCCTGCTCTCAGAAGGGGCCCCTGCCTGGTTTAATGCTTTGTAGTTGCCATTTTGAATTCTTAATAATTTTATCTTTGAATTTGTATTCTGTAAGTGAAGTCTAATGGGACAATGAAACATGAACATGAGTAGGGGAGACACTGGGCTGCTCAGTACACACTGGGCTCAGGCCCAAGGGCAGGCAACCCAGACACTGAGCTGCTCACCTACATCCCCATGTCTGGGCACTCCAGGGTGCTGTAAGTCTGGGCCCAGACTGGTGGCTGAGACAGCAGAATTGACAGAGGCAGCAGTGACCTCAGCCCTGGGAGAGAACAGCGGCGCAGGCAGCTCCGTGACCCATGGCGGAGGCTGGCTTGCCCATCCATCATCACAATACATCCCTATCAAGTCTGCACACACATTTGACTCGCCAACCTGAGCCTTGGGGGCAGTAAATTATTAAAAGAGCCTACAGTGTACACTGCAATAGAGCATATCAGGGAATAATTAGAATTCTCCGAAGAGTTTTAAATTTTCTGCTTTTGAAAATGCTGCAAATTGCCAACCAAATGTCTATAAGCATAGAAATAGAAATTAAATGTAAAGATTGTCACAATGGACAGAAAAGAAATCATACTATTTTCATATGAAGCTTCAGACGATCAAATCATTAATAAGGAAGCTATTTGAAAATTAATTTTTCCTTATAATTGAAGATGCAGTGATAGAATGCATAAACAGGTATTTTGAGTTATACATGACTAACTTTCAGTTTCTTGTAAGACCCCTGCAAGTTACAGAAAATGTTAGAAAAAACATTAAAGTAACCTTATATAAATTTAGATTTAAAACTAAATTCAGACTTCCACAAAAGGGAGTTGTGTGAAGAATTAAACCTTTCAGAAAAACTGTTCCACAAGAATTATCTAATACAGATGTGCCAAAATTTGTTTTTTTGAAAGTTTAGCAGAAATTTAATCCAGTGTTGTCAGAACCTATGGAACTCCAGAAAGAGTTGCATTGGCAGAAAGATTCTGCCAATAAAAATCATCAAATGTTTTTGCTATATTGCACTTGCCAGGAGTGATAATGCTTTTAATTTTATCAACTGAAAGCAAAGTTGCTGTATAAAATATAAATTTTGATGACTTAAACAAGTGAAGTTATAGAATAGCCAGAAAAAATTTTATGATGAATCAAGATGTAACATTATTTATTATGTTATGTAAAATTATGACACCAAATCATTGTTTGCAATTCACAAGTTTATGTTATTATTTGTATTAACTAATATTCCTATTATGTTTTATAAATAAAGTAGTTTTTAAAGAAAAGCTTTCATTTTCATACCTTTAATAGTACTTTTGCCTGCTTTTTGAACAAGGGGCGCTTTTTGAGCCCAAGAAACTTATTTTAGTTGCAAGCGCACTGGACATTCATTAGTTCCCAATGCCAGAACTTGGCTCAAATAAGAGTTTGAAGAATTTTAGAGTAGGCTGGGAACACTCTTCAGCTTTACACTTATGCCTCAAGGAATGGAAAAGCATTTCTTGGAAAGACAAGGTGTCTACAGGGGAAGACTTCTGAGACCCATCTATCTCTCCCGACCACAGAAACTGTTGCAATGACAGTGAGGAAGGTGGGGCCCCTTCTCCTGACACTTGGGGTAATCATGATGGCAGTGATTAAACAGTGGTAAATTAGTCATGGTGGCCAAGATTTTACTCACCATATCTTGTCTTAGCCTGACTTGACTTGTATTATCTTATTTTACTCTCCCAACAGCACTGTGAGGCTGGGACTAGCACAATTACTGTGCCACAGATGAGCAAGCAGCACTCGGGCTCCGGTTAACACACGCTCACGCTCACCCTGGGAGTGATGGAGCCAGAGCTTGCTCCAGCTATTCTGCTCCAAATCCACCAACCACACAGGTCCCCAGGAAGTGATGCAGCTGCCATCTTTTCTTTTTGCCTAGCTCCCTAGGATTGTGAGAACAATGGGAGGAGAGAGGCAAGCAGCCTGACATGTGCCACACACATGCCCCAACCCCTCATTTCTCAACTTGTTCTCTCACCACCATCTCTTTCCCAGTTCCCCCCAGAGGCCCCAGGGAGTGCTCTCTCCCTCCTCTGAGTCCTGACACCAGCGGCGCTGGTAACTGCTAGAAGAGGATGTAGAGGAGCTTGGGGATGGGAAAGGTGTAATCAAAAGGCTACTTAGTGAGGCTGTGGGGAAGAAAAGTCGAAAGTTGAACACTGAGGTAAATATGTCCTCATGCAGCTACTTAAAAAATTAGTTGCCAAGCTCAACTTTCAGGTTCTACCAGACATATCCAGCAGGGGGAGACTACACCTTCTTTCCTACTAAGATTTGGACAGCAAGTCTGCCTTCCCCTAGCACTTGTCATTTAACATCCTTATGCCATTATTTATGTGCATATTGTCTTGGCCACTACTTACTACTCCATAAACTACTCAGACACAGGCACGTAGCTGAATCATCTTTACACCTTCACAGATCCCTGCACACAGTGATTACTAGCCAACTTACTACATCAACCTATTTACAAGTTTACATGAATTTTTATATGAATTTTACATGACCCATCTTAATTCCTTTTTAAGTTTTTCGATTGTAGGAAGAAAAGGCTGGAAGCTACTAATGTAACATCATAAGAAGCTAAAAGATTATTTTTCACACAATTAACTTTAGATCTACAAACCAACTGCAATGAGGGCAAAAAACACTTCAATGGCATCTCTATAAACTTATTCATGACTGTTCAATAATTTAAGTTTTACAAAGACAGTACATCACAATCCTTGAGTTCATATATTTTAAAAGGCACATTGGTGTCAGTGTCAGCCAAGGAAGAGATTCATTCCATCCTTCTAACCTACAAGGGATACATCTGGAAGGGAAACAAGTCAGAGAGCATACTTTAAAAAAATTAACACCAAACACATGGCACAATTCCTCAGTGTCATCCAAACCAGGATATATATAATATATATATATATATATATATATATATATATATTATATATATATATATATATATAAGCTTTTATATTTATTCTTTCCAAAAAACTTCTAACTTGTAAGTTTTTAGGCTAAATTGAAACTAATCAGAAAGTTCCAGCTCCTTTTCCATTGACAACAGGTGAGTACGGTGTCCTGCCAGTTTAATCAAGCTACCTGTACTAGTACCTTCCAACTTGCACCTCACCTCCTCGGAATGATGCCATTTTCCAAACTTGTTGTCTGACTTCGAAGCCAGCGGCGCTGGTAACTGCTGGAAGAGGATGTAGAGGAGCTTGGCGATGGGAAGGGTGTAATCAAAAGGCTGCTTAGTGAGGCTGTGGGGAAGAAAAGTCGAAAGTTGAACACTGAGGTAAATAAGTCCTCATGCAGCTACTTAAAAAAATTACTTGCCAAGTAAGCTCAACTTTCAGGTTCTACAGGACATATCCAGCAGGGGGAGACTACACCTTCTTTCCTACTAAGACTTGGACAGCAAACATCCTTTAAAAAGGAAAACTAATGAAAAGAAACAGGGATTACAGACATAGCAAATGCACCAATTTTCCAGCCCCACATTACAAATGCAAAGTAATTACTATTCATTCACTCAGAGTGTACGTTAGAGATTTCTGATAAAATCGTCCACATAACATAACTGTTGATATTGCTGCGTGGGAACCTCAAACAATTTCCTCCTCTTGACTGCTCTTCATTCTCTATTTTGGGTTGAAATCTAGGAAAATAAGCAGTTCCTCCACACAGTATTCTCCCTCCTTCCCCCAAACTCCGAACATACAATACTCACCCTCCCTCCCTGCAGCAGCCCCCACCCTCACCCACCACTCCTGCTTGGGCTATGAAAGAGCAAGCTCCAGACTTAGTATATTTTCTGCTTGGATTACTTTTCTGCTTCCGAGCCACTCCCTGCTTCTTCCTGCTACGTAACATTCTATGCCTATACTTGGGCTGTCAGTAAGTGTGAGCTGACATGCAAGCCCGGACTTCCCTAATGGCAAGAAGGGACTGGCCGTCTCATGACTGGCAGAGGGTTTCCTTCAAATCACAGCCACTTTGCAGATGGACGGAGACAGACTTGTTCTCCTTTTACTTCCTGAGGGTAGACACTGAAATGTCACTCAGTCCAGTGAAAACGGAAATGGAGTATTTACTGATTGTTGATCAACATTGTCAGAAGCAAATCACAGGACAATGGAAATTGTACCCAGGACTGTGCTCTGAACACAACAGGCAATTAACAAATATTTACTGAAAGTACAGCATTTCTTCACTGAAGTGTTACCCAGATGTGACTAGCCTCAGCAGACTGCATCAGTTCTGACCTAGTTTTAGCCTTGACGCTGGACTTAAATGTCCAAAACCAAATCCACTTTCAAATATCAGTGAGTAGGCAACTGTGAGAATTTTAAAGAGACAGAAGAGCTTTTCTTCAAAATCTCATAAAATTACTTAATTAAAAAACCCAATTAGACATTCCACCCCACTCCCAAGTTCTCAAGGTCCTGTGTAAGATACAGAAGACCCTTGTTCCCTATTCCCAAATCTTCAGGGTCCCTGGCGCTCACCCCAGTCTTATGCTGATTAAATCAACTTATTGGCAATTGGAGGACAGCATTTAGGGGTAGAATTTGTATTTCAGACATTTTTTTCCCCTATCACAGAAGCAAAATGAGGTCCATATTCTGCAGATTGTCTGTATTGCTGTATGACTCAGTCTAGTAAGGTGAGTGAGAGCCCAGGCTCCCTGCTCAAAGCCTAGGGCTGCCATCCACCAGCCGTGACACTTCGGCAGCTACTGAACCTGCC
This sequence comes from Manis pentadactyla, assembly GCF_030020395.1. Classification (NCBI taxonomy): domain Eukaryota; kingdom Metazoa; phylum Chordata; class Mammalia; order Pholidota; family Manidae; genus Manis; species Manis pentadactyla. The sequence goes on along the minus strand of NC_080019.1, from coordinate 29,819,318 downwards.
AGCTTTCTCATCTGTAAGGTGGGGACAGTAAAGTATACCACACTTCAGTATTTTTCATGAGAGCTGCAATCCACTAATGAATGATAAATTATTTAGTGGACTGAAATCAACATTATTTAAAAAAGAAAACAGAATATACTGCAGTGTTACATTAATGGATGAAACTTTTGTTCCATATAAAGATGTTTGTTACTGGATCATAATCTTAAATTCATTAGCATGGATTGTAAACAAAAGAAACATTTGAAAAACAATGACCTATTTCATAAGGTTCCTGTGAAGATTAAACAAATCATACATGCAAAATACTTGGCCCAGTGCCCTGCACGATAAATGCTGACTATATACTCCCTCTGGCAATTCTCAGAAAAAGGTAAGCTAAATGAGACATTTCAGAGTACTAAAAGGTTGTTAGTTCTATTAGCTAAGTATGAAAAGAACCTAGGACTTATAACAGAGACGTGAACAGGGAGGGGCAAAAAATTAAAATAATAAAAAATCAGAAGAGAACATTCCTTTTCTCTGCATTATAAAATGCCAAGCAGAAATTTTTATGGCATACAAATGAAATATTAGGCTACAGTGTTGGTTTAATGCTATCCAGCATTTCCTTATCAAAAATATTTTATTATTACTTAAGAAGATTTATATCTCAAAGCACTGTGGTATATATACTATTGTCAATCACATGCTCTAGTGAACAATAGTTACAACTTTCAAATTCAAGAACAGGCTTAATTTTAGACTGCAAAATGGCAGTTTTCATGAGAAAAGGGTGGGTTCAGATATCTGTTTCATCAACATTGAGTGCATTTGATGGTTGGCTAGGCTCATGGACTGAAAGGCAGTGCAGTATGAGGCACTAGTAAGCTCTGGTATGCATCTGAATCACCTGAGAAGCTTGTTTAGAAATAGAGCTGTGTGGGCTCTGTCCAGCTAATCCCTCCCTGTGTTTTGGGGCCTGGCATCTACAGGTCCCATACTGTAGAGTTTTTACATGAGAATTAAGTGGGGTGGGTTCCAGCCCCAGCAGTGCCCCCAATTAGCTCTGTGAGCCGGATAAAGAAATTCTGCAATGGTGCCTCAGTTATTCAATGTGAAATTTTTAGTTAAATTATTTATAGGCTCAGTTTCAGCCTTAAAAGTGCTATGTCTAGGGGATATGAACCAAGATGGCGGCGTGAGTAGAGCAGCCGAAATTTCCTCCCAAAACCATATATATTTTTGAAAATACAACAAATACAACTAATCCTAAAAGAGAGACCAGAAGACACAGGACAATATCCAGACTACATCCACACCTGTGAGAACCCAGTGCCTCGTGAAGGGGATAAGATACAAACCCCGGCCCGGCGGGACCCGAGCGCCCCTCACCCCAGCTCCTGGCGGGAGGAGAGGAGTCAGAGCAGGGAGGGAGAGAGAGCCCAGGACTGCTAATCACCCAGCCCTAGCCATCCACACCAGAGCACAGACACACAGAGCGTGAGTTGGGTGCTAGAAACTAGGGAAACAGGACACTAAGACCTGTGAGTGGGTCCCTGCAGCTGGTGCACCCGGGACAAAGAAAAGCAAGTGCTTTTTGAAAGTCTTAAAGGGACAGGGACCCCACAGCTGGACAGAAGCACTCTGGGACACTTAGCCCAGCAGCTGCGAATTCTGGGGAACTCTGGGCACCTGAACCCCTGCAGCACAGCTCGGAGGCCCCTCACCATGATAAACAGCCTCTTGCCTGCTCCCCCTCCAACGTGGCTCCGCCATATTGGAGTAGCAGCCTGAGGCAGGGCACGCCCACAGCAACTGCAGAGCTAAATAAACTCCAAAGTGGCCGGGAAAGATCAGAAGCCCCGTCTGCATGCAGCTGCCCCGCACAAGCCACTAGAGGCCACTGTTCTCCCAGGAGAGGAAGGCCATAAACTGGCAAGAAGGGACTTTCTCTTACCCAACACACGTGCCAGCTCCCCACAAATATATCTATCGCCATGAAAAGGCACAAGAAATTGATACAGACCAAGATCACAGAGGCAAACCCTGAGAAGGAGATAGACCTAACCAGTCTTCCTGAAAAAGAATTAAAAATAAAGCTCATAACCATGCTGATGGAGCTGCAGAGAAATATGCAAGAGCTAAGGGATGAAGTCCGGAGGGAGATTACAGAAATGAAACAATCTCTGGAAGGATTTATAAACAAAATGGATTAGATGCAAGAGGCCACTGATGGAATAGAAACCAGAGAACAGGAACGCATAGAAGCTGACGCAGAGAGAGATAAAAGGATCTCCAGAAATGAAACAATATTAAGAGAACTGTGTGACCAATTTAAAAGGAACAATATCCACATTGTAGGGGTACCAGAAGAAGAAGAGAGAGAGAGAAAGGGATAGAAAGAGTGTTTGAAGAAATAATTGCTGAAAACTTCCCCAAACTGGGGGAGGAAATAATCGATCAGACCATGGAAGTGTACAGAACTCCCAACAGAAAGGACCCAAGGAGAACAATACCAAGACACATAATAATTAAAATGGCAAAGGTCAAGGACAAGGACAAGGACAGAGTTTTAAAGGCAGCCAGAGAGAGGAAAAAGGTCACCTACAAAGGAAAACCCATCAGGCTATCAGACTTCTCAACAGAAACGTTACAGGCCAGAAGAGAATGGCATGATATATTTAATGCAATGAAACAGAAGGGCCTTGAACCAAGAATACTGTATCCAGCATGACTATCATTTAAATATGAAGGAGGGATTAAACAATTCCCAGACAAGCAAAAGTTGAGGGAATTTGCCTCCCACAAACCACCTCTACAGAACATCTTACAGGGACTGCTCTAGATGGGAGCACTTCTAAGACTAAATAGATGTCACCAGAGAAAATAAAATCACAGCAAAGAAAGCAGACCAACCAAATACTAACTAAAGGCAAAAAATAAAATCAACTACCCACAAAAGCAGTTAAAGTAAGCACAAAAGAGCACAGAATAAAACAACCAACATATAAAGAATGGAGGAGGAGGAATGAGAAGGGAGAAAAATAAAGAATGACCAGACAGTGTTTAAAATAGCTCAATAAGTGAGTTAAGTTAGGCAGTAAGATACTAAAGAAGCTAACCTTGAATCTTTGGCAACCACGAATCTAAAGCCTGCAATAGCAATAAGTACATATCTTCCAATAATCACCCTAAATGTAAATAGACTGAATGCACCAATCAAAAGACACAGAATAACAGAATGGATAAAAAGCAAGACCCATCTCTATGCTGCTTACAAGAGACTCACCTCAAACCCAAAGACTATAGGAACAAAGAAAGACTGAAGGAACAAAACAGCAGCAGAATCATAGAACCTAAGAATGGACTAACAGTTACCAAAGGGAAAGGGACTGGGGACAAAGGGAGGGAAGGGAGGGAACAGAGGGATAAGGGTGGGGAAAAAGAAAGGGGACATTACGATTAGCATGTATAATGTGGTGGGGGCATGGGGAGGGCTGTGCAACACAGAGACGACAAGTAGTGATTCTACAGCATCTTACTACGCTGATGGACAGTACTGTAATGGGGTTTGTGGGGGGGATTTGGTGAAGGGGGGACCCTAGTAAACATAATACTCTTCATGTAATTGTAGATTAATGACAACAAAATTAATTAATTAATTAAAATAATAAATAAATAAAAGATTTTTAAAAAGTGCTATGTCTAATGCTCCTTAATATTTTTAGGACCACTTTTATTTTTAGAATACATTCATAATTAGAAAAAAAATGTAAATACGTATAGACATTTGCAGTTTTGTGCATTAATAGGAAAATTTAAATTAGCCAAATTCTATCACCAGGTTATGGTGAACATTTTGTGCCTGGTTAACTTCCAAATTTAAAACACTGTTCTTTCACCCCAACCTCCTGTCTGAGGAAGAAGTCTTCAATCAGCATTCCATTTACTCCTACAGATATTAGCAAAAGAAAAAATAAGTCTAAAGGTTTAAAATGCCGACTGCTGACTCTTCTTGGCCAGTGACATTCAAGTTCAAGATAAATGTTTAAGTTTCTCTGAAAATATGTTTGCTATTTTGAGAGTTTACTAGGAACACTGTACTGATGATTTGACTACTGAATCTGAATTTGACTAAATAATGCCCCGAAACTCTTAAGTCCATTCACTCAACAAATATTTACTGAGCACCTTCTAAGAGCCTGGCTTCATGCCAGACACCTAGTACAAAGTTAAAGGACATAGACAGAGTTTCTGCCCTTGAGAAGCTTACACTCATGGAATAAATAAACAAGATGATTTCACACTGTGAAAACCTCTATATAAATAAGTTAGAATAATTTTCTTTAAGCAATTAGGGCACAGGTTTATGAGGGCAGTAAATGTAAATTCTTTAATCCGTGGTCAGAGAATACCTTTATGAAAATGGGACATCTAAATTGAGACTTAAATGCCAATGAGAGCCATTCACAGAAAGGGCAAGTAAGGGAGGGTAGCTGAGATATTTCATATGAAAAAAACTGAATTAATATCAATAATTATTCTAAAAATCTATCAGTATTTCTCCTTGTATATATGGACAGATACAACCACTACCCCATTTCAAATATCCATTGAGGATCTACTAGATGCCAGGCATGATTCAAGCTGCTGGGGACAGAGCAGTTCCTGTGACAAGGTTTGTAGATCTCTGCCCTCATGGACGCACATTCTAGGGGAGAAGAAGAAACAAACAAAAATCCCCAAGGAATTACAAGAGCCAGAGTGTAGTAAGTCACAAGGAATAATCTAAACATTGGAAAAGAAAGCACAAAAGTCAAGAACCCAGAAGCAGTTATAATTTCTTCATGGGAAGACTTTTGAGGTTGGCTTACTGATACTGCTGAAAAATGTGACTATAATATTAAACAAGTGGCAGGCACCCTTGGGTCTGTGTGCAGAACAGGGCTACAGCAAATGTTCAGGGCAAGTACAAACTCCGGCCTACAACGGCAGGTTTAGGCCCTGCCAAATACATCTCACTTGGCAGGAAGACTTTCAGGGGAAGGAGAGGGCAGAGAACTCCTATTCTTCTGTCTCTTCTGCACTTTGGACAGGATCTGTCCTCTGTATGTTAGGAAACACTCTCATTGAAAGAAAAAATAGAAAAAATGCATTAATGTGATCAGGCTTCTTCTTCCCTCCCCAGGCTCATCTTGCACTACTTTCTCCTCACTACATTCTGTCTTTCTATTCCTCATACACAAATCTCCAAAGCCTGTTCCCACACTAGATCTTTGCTCTAGCTGTTCCCATACCTAAAATGCTCTTTTCTCTGATCTTTACACAGCTGGGTACCACTGGCACTCAAGCTGAAAACCTCATCTTCTTGGAGAGGCCTTCCATGAGCACCCCACATGTTTTACTGTCCTCAGCGGCACATAACTGCCCACACTGTATTGTCCATTACCTCTGTCTAATTGAATACAAATTCCATAAGGTCAGGGATCGTGTCTACTTGATCAATGATCTCCATAGCCTACAAAAATATTTGGCACATAAGATGCTCAAGAAATGTTGCTGCATGAAGAATGAGCAAATGGTTATGTGAAGGCCAGTGATGTCTATCTCACCTGATAATTAAAATAGAAACAAACCATTAGAGAAACAATTTCGAGAGAGAATTCAAAGCCTGAATTTGTTAAAGTTTCCTGTGGTCAAAGCTGTATATATAGCATTTTGGATTTTCCCTTTCTTCCCTCACCTTTAAAAAAAAATTTTTTTTTGGTGGTGGTGGTGTGAGTCTCTGAACCTGAATACCTTCAATTCTAATTTGTCTTAGGTATGTAAGAATGCCAAATCTACAAAGGAAAACGTTAAAGCAAAAGGCTCAACAAATTAATGAACTTGAAGAAGATAAATATCCATTCCAGGAGAATACTGAAGGTCTGATGTGAAATATGAGAAGTACAATGAAATGAAGAAATTGAGTTCTGCCCATGCTACCTTACAGACTGCCAAATCCACATATATGTAAGACAAGGCAAAGCCTGAGGTAAAATCTGACAGTAAAGATATAAGACATTTTTAGATTTGGATAGTTTATTACTTACAGAGGCAGTGAAAAGAGGAATGAGCCAAAGGCGGCAGTTCCAGGGTCCTTGTCCCCATGCCGACAAGGACGGCACCGACAGAGAAGGGGTCAGATGCCTGCAATGCAAGCTGTGGGAGAACCTGCTGCTGGGCACCATTCTAGACTACAGCTATGTGGTGTTATATTCTGCAGCTCTAGTCTGAGGTGGGCAGAAAGCTCCATTCTCCTCAGAACCCTGGAGGTGATGGGAAACTGTCTCATGAGAACTTCCCAGAGGAGACAGAGAAGTGAGGGGGAGATGACCTCCTAGCAGCCTGACAGGCCTCCCATTTCCTCATATTCCCAGAGAAGCACAAGTTGTACTGCCAAGACTCAGATAAGTGGCAGTTACAGCCTTTGCCTAGATGGATACATGCAAGGTTGACAGGGTGTAACGTCCTTCCCCTGCACAGACAAAACACTACCCTCCTCAACTCCTACACCTCCCTTCAAAGTACTGCATCAGTTAATGCAGTGAAGGGCTCAGGAAAAGATGGGATGTCGACTGGCATTAGTCAATGGTGACCCATGTTGTAATAAATAGTCTGACTCCATTTTTTTGATGCTTGACTACTGATAGCTTTGAAGCTTCAACCTCACCCCTCCTTTCCTTTCTGCCCCAGATCTGAGCAAGCTGATGAGAAAGCCCGGGAAAGCTCAGTGGGAGCCGGTGGGATGGTCCAGTTTTGTGCAGGAGCCCTCGTGCTGACCCTGCCTTCTAAGCACCATAAAGCTCCAAGATGACCTCCTTTCCTTTCTTTCAAGTCATTTTCTGGCCACATTGGGAAGCCCAGCCTGATGTCACCAGAAAGTTTCATAATGTGAGCCATAAGTCTTTTCATATCCTCTTCATGTGTGTGTGGTACAACCTGTCTTAACATCCAAACCACGTTTTGGGTGCGGTTCCTCCTGTATCTGCAATGTGGCCAAAACACACATCCTATTTGAATACTATGATGATACATAGGTCTTACCCTGAAGATTCATTTTAAAACACCTAAATAAAAATGTTTAAAAGTACATATTAAAAGCTTTCCTCATTCTGAATGTCTGCTTATTTCACTACTTTTAAGAACAGGGTAACAGTAAATGCAGTTTCACAGAGAATGGGTAAATGATTTTTCTTGTCAATGACTTGAATGTTTTAATGAGGAAGAGAATCTAAATCTGGATTGAGGAGATAGATTCAAATGCTCAGTGACTCTGGTCTTGATCCTGGCCCTCTGAACCTTACTCTACTCATGCACCCAAGACTTCCAAATTTTAGCTCCTGCTCCAATCTACCTCTTCAGAACCAGTTTCCTATTTCTAAGTTAGACCTGGAGACTTTATAGACACTTAAAACGAAAAAATCATCTCAGTGTCTGTTTCCCCAGACCTGCCTTTTGCTTTCCCTACACTGGCTCATGTCATCCTCTCCCACTTGCTTTCCCACATTAGGACCTGGCTGGGGGTCCTTGGTTCCTCCCCGTTTTTCTGAGTCACTCAGTAACCTTTTACAGTGACAGAGAGGAAATCAAATTTTGATTCTAATCTCGGCACTAACATATTTTACTAGTCATAATAAGTACTTTAATGCCCCTTTACATAGCTTGTAACACAGAGAATAAGGAAACGAACACCATTCAAATTAGCCCTTCATAACTTTACTTTCTGACATTTCCTCACATTCCCAGCCCATGTTCCAGCAGTCCTGTTGCTCAAACACTCTAATGGTGTACTCTCTAGCATCTACAGCCTTGCACAAACTACTTTCAGAACTGCTCTTTTCCTAAACTCTGAGGGAGTTCTTTTCTACCTTCAATTATTGCCTTTCTATGGGCCATGTTCTGACTTCCCAGGCAAAGGTGTTTATTTCTTCTCTTTGTTCTCACAGTACATTAGGATATAGTACTTATCACACTGTATTTTAACTCTTGGTTTACCTGCAACTCTTCCTGAGGGAAGGTGTTATATTTTACTCTTTGTTTAAAACACCCCAAATTCTGGTAAAGCCTGGCAACACAGGGTTAAAAAATTATTATTCAATAAGTAAATGTAGTTGGATGGTTGGCTAATTAGAACTGGTGCTACCATTCTAACTCTCCCTTAATTTCATCTGTATCAAGTTGGTCTTACTGTGGAAACCACCAAAATAATTTAATTCTCTAGCAACAGAGTAACCTCCCTTGGGAATTCAAAAACATATGACTCTTTGTATTCTCAGAGCACAGTATGCACAGAACAAAACAAGTCTGGTGCTGACCATGAAATAAGGTCTTACATCTATTCCTTCCTTTTAAGTCTGCCTGCAGAAAGGGATACATAAGGAAGGCAGAGGGCAGAGAACCACAGGTTTCTTTCTTTCAGATGGGCAACCGTAAAGTCTCCTTTAAAAGTCCTTTTTATCCTGGGACAAGTTTCTCTTCACAAACAATGACTTAAAAACAAAAACCAAGTGCATAAAAAAGCTTTTCTAAAGTCACTTCTTTACTAAACTACTAGGAAAAAAAATGAACTTTAAATTCTTCCTCAGCTCTGACCTGTGATATTCAGAATTTTTGGTAACATCCATGAATCCAGTTGCAAGATGAACTGGTGTCAGCTGTGACTTCAGGGATTGTACTGGTTTGGTACATACAGCTACAAAAATTCCCCCATCTCAAAAGGTTCTGACCTAAGCAACTTTGGAAATGAGGGTTCATCTGTAAGACTAAAGGTAAAAGGAACTATACATAAACACCACACCCTTGTTAATAAAGTTGTTTTCTACCAGGGTACAAGTTAACATTTCTGGTAACTGCCACATGTATACTGAAAAGACACAATTAATTAAATGGATGGCAGACAGTGAGAACCAGGTTTCTCACTGTTGGAGAGAGTAGTTCACAGCTAAACAAGGGGAGGAAGGCAGAATGATCCATGGTAATGGGTTATAGATAATAAAGGTATCAGTACAAACTCATATTTGACTTAATATAGATATAGTTGTTACATACAGCAATTTATAAACAGCATGAATTTGTATTTTTTGCTAGTCAGCTGAAAGGACCTATAAGTAATTACCACTCGAGAAGCAACAAGCATACATCCAGATCTTGGAATCTAATTCCATTCTCCAGTAGAAAGACAGGGTGCCATGAGCAATGGCTGATTCTAAGATTGGGGTAGGAAATATACAAAACAAGTCTGGCATATATTGCAGTGTCAGAAAGTAAGAAGTGTGCTCACTCTCTCACTCTCTCTCTCACAGACACACACACACACACACACACACAGAAGTCAGGATATGTTAAAAAAACACAGGAACCAACCGAAAGAACTCCATGGCTTCTATGGACAAAGCTGCAACAATTTTAGCAACTAAATAAAGTCATATTGGGTTATAACCCCAAGTATAAAGTAAGTATCTATGACTCCATTTTGATAAAAATGACTGACTGAATGAATGGATGAACATGCGAAGGAGAAGAGGCAAGCCCCCTGCAGAAGAATTCCAAGTAGTTCATACAGATGCTCAGCCTTAAGGCTGGGGAGCATGACTCTCCATTCTTAGATGTGGGCTGTGCGCAGTAGCCTCCTTCGTAAGTTATGGTAAAGGAGCAATAAAGAGCAACTTGATGGTGGAGAAACCTGACAAATACAATGTCAGCCAGGTAATCAAGGTCAGTATCAATGGCACTTTACCTCTGTGATCTTTCTTCTGAAAAATCCCTAATTCCAGTCTAGTCATGTGAAAAACATCAAAACAAATTCTAACAGTGGGCATTCTACAAAACACTCGACCAACTCTTCTCAAAACTGTCAAGATAATAAAAACAAAGTAAGTCTGAGAAGTTGCCCCAGCCGAGAGCAGCCTAGAGAGACAGGATGACTATATTAAGGTCCTAGAACAGAAAATGGACATTAGGTTGAAAACTAAGGAAATATTGGGTTGAAAACACACTGTGGACTTTAGCTAGTGATAAAATGTATCAATATTGGCTCATTGATTAAAACAAATGCATGGTACTACTGTAGGTTGTTAAGGACAGCAAACTGGGTGCAGGTTACTTGGGCAGTCTCTTTTTTGGGTCCATACAAAACTGTTTCAAAAAATAAAATCTGTTTTTAAAAATTCCCTTCCATCTCTCAACTCTTTGAACAGGAAGTTAAAAATTACAGGAACAAGGAATAAACATGTCTTTAATTCTTCTACATCTTCCACTGCCAATTCAGTCCAACATTTGGAGTCCCTATTCTGTTTCAGAACTAGGACTTTGGTCCCTGCACGGTTTAAGGGGGGCATAAGGTGGTGAGAAGAGATCTTTGGAGAGGAACCTAAAGAGGAGTTTAACAGAGCACTCAGCTCCACCACAAGCCTAGAGCTCATGCTTGTCTTTAAGTAGACCAGTGATTTCCAGCAGTTTCCAGATGCATGCAGGTGGAATATGAGGGTGAGCACATCTACCGGGGAAAACAAGGAGAGCAAGATGTCTTCAGGTCACCCTCACAGGGGAACTGGAGACCTGAAGTAAAGGCTGCCTGGACCAGAAGCCAGTGCTCTCCAGCTCTCAGAACCACACCTGATCGATACCTCCCCATACAGTCAGTCCCAAGTTCCTCTCTAAGAAAACACTAAATCTGGCTACTATAGACTTTCCACTTTAACTGAAAGTTGGCCCTTCAACTTTCCTGCTTTTCAAAGGGCAGGGAAAACTCATTTTACAAATGAGATGTCAATGTGTACGATGTGAATTATCTACATCAATTACATTACAAACTTAGAAGTTACCCAGGAAAAGCCAAGTTTCTGACAATGTTTTTGTTGGTGTTATTTTCCTCAGTATCTCTTTAAATCTTTTCTGAATAAGAAAAGCCATAAACAAATTAATAAAAGAAGGTTACCACAGGAACTCTGCCTTGTAGGAGCTCAGAATGGGCCCCAGTTGAATGGTACTCAGGTGTCTTTACAGGCAGATAAAGGGTTTTCACCACACAAAGACTAACATATTAAATCCTTCAGCCACTGAGATGGCAACTTCCGCTGAGAGTGATCTTGGTTCCATGGGAGTTCCCACATCTTGCCTGGAAATTCAACCACAACAAAGCCAGTCCCAGTGCCAGGCCCACCCAGCTGGGCTCTCCTAGGGCAGGGAGCTGGGCTCTGAGACATCTTCAGTGCACACTCACAGCCTTTGAGTAATTGATGTATGGGTGTAACTCAAAGAATTCAGATACTCCTGCCATAGAGAAAGCTGACAGTGTCCTGTAAGGAAGGAGGAAATCATCCCAAGTACTATTAAATATAAACAAAAATAAAACAGTTCTTCTAGCACTTCATAAATTGCTCTTTACCTTCTCAGACCATATGTTTGTACAAAAATTGCTATAAATGAAAATGATACAGGTATAATCAATGGGAATTATATTTCTGACCAAGGAGTCACTGCCCAAACTTTACAAAAAAAATTATGAAGATGAAAATGAATAAACTGTTTGCATTTAACCATAAATAAAATACTGTGTGCTTTATGATTATGTGACATACATAAACGAAACCAGTGGGGTTCAGTAACAAACTGTATTGTATTTAACAACTTGGGGGGCAGAGTTACACCTAGTGGGGTGAAGGGCTCTGGTACTGTGCAGAAGGAATGCAAGGACTCTTCTGAGCTGTGCCAGCAGGAAAGGCACCTGAGGCTTGGATCCAGCCCTTGCCCCCTGACCACCGACAGGCTGGCCTGTCTGGTGAAGGTGCCTTGTATCACTGGTGAAACCAGAGGGGTGCTCCTCATCTTGGGTGGAAGGTGAGGCTGAGTGTCTGATATGCATTCATCAGGCAAAGCCCTATACCTCCAGGTCCTCAAGTTCCACATCTTTAGTGCACTACCCTTCTTTTTTTACAGCTTGGATCTAAACCACAAATCAAAAATCAAAAGCAGAAACATGTACAAAAGCAGGAACCAAGAGATCTGAAAAGCAGTATTATAAAAGTTTAAGGCTTCAACTAACCTTGAACCTTTGGTAACCACAAATTTAAAGCCTGCAATGGCAATAAGTACATACCTTTCAATAATCACCCTAAATGTAAATGGACTGAATGCACCAATCAAAAGACTCAGAGTAATAGAATGGATAAAAAAGCAAGACCCATCCATATGCTGCTTACAAGAGACTCACCTCAAACCCAAAGACATGCACAGATTAAAAGTCAAGGGATGGAAAAAGATATTTCATGCAAACAACAGAGAGAAAAAAGCAGGTGTTGCAATACTAGTATCAGACAAAATAGACTTCAAAATAAAGAAACAAAAGATAAAGAAGGAGATTACATATTGATAAAGGGTTCAGTCCAACAAGAGGATATAACCATTATAAATATATATGCACCCAATACAGGAGCATCAACATATGTGAAACAAATACTAACAATTAAAGGAGGAAATAGAATGCAATGCATTCATTCTGGGAGACCTCAACACACCACTCACTCCAAAGGACAGATCCACCAGACAGAAAATAAGTAAGGACACAGAGGTACTGAACAACACACTAGAACAGATGGACCTAATAGACATCTACAGACCTCTACATCCAAACGCAACAGGATACACATTCTTCTCAAGTGCACATGGAACATTCTCCAGAATAGACCACATACATACTAGGCCACAAAAAGAGCCTCAGTAAATTCCAAAAGATTGAAATCCTACCAACCAACTTTTCAGACCACAAAGGCATAAAACTAGAAATAAATTGTACAAAGAAAGCAAAAAGGCTCACAAACACATGGAGGCTTAACAACATGCTCCTAAATAATCAATAGATCAACAACCAAATTAAAATGGAGATCCAGCAATATATGGAAACAAATGACAACAACAACACAAAGCCCCAACTACTGTGGGGTGCAGCAAAAGCAGTCTTAAGAGGAAAGTATATAGCAATCCAGGTATATTTAAAGAAGGAAGAACAATCCCAAATGAATGGTCTAATGTCACAATATCGAAATTGGAAAAAGAAGAACAAATGAGGCCTAAGGTCAGCAGAAGGAGGGACATAATAAAGATCAGAGAAAAAAATAAAAAACATTGAGAAGAATAAAACAATAGCAAAAATCAATGAAACCAAGAGCTGGTTCTTTGAGAAAATAAACAAAATAGATAAGCCTCTAGCCAGACTTACTAAGAGGAAAAGAGAGTCAGCACAAATCAACAGAATCAGAAACGAGAAAGGAAAAATCACGATGGACCCCACAGAAATACAAAGAATTATTAGAGAGTACTATGAAAGCCTATATGCTAACAAGCTGGGAAACCTAGGAGAAATGGACAACTCCCTAGAAAAATACAACCTTTCAAGACTGACACAGAAAGAAACAGAAAATCTAAACAGACCAATTACTAGCAACGAAACTGAAGCAGTAATCAAAAAACTACCAAAGAACAAAACCCCTGGGCCAGATGGATTTACCTCGGAATTTTATCAGACATACAGAGAAGACATAATACCCATTCTCCTTAAAGTTTTCCAAAAAATAGAAGAGGAGGGAATACTCCCAAACTCATTCTATGAAGCCAACATCACCCTAATACCAAAACCAGGCAAAGACCCCACCAAAAAAGAAAACTACAGACCAATATCCCTGATGAATGTAGATGCAAAAATACTCAACAAAATATTAGCAAACTGAATTCAAAAATACATCAAAAGGATCATGCACCATGACCAAGTGGATTCATCCCAGGGATGCAAGGATGGTACAACATTCGAAAATCCATCAACAGCATCCACCACATCAACAGAAAGAAGGACAAAAACCACATGATCATCTCCATTGATGCTGAAAAAGCATTTGACAAAGTTCAACATCCATTCATGATAAAAACTCTCAACAAAATGGGTATAGAGAGCAAGTACCTCAACATAATAAAGGCCATATATGATAAACCCACAGCCAACATCATACTGAACAGCAAGAAGCTGAAAGCCTTTCCTCTGCGATCAGGAAAAAGACAGGGATGCCCACTATCCCCACTGTTATTCAACATAGTACTGGGGGTCCTAGCCACGGCAATAAAACAAAACAAAGAAATACAAGGAATCCAGATTGGTAAAGAAGAAGTTAAACTGTCACTATTTGCAGATGGCATGATATTGTACATAAAAAACCCTAAAGACTCCACTCCAAAACTACTAGAGCTAATATCAGAATTCAGCAAAGTTGCAGGATACAAAATTAACACACATAAATCTGTGGCTTTCCTATATAATAACAATAAACTAATAGAAAGAGAAATCAGGAAGACAATTCCATTCACAATAGCATCAAAAAGAATAAAATACCTAGGAATAAACCTAACCAAGGAACTGAAAGACCTATACCCTGAAAACTGTAAGACACTCTTAAGAGAAATTAAAGAGGTCACTAACAAATGGAAACTCATCCCATGCTCCTGGCTAGGAAGAATTAATATTGTCAAAATGGCCATCCTGCCCAAAGCAATATACAGATTTGATGCAATCCCTATCAAACTACCAACAGCATTCTTCAATGAACTGGAACAAATAGTTCAAAAATTCATATGGAAACACCAAAGACCCCGAATAGCTAAAGCAATCCTGAGAAGGAAGAATAAAGTGGGGGGGGATCTTGCTCCCCAACTTCAAGCTCTACTACAAAGCCACAGTAATCAAGACAATTTGGTACTGGCACAAGAACAGGGCCACAGACCAATGGAACAGAATAGAGACTCCAAACATTAACCCAAACATATATGGTCAACTAATATTCGATGAAGGGGCCACAGACATACAATGGGGAAATGACAGTCTCTTCAACAGATGGTGCTGGCAAAACTGGACAGCTACATGTAAGAGAATGAAACTGGATCACTGTCTAACCCCATACACAAAGTAAATTCGAAATGGATCAAAGACTTGAATGTAAGTCATGAAACCATAGAAGTCTTAGAAAAAAACATAGGCAAAAACCTCTTAGACATAAACATGAGTGACCTCTTCTTGAACATATCTCCCCAGGCAAGGGAAACAAAAGCAAAAATGAACAAATGGGACTATATCAAGCTGAAAAGCTTCTGTACAGCAAAGGATACCATCAATAGAACAAAAAGGTATACTACAGCATGGGAGAATATATTCGTAAATGACAGATCTGATAAAGGGTTGACATCCAAAATATATAAAGAACTCACATACCTCAACAAACAAAAAGCAAATAATCCAATTAAAAAATGGGCAGAGGAGTTGAATAGACAGTTCTCTAAAGAAGAAATTCAGATGGCCAACAGATACATGAAAAGATGCTCCACATCGCTTGACATCAGAGAAATGCAAATTAAAACCACAATGAGATATCATCTCACACCAGTAAGGATGGCTACCATCCAAAAGACAAACAACAACAAATGTTGGCGAGGTTGTGGAGAAAGGGGAACCCTCCTACACTGCTGGTGGGAATGTAAATTAGTTCAACCATTGTGGAAAGCAGTATGGAGGTTCCTCAAAATGCTCAAAATAGAAATACCATTTGACCCAGGAATTCCACTTCTAGGAATTTACCCCAAGAATGCAGCACTCCAGTTTGAAAAAGACAGATGCACCCCTATGTTTATTGCTGCACTATTTACAATAGCCAAGATAAGGAAGCAATCTAAATGTCCATCAGTAGATGAATGGATAAAGGAGATGTGGTACATATACACAATGGAATATTACTCAGCCATAAGAAAAAAACAAATCCTACCATTCGCAACAACATGGATGGAGCTAGAGGGTATTATGCTCAGTGAAATAAGCCAGGCAGAGAAAGACAAGTCCAAATGATTTCACTCATATGTGGAGTATAAGAACAAAGGAAAACTGAAGGAACAAAACAGCAGCAGAAGCACAGAACCCAAGAATGGACTAATAGTTACCAAAGGGAAAGGGGCTGGGGAGGATGGGTGGGAAGGGAGGGATAAGGGCAGGAAAAAAAGAAAGGGGGCATTAAGATTAGCATGTATAGTGTGGTGGGGGCATGGGGAGGGCTGTGCAACACAGAGAAGACAAGTAGTGATTCTACAGCATCTTACTATGTTGATGGACAGTGACTGTGAATGGGGATGTGGGGGGAACTTGGTGAAGGGGGGAGCCTAGTAAACATAATGTCCTTCATGTAACTGTAGATTAATGATACAAAAAAAAAAAGTTTAAGGCTTCAAGTAAGGAGAGAAAGGGTCCCTGAGATAAAATCTAGATCAGCATGACTTGAGGACAGAAGAAAGGGTGTCCATTTGGCTGGCAGGCTTTCCCACAGTCATGGATAGATGTACTTCCACAGACACTTTCCTTCCTCTAATTAATACTCAGTCCTCAGGGAGCAAACCCCCAGTATAAATTATTTAAGGAAACATCCCTTTATAAAGATATTTCCCAAAGTACATTAGTTGTTTACGAGTTTGGGTATCAGCAGAAGCTCATCCATGTTGCACAATCACTCCTACATGCTGAACATCAAAGTTTAGATCTTTAGATATGTAAGACCATCTTAGAATATGGAGAAGAAAAAAATAAATAAAAAGGAAGGTGAGGCCTATCTGTCTTCTATTTTCCCAACTACTTCACCATTATGGATGGTTCACTCTGTTAGCTAAACCAATAAAAGAAAGTACAAATACCTGATCGAGCAATGCCACTGTCCCTATCTTCATTCTGTCCTCTGCTTGGCATGTCAACTGGAGTACTATGTGCTACGATAAAGGAAAAAGGAAATCACATTATTGGACTCTCTAAAGAAGTTGTTTCAAAACAAATGCAGTAATTTTTCCGTTTCAAAGTAGCTACTGCTATTGATGATTGTAAGTTTACACAGAGATGAACTAGAAAGCAAAAGGAAATACATGAAAAGATGATGGCGAGAATAAGAAGAAAACAGTTAAGTAACAATCTGCCTTTAATTATCCTATTGTAGGACATAATTTTTCTGAGTAATGCTCATCTCTAAAAAGCTGAATAATAAACTACTCATGCAGTTGATACAAGGAACAAACATTCTCAGGCAAACACTTTTAGCCATTTTCCTCATTATTAGTAGTATTTAAATAGTACTGTATTTTCAAAATGACTTATAATCAGTTTCAGTAGTTAACTACAGGCAACTTAGGGAAGAAAAATACTTGAAAACCATTCATAAATTTTAAAAATGTTTCTGTTTATAACCCACTTGCTTCACAAATGGAAAACACTTATATTCATTTTCAAATATTTCTTCCTCCACTTCTATTCCATGTACAACCATACAGAGTATTATTGTACAGTTACTTAGAAAAACTCACGTCCTGGCATGAATTTTAGAAAACACTCTAAAAGTACTGCAGACTCCTAAGAATGCTTCCGATTGATCCAAACTGTATATTTATTGAGCTACAGGGTAGGTGACATGTTGCTATAGTAAGCTTTATAAGAATCTCTGTGCCCTGCCTGATTATTACACTTGCCAGCTATTTTTTTTGATGCATGTGTATTTTCACAATTTTAAAGAGAGTATATAAACATGTTGTCCTCACTCTAAGTAGGTGGGAGGGTGTCAGTTAACTGGCACTTAGCGTATTTCAGGCTATAAAAAAGAACAGAATGAAGAATACCATTTGTCATAAACACAACATTTAATGTTAGTAATGAAGGTACCTCATACCTGTTAATCATGCCAGGCTACAACATTCAAGAGCCTCAGTTAGCAATGCTAGTTAAATCTCAGAATTTACATACCCAGAGAGATCGAAATGATTATACCTGTAAAGTATCTAGAAACTTTGTTTAAATCACATAAATGCAAGAGAGAGAGAGAGAGAGAGAGAGAGAGAGAGAGAGAGAGAGAGAGAATGTCCATGCTCTTATTACAGTGACTTTTGAAGGAACTGTGCAGGTAAGGATGCACGTGAATAAATGGATCAAAGATACCATGGCAAAGAGAAACAGTTCACAGCAGCAGAAGAGGCCCAGGAAAATCAGAAAACATAATCCTCTTAGAAACACGAGGGGCTCATTTCAGATCAAAATCAGCTTATACTGGGGTATTAGCAAGGACATTTACAATAGAGGCTCATTGGCTGAATTTTCAAAATGAACTTGGCTGCATTTGAAACTAATATATCAAGAGCCCCTTGGATTTCTAGAGAGGCACCAAATTGGATTTTTTTTTTCGTAAGAACCTGTACAGGATTTATTAATCTGTGTGTGGGTCACACTGTGCTCAGCATTCCACACAAACCTGCGAAGAAAGAAGCACTCCGGGTGAGCCGGAGAGGTCCTCCGTCAGCCACCCCCGGCAGCAGTCTGCTGCTGCACGCTTGCAGCAGGCCTAGGGACAAGAACACACGCAGGAGGGCAGAGCACACACACAAAATAAACACAGATTAAAGGTAATGCCAAAAAAGTCCCCAACAACACAACAAACTCAAATGAAGCGAAACACATGCCCACAATAGTGGTACTCAGAGAAACCCATTCATGCGACTGGTTTTACCTAGGTTACTTCCGGTACGACAAGGACCCAAATTATTCTGATTTGTGTTCAGTTTTCCCAAATTAGGATCCTGGTTGATGTATTCAAAGCTGTCCTGCAAGCTAAATCCAGAGACAGGAAGGAAGAGAGAGTAGAAAAACATCAAAAAGATGAATAAAGCTGTTTTCTAACAAAGTCTAGATCACAGGCAACTTATCAGTTATTCAGACTTTTCTTTATAAATGAAAAAGTCTCACATCTACCAAAGAGAATTCAATTTAGTGGAATGTTTTGGAGGAAAAGACTAGAAAAGGTTTCTGGAGGTAGTCCAACCTATAAAACTAAACAACACATTCCTAACAGTTTCCACCAAACTATAAATTTTGCTTTTGTGACTGACACCTGGAATATTGCTATTGATTTCCAAATTTTGCTTTAGTGATGGACATCCAAGATGTTACTGTTCATTTCAAGGGTAATTTTACATAAACTTTCAAAATGAAATTAATTTTAACTCTTAGTTAACATCTATGAGCAATTTAGCAACTTTTTTTGGGAGGAGGATTTAACAGAAATTATGATTCCTTATAGGACCTTGAGTTCACAATATCTAAAAAGTCAGTTACTCATAAACACAAATATGAGGAAAGAAGATACAATTTATTGTATTTATTAACAAGTAAAATAAGTACCAAGACTTTGAAGATAATAGAGCATAGCAAGGCCAAAATAATTTTTACTTAAATTTGAGTTTGATATTCTATTATAGGGAGTTAGCATAATAAATGTCCAGGTAATATCAAGGGTCTGAAAAACAATATCTCACAAGAAATAAAGAACAATTCCCACTGTCATGACAGTCTGGTGTTAAATGTTCAACAAGTAAATTCATTATTTTGTTGAAAGTAAGCAGACTTAATGGCACTCAAATCTACAAAGGAATATATTTTTCACTTCCTTTGTATAAAAAAAAAGTTGTCATTTGACCCCTTAAAGTCCCTTTAATTTATAATAAGCCTTTCTTCAAAGTTACCAAAGCATAAGAAATGTTTTGTTGTTTTATTCAAATACGAAATACATGAACTATTTCTGCTTGAAAAGTTCAAAATATATGACAAATGTACCAGAATGAGTTAACCTAGACATTTCAGTATTCTTAACCTGCACAGAAGTATAAAATTAGAGGGAAGAAAACTCAGGAGTGAAAGATCAAAATGTCGCACGGCTCCATGTTCCAACTAACCGCAGAGGCTACACGAGGGCTGACCAACCAGCAAGCAAAGACAGCCCAGCCTGCCGTACAGGTGCTCAGCAGAGTGGAAAAACTCATCACGGACCTCATTCCTTTAGAAATAATTACGTTAACTAACAAACAAGTCTTAAAAAAAAAGATAAAATAATATGGGGGAAATAGCATAAACTTATTAATGTACACTTTTTCACTTTCACTCTCTAGGGAATGAAAACTTGTAGACTGGCAGCAGGAACACAGTGGGTGACAGATGGAGACCCTAAATATACAGATAAATGGTCATTTGTCTGTAAGGCCACCTGACAAAGTCAAAGGCCTTTTCAGAATCACTAGGTTACAGGAAAATGGCATTTTTAAAATCCCTTTGTTAATGGTGGGTCATCCTGCTTCTCATTTCAAAAGGTCTATGGCCCTCAAAGAATTATCATATCTAGAAATAGCCACTTAAAAAAATGGGGCAGGTGCAAAAATTCCACACTTACTTGTTTGTACTCCCACAGAAGCTGCCCATTCTGGCAGAGAAGACTTTACTAATCATCAGTTGTGGAGGAGAACTGGAAAAAAAGGAGGAAGAGAAATGCATTGTAGACTAAGGAGTTGGCATCCCCACTCGGCTTCTCACAATTCGGAGAACAGAGGCCTGCACTCACCGTATGTAGTGTATCTTCAAGGTGGAGCCTTGGTAACTCATGGCGACAGAGCCGAACATCATTTCCCCCAGCATGTTGACATCAGAAGCTGGTCTTGTGTACTACCATTCATGAGAGAAACCAAAACCAAAATTATTATGTGGCACAACATAATGTACAACACAAAGAAAATAATATTTATTAATCTCTGGGTCCCTCTTTAGTTTAGTGGGTAATTAAAAGTAGTTTTCGAAGCGGCAACTGATCATCTTACAATCTTAATTAATAATGGTGATTGCCTAATTTCCCCCAAATTATTATTATTATGCATGATTTCTTCCTTGTATACAATATCTTCATATGGAATCCAAGTGTTTCATCAAAGTTTATTTTTTATCCTGTTACAGGAAAAGAATACTTTCATTATCACCATTTATAAAATCTAAATAGAAAGATTAAATTGTGGAAAAAAATAGGGTAACTCTTCTCTTGGTATGAAGAACACATTCTAAAAATAAATACGGTTCAGTATCATTCAACCAAAAAATTGTATGTTGAACAAAAACGCCATTTGGTGCAGGCAGGGTTCTGATAAAGTCCAAAAGATAACAGATGGCTTGATGCCTCTGAAGTTCTACAAAACTATTTCAAAAATATCTGACCCCTCTACCTTCCGACCAGTCCTTCTCATCCTTTTGTCATCCAAAAGGGTGGCCTGTGCTGCCTCCACTTTCCCTACTTTCATTTGCTTGCTAACCTATCATAGCCTCGTCTGTTCAAGCTGCTCACGTGGTGACCTTTGCCTTCCTGTCAAATTCAATGCACACTTACTTGTCAGTTTGCTTTCTTAATGTCTCTCACGATATCTGATGCTCTTAATTACTCTCTGAGTCTCTTCTTTCCTAGATCATCCCTTGAACAGGGCTGCTCCTCAGAGGGCACTTCCTCCTCATTGTCTGCAGTCTCAAAGTCTTGACGATTTTATTACTCTTTACATAGAAATACCCACCACATCTTTTATCAATAATCCCACACCTCTTCTTTAGCTCTAGAATCCTATATCCAAACATTCATTCATATATATTTGAATATTATAAATATATCGTGGTATGTGAATGAATGTATTTGGATATAGGACTCTAAGCACATATCCTAAGTGTCAGTGACACACTGATGAGCATGACAGATATGAGTGTCAACCAGAACAATGTGCCCCCAGCATGTGAGCACAGCCTGGCCCCAGCAAGACAACCCTCTCTCTATGACTCGGGCCACCAGCCAGGTTCTCTGCTATTATGCTCTCCACCCAAGCAAAAACATGGAAATCATCCTAACTCTCTTCTCAATCACTTTATTTTTAACTCCAAATACATTCGCACACACACACACACATATATGTACTTACACATGTTGCAAAGGAGGAAAGAGAAATATAAATCTATCAGCCTTGTTGAACTAGGCACCTCTCTGCTTGGTTATAGCTCACACCAACTTCTCAACACATGCAGACAGAAACTACCTGGCTTTCACATTCTTTAACTTCCACCCACCATCTTCATTTTATAATCTGCTTTTTCTTAGATACAAGGTCCACATGCCAACTGTGAGTCTCACTCTGGATGAAAATTTCACTCTGTACTTTTTAAATCACAAAGTGTTTTGACACCCAGAAGCACTGTGCTGTAAGGGCAAGTGCATGGCACAAATCTGGACCATGAAATTAACCAAGTTCTATAGACCCGTGTGGCTGCTGGTAATTTACCTGGCTTTGTTTGTCTAGCAATCCAGTAGTTGCTAGACAAAATTCAACATGAACAAAAAAACTGATATAACCTCCATCAGGTAATATCCTTCTGCTATTCAATATTTATGAAACATTCTTCTCTTCTATCTAGTTAGCCAACACTTCCTGATAACTCTAATCTCTATCTTCTACCTGCCACACACACACACACACACACACACACACACACAATGCAGAAAATGCTACCAGTCCTTTATTCTCCACACTCGAGTTAGATCTTTCCATTTCTTCCTTCTCCCTGTACAAGGTTCTCCTTCTTCTAGAGGCAAGAATCCTTAGAGTTCTTATAACAAAACTGGAAAATACACGTTTATTAATCTGGTTCTGACAACAAAGGGTTTCCCTCATTTGCATATTTCTTCCTCATCTGATATGTATTTTGCTGGATCACTTCTGCTCAGGTTATAATTTTCACTGAGAGATAAAAGCTAACTGTGAAAACGCACTGACATGAAACATTTCAGAGCACGTTTTAAAATCCTTGTTCTTTTATTCCTGGAGCAGAACCCTCAAACAGGCATTATTCCCCATGGAGAAATTACAGTAAATGACTTTAGTCCCATGGGGTTTTCCACAGAAGGGACGGTTCTACCTGGTACTTTGGAAGCTGCTCCTTTGCATGTTGTGAAGACCCTCCAGAACTGTGGGAAGAGAAGCTGCTCCCGCTGCTGCTGCCATGACAGCACTTGGCTGGCGTCTTAATAGGGACATCCTCCATTTCCTGGGAGAGGACAGACAGGCAGGGTAAAGTACTGCTAAGTGCATCAGGCTTCCTCAACAAATTCTTCAATGCATTCAATGCAGACACCTTTGCTAAATCCCTCTGTTATGTTGTACATAAGACGTATAGTACACTGGGAACATCTTTTTTCTTTTTTAATGAGTTTAGAAATGTGGTTCCTCAGAGTCTGTAGTATTTGGGATGAGGGGATGCTGATAAACAGTACTAGACAGAAGTTGGTAGGCTAGGTAGCAAGACTTTAACCCCCTTAAATAATTCAACTATGATTTGTATTTCAATTCATATCCTGAAACCATCAGTGAGATCTGATCCCTGTTTTGCTAAGAGTTTTTATTGCTAGGTAGAGTTATCATCTATAAAATTGATGAGGAGAAGACACTGCTTCAAATTTTAGTTTTTATCAAGCAAATGGAACTCAGGAAGCAAAACTATTAATAATGAAAGACTGGGCTTGTGTTTTTAATGACATACCTCCTCTAGCATTCCTTTGCAAATACGAAAGAAATCCGGAGGTCAAGTGTATGAAAGGTGAAGCCAAAACTCTGAAATAAGAGCTCCCACAAATTATACATCATGTGATGGAAATATGGCCTTTAAAGATTAGGGATAATAGAGAATTATGTACTGTATATTCCCTAATTAGAGTTCACTGCTAATTCTTTTGACAGTGACATAAAAGGTATAAAGATACACTTTGTTAATTTTTCCCTTCCTACTACACCAAACTATATTACTCCCTATAGAATATCCTGTGTCCTCTGTAATAAGTTGTTTCTATTCTGAGGCTTATTTGTTTTCTTTTGTGTGTGCAGCTTTTGCTTGAAAAAACATGAATGCAACTGCAGCTTATCTAATCTCCAACGTGACAGTCACAATGGTGGTCTAATGCAAATGCATGCAGTCATGTGCCTGATACAAACTCATGACGTTTTGTGCTTGCCAAGGGACTGGGGAGCTGAAAATGGGACAGGAATGTAAGGAAAACACAAACTACTGGTCCATAACAGTCCCTCCAGCAGCGATGGCATTCAAAGCTGTGCTCAGTTATTCCTGGGCATATGGCACTCCCTCACATCCTCTTCTGATCTAGCTGTTACTCATACCATGGAAGCAGAAACAGTCTCTTAGAGGCCTCAAGTGACACAGAGTTTACATCTGCCTTCCAGACTTCTGGACCCTTTGGCTGGGGTATAACATACTAGGTCATCTATAATTGGAGACAGCACCTGCTACATGGAGCAGAGCACCAACGGGGCTCTTTTTGTAGTTTTGGGCAAATTACAAACCTCCCTGCACCTAGCTGACTTTGAATAGAGGAGTGCTTCCAAGAAAGCTTACATGCCAGATTCCAGTGTCATCACTGCTCTGATATAGGGAAATTCCAGTTCCTTTTGAAAACCGGTGAGAATTTTTTTCCTGTTACCTGTTAGCACCATTAGGAGTGTGGGTGTTCCAACTAAACCATCTGTGCAAAGTCTTCAGGGACACGGGAAATGATGTGGGAAATCAAGGGGAAAACATGTCCTGTCCACCAGAAGGTCAAGTGCTGGCTTACCTAAACTTTGATATACATCTACTACTAAAGCCTACAGATGAATCACCTGAGAGCTACCCCCAGCCCCCCACCTACCTAACAAGCCCAACAACTACTGTAATGATTAGCTACCTGGCAGACTTCCACTTTAAAGCACTATGGAATCCACCTAACTAAATTGCCTTTACCAAATGCTTCCTTCCTGCAGAAATAATCCTCGTCAAAAGCAGGAAAACAGCCCCTTGCCCCTGATAAGACAAAGCCTGTGGCATAAACGACTCACTTACTTAGCTACACATTCTGTAAACTGCCAGAATGTGGTCAGTATGGGTAGCAAGTTATTGAACATGAAAAGAATGAATATAAGAAGGATTTGTTTAATTTGTAGACAACTGAATAACTACTGAAAAGAGAAAGAGAAGTCTAAAGGGGACAACTCAGAGGTCTCCTGGGCTGCCATCCAGAAGACCCAAGGGGGACAGACTGCCCCTCACCTGGACATGACCCTTTCCCATTCTGGCTCCTTTCAAGTCTTCGCTTTATCCACCCCCAGGGCCTCCCCACTGTGCCCCACTCCACCAACCACCATCCCACCCTCTACCAAGAAAAGGAAATAAATACAAATGCTGTCTTGGTCAGATAGGTTTGTAATGCACTGCCTTTCAAAGATGACAATGCAGGTTAGCCCACTGAAGCCCTGTAATGAGGAAAGCTATTTAATTTTTGTTTAACCCAGTGCTATGTAATACCTCTTACGATCTATGAGAAGTAACAGACAGAATGACCTATTAAGTTCCCTTCAGGATAACACTTCATCATTTTAGAGTTCTCAGTTCTCCCCTTACAGAGTACATATTTGGCATCAAAATACTGGTTTGCAAATCACCAGCAAATTCACCTCTAGTAGTATTTACAATACAGTGCTGAGCATCTGTCATGATTACTTGGTAGTAGTTTCACCTGTTATATTAAAGAGTACACAAATGTGGCAGGGGGAAGGGGACTTTGGTTATGTTTCTTCTGAACTGGTAATGGCACTGTACAATATAGCCCAGAAAGAATTATGGATTAATAATTCTAAGTATGGATTAATAAATGATTGATCAGAGAGGTGGTTAAAAGTACATACAAAAAAGACGAAAGCAAATCAGCATTTCATACCTGAGCTGCCACCTCTTCAATCTTGTGAACAGCTTTAGAATCAAACAGGACTTGTCTGCCCCTCCTTTCACAGTCCTGGTAAACTATCAGGCGAATCTCATTCAGGTCAAACTCTGAACATGACCAACTGTGGATCAAAAAGGGAAAAATAAGTTGTTACCTGCAACACTTGGACTGATCATGGAGAGGTGAGTTTCCCAGCCCATGTGTCCGCGTCATGTCGGGGTGCAGAGATATTGACCCCATCAGGCCTGGGGAGGAGAGCCTTATCTGTGAACTCCAATGGGTTCATGACGAAGGCTGGGAAGACTTCTAAATAAATCACTGGAGTGACAGCTTCTCCTTTCAAAGCCATTTTGGGCAACACTGGCAGGCAGAAATCACAGGGATGTGTGGAGATGCCTCAGTTGTGGATGCCTGTGTCCTGGGGACAGCACAGCTGAGGTGCAGGAATAGTTGAGCTTCTGGGTCATTGGGCAGACAACCATTTGGAACAAGAGAGGTGAGTCCTTCCCTGTCCCCTCCCACATTGCCAGCTCAGCTCAAATCGAAAGGAATTGCATACCCTAAAATTTAGCATTTTCCTGTTATGCCTGGCTCTGATATAAAAGTTTTAAAAACAAAGTCCGTCATTGTACAGCATCTGAATTGCTAAAAATAACAATCAGCAATAAAGGAAGCATGGCTTATTCCTAAGCCAACCCAAAGCCTCTGGGATAATACTGCTTGAAACGTAGGTTTGTTCTTGAGTAATAAATGAAATCAAAACGAAAGATCTATAGGAAGAGTCATCATTTAAAACACACTGCTTTAGGCCTATTCAGTTATTAGTCTGTTAATCCACTCAGCACACATTGGAGTGCCTGTGGGACTCCAGGCGCTCCGGTCAGCAGTTGGTTAACTAAACAGATTGGTCGCTGCCCTCATGGAGAACATGGTTCAGTGGGGAACACTGGGCTAACAATCATATACAACTACAGATTGCCCGAGATGCACAAAGGAAAAATAAACGATGTGGTACAAGCCTCATATTTTCAGTTTTAAGGGGTGAGGGGGGGTGGTAGGGATGTTCCTAGGGATCTGAGGAAGTGACATTTAAACTTGAAGAAGTTAAGGGTTAAATAGAGCACAATAGGAAGAGGGAGAGGCATGGCAAAATGTAGGATTGATGCAATAAAGAAAAAAAAGAGTGAGAGAGCAAGGGGAGGCTGGGCAGGCTGAGAGGGCGTGCAGGGGCGGGCGCCAGGCCCTAAACAGTAAGGAGCCAAAGTGAACAGAATTGGATAAACCCAAGTCTACACTTTTTAAAAGTTCTCTGGCTCCTCTACAGAAAACAAGGGTGGGACAGATTAAGACTGGAAACAGGAAGTCCACATAGAATTTATTATGAATTTAGGCCCTTCATAATGAAGGCTGTAGTGGTAGCTATGGAGGCAGAGGAAAGGGGATAAGTAGTGAAGATGTGGTCAGGAGGCCCAGAATTGGTGAGGTTTAGTGGGAGACTGGGTGGGTACCTAAGATCAAAGAGGTGCCAACTGCTTAGAGAACGCTGGAGGCAGAGCAGTTCTGAAGGGATGGGTGGTGGATGGCTTGGCAGACAGACTGACCAGAGCAGACTGTAGAATTAAGAGGCAGTATAAGTGAAGTGAAGTCGGATGCGTCTGGATTCAAATCCAAGTTCCCTGAGCTCCCATTTCTTCAGAAGCACAATGAGCATGTTAATGCCAACCTCACAAGGCTGCTACAGGAATCAAATGAAGCATGTAAAGTGCTTTCCATAGATGTGGACACACAGTAAATGCTCTAAAACAGTAATTACTTAAGAGAAATGTTAATGCTATGAGTTTCTAAAAAACGAATACAGTGTCTGGTACCCAATCACAGCCTGTGCAGAGGCCATCCATTTTTCCAGGACTAACCAAGCAGACATGACCCCATGATCTGCAGCTAGCCTGTGAGAACCAGTCCCTGGACTTAGTTGCTCGACTGGTAAACGGTAACCCTGGAGTTGCTGGCACCTATTTTTTGCCATTATGAGGTGACAGCCTATCTGAAAATGAAGTCAACTTGGAGGAAAGCAGAGGTGAGCAACGGAATGAGACAGATTTCTGTTGGCAACTGAAGCTGGCTACTCCTGAATGAGGGCTATTCCTGGAGTTACTTTTCTGTCACTGAAAATCAAAGAAGTCCTGAGGACCATGCCCCAAGCCACTCAATTTTAAAATTACTCAAGATCATTAAAAACCACCTCTAAAATTATTCAAACAGGTTGGAGTTATTAAAAATGGAAAATCAACAAAGATTTCATAGTGTTATGTTTTCTCGTTCAGTCTGTTTTGTCCCAACAATTACATTTTGCCAAAATACATTATAATTTACAAAGCAAGTTGTTCAATTTTATTTTTTAGGGGTAACACTGACTCAGATGTCAATGAGGCTGAGGACAGCCTATGTTGAGAGCTAAGACTTAATAATGCTTATAATACCTTATTAAATGTATCATGTTATTTTTCAGTTTTAAAAAGATGGAACTAAAAGAAATGGGAAGGAAAAAGTATATATGTCAGATTGTCCACTCTTTTGACCTAAGTGCCTTAAAAAATACTTTATAAAATATGAGGAAAATTATTCTCCTTCTTCCATCTGAATACTGTCTTTGGTTTAACATTTAATTATAATCTTGACATTTACCATCACTAATATTAGCAGAGGAAATTATAGTTGAGTGATTTGGTAAAGGAAATACAGGCAGGAAAAAGATGACATGAGCGCTTTAGAGTAAGACAGGCCTGGGACCAAATCTCAGCTCTGCCTCCCACTGGTTGTGCAGCCTTGGGAAATTCATTCCCCCACTGCACCCCCACCGCCAACCCACAGCACCTGCAGGCATGTTGGGAAGATTAAAGGAGAAAATCCATGGAAATCTCCCAGAACACTCTCAGCTATCTTCCCTACCATCCTCCATATCCAGGGCTTGATTTATTTGTACTCACATGCTACATCTATTCTCTTCATGTTCACATTCACTTCAACATTTAACCAACAGTTAATGTGGAGCTTCTATGAACACCGACTGTGTTCCTGGTGCTTTATTAAGGGCAAATGGCTCTATGATTGAGGGTAACTCTCACATGATTCAAAAAGGCATAAAAAGCCTTGGGCTTTTGCCTTAAAATATCTATTTTAAAGACATTAACTGTAATCTGAGCTACCTCGTCTTCGCTTTTGTTGAAAGCAAGGGAAGAACACTACTCCTGGCATCATGGGACACAGTATTATCTACTTTATGGTCACAGCTGTATGACCTGAGGCATAAGAAAATAACATGATTTGTCTACATTTTCTTACTGTAAATTTTAAACAAAAAAGCTTGTATGGGCCCTTTTAGGTTTTCAAACTCCATGATGCTAAGATTTCCCTGATTGGAACTGAAGCCTGGTCTTATTTCTGGAACTACTCATCAGGAACTGGAAGCAAGTGACCAAAGTCCAAATTATTTACCCAAAAGGCAGCAAGCAATAGTTCAAATGATTTTAAGAAGAGAAAACAGAATTCTCTTTAAAATACATGTAACCGTGTGTTGTGGAGAACTGTAACCCCCCAGAAAGATATCTTTGATTCCTAATTCCTAGTACCTATGAATATGACCACTGTTTGGAAACAGGGTCTTTGCAGATGTAAGCAGGTTAAGATGAGGTCATACGAGATTAGGATATTACATGAGGATTAATCCAATGAGCGGCACCCTCGTAAGAGGGAAAAATGGCACCAACACAATGGCAAGGTGGCTACATGATGACAGAGACGGAGAATGGAGTCACGTGGCTACAGGCCAGGGAAGGCCAAAGAATGCCAGCACTCAGGAACACAATGACAAAGAAGCATGTAAATCCCTATTCTCAAGGAACTTAACATGTAGAAGACACAATCATGTATATAACTACAAGAAAACAAGAGGGCAGGGCAGAATACAGAAAGCAAGAGAAGAAATGAGAAATGCCTGGAAGAAGCAATATTTGAACTAACGAAGTCAGGAGGAATGGCAAGGATCAGACATAACAAGGAACAAGGTGGAAAGTCACTGCAGACCAAGGGCACAGCACAGCCTGAAGAGTCAAATGGTACAAAGTCGAAGTTTTGGGCGGTTGGATTATGTTTGCTGCAGAAGAATTACCCAGGAAATAAGACAGGAAGACAGCTTAGAACTACCTGTGGAGGACCTCAAATGCTATGCCAAGGAACCCGTGTGCTCCAAGCAGTGTGCATGTACCATTCCTACTTTTGGAGGAAGGGAATGACACGATCCGACCTTGTTATAGGAGAGAACTGAAGCTGTTTGAGAAAACCATTTTCAGGGCAAATGGAGAAATGGTACTGACTCACATACTCAGGGCTTCAAGGGCTCATGGCTGATAAGAATGAGAACAGTCGTATGACTTGTGGAGTGATTTGCTACATCCTCCAAGACCAGTTCTAGTGCTCGTGTTTGATGTCTCCCTTGCACTTTTACAGGAATCAGGCTAGACCTGGGTGGGCTCATGCATACCCATGCTGAAACATGATCTATGGCAGAATACTTCAGAAATGTTTCTCCTCTTACTCTCCCATGAGGAAACAACCCACGTAGTCAAAAATCAGTTCACATGAACAGTGTAAAGAACAGTCTGTGATACGAATGTGAATGTTTAGAGTTAGGTAGCGCAGGGAACTTTAAATGGTCCCAGAAAAGGGAAAATAAAACAAAACAAAAAGTAAAAAAAAAAAAACACACAAAAACCTAACAACACCAATAATGATCCAATGAAAACTGGCAAATAACTATCCATTTAATAAGTAGCTCCGGCATGACTACGATGTGCTAAGCATTCTTCCAGGCCCTGGTGTAAAGAAGTGAACAAATCATAACTCCTGCTCCAATAAAACTTACTATATTATGACATTTTCCAGCTACTCTTAAACCCTATTCTATGTTCTTTTTTCTACCAGTTCCCACCACTCTTCTTTTCTTTCTCAAAAATGTTTCTAAATGCAAACAGAAACCCTCTCAAAAGATTTGTTCAAGAATAATGAGGAGAACCCAATGATTATTACATGAAAGTAAAAGAAAACTAGGGATGGAGGGAAATGGAAAACTATGCTTGAGATGGCAATCAGAGTTCACACCCTGTCTGTACAAAATGCACATTATTTTTCCACCTGTAACACGCTATTTATTTCAAGAAAAAGTTATATAAATAGATGGCAATAACAGATTTTGTTTTTTGCTTTTTTTTTTGCTAGGTTAGTACTTTCAGGAAGATGGCTACAGGAAAAGTAATTTGCAAATTAATAGACTTTCCTATTTTGTAATGATACAGTCTTAGCTGTACAAATTGCTTGGTTCAGTTTCAAAAGACCAACTTAGAAATTTATCAGGGGATTCTTGTCCTATGGTCAAGTGTACAGCATGAAAATGCTTAAAGATTCCAATTCTCATCAGAAGCTTTAATACATAATGCTAATCTAAAGATATAATTTAAAACTGATTCCAATTAAATGTATCCCACTGCTATTTTACCCAAAGAAATTTATATTGGATGTTGCCTGCAACTTTTTTTGTCCTTAAAGAAGTACATGATATGTAAATCCTTTATTCCTTTTGTAAAATACATGTGTGGAATGAAAGAATAAATCCTTAGAATCAGCAGCATGGCATGGAAAGAGCACTGTAACATGGGTCCACAAGCACACTACTGCATTCATTCCTTCCACATACGTTTAGCACCTGGCTTGACCTAAGTACCATGAAAGATACCCAGGAAGAGGAATTACCTAAATCTAGTTCCTACCTCAAAATGCTTACAAGTCTGATATGGGAAGGCCAACATACAAATAAGTAAGTAAACTATACTGGTTATGAGATAATTATCTATATGGCTCATGGAGAACTTAAAGGATGAGGTGGTTAAGTCCACATTAATGGGGGTGATTATTGGGACATGGATTAGTATTCACCAGGGCAAACAGAGCTTCTAACATTATCTGTGCCACCTTCAACCTGGATGACTTTAGGGAAGCACTTACTCCAGTGCTCAGTTTTCCCAAAATGTATAAGCTCTATCTTTCTCACAAGAATGTTGGGAAAAACAGACAGTAAAATGAAATTAAGTTTAAAACTGTAAAGCGTAACTTGAAGATAAGTTCAGATGCACAATCCTTTAACTGCGATCTTTGGGGCCAGATGTTTCAGAATTCAGAATTGTTTATATGTTAGAAAGAAGCTTATACCACATATTATATAATGCCTCCTCCAGGATCTGAGATATAATCAAACCCTCAAAATCAAACAAATTAATATTTCACCATTTATGCTAAGTAAATTAGACAGAGACTAGGAATAGCCTCACATAACTTCAGGTCAGTTCCAAAAATTTTTTCACAGATTTTAGGATTTTGGAATCTCAAGATAAGAGATTGTTGACAAATGTAATGCTTACTATGTCTAAGGGAAGGTCAGAAGTCTGGAATAAGTAATATTCATTTCCCCTGCATTATCCCGAATATGGCCTATCCCTAACAAAGATGACTGTCAAAGTTTACGTGTAAGTAGGTTGTTTGTAACTCAGAGCTTGTCTTTTCACCCACTGAAATAATACTGTAATGGTTGCGAGGGTCACAAGCTAAAACTATCTAAGTCTTTATATAATGTGTTCACATAGCAATGACAAGACTTATTAATATGAATCACAATACAGCCTGAGGTTTGGGTGCTATGAGTAACAGGGAACTGTGAAGTACAGAAGAGAAAAGACAGAATTCCTTCCTTTCTTCTTGAGTTCAGCATCCTGTCAGGTAGTGGTCTGGAACAGGTGAAGTTTGTGCACAGCACACACAGAGAGATCACCACTCCCCACTGCTCAGGGACCACTACTGCATGGACGGCACAGTGGAGCGCCGTGCGGGACACCAGGACGCCTGGGTTTTAGGCATCTACTCATCACCCCTGCACCTATTAGTCCAGTGTTTCCTCTTCAATAAAACAGTGGGTTGGGGCTAAAATTATCCCTCAAGGTCTCATCCTTCCAATTCTTACATACTATAATCCCCAATTATCTATTAAGTGTACACAGTGTATTTGAGAATTGGGATGATCTCAGCCAGGAACTAAGGAAAGCAATCTTAATGAATCAATCTACATTACTGCATGCATCCCTTAACCCATCTAGATATACTCTATACTTTGACAAGCATGCTTCTTAATATAAACCCATCTTTAACTAACAGAAGAAACTTTCAAAAGATGCTAACAAAATTTACAGAGGAAAAGTACAAGTTCTTTTGAGGCAAGAGGGACACTGAGAGGGAAGGTCACTGTACCAATCAGGATTCCACCCCTGGCTAGCTTCCCCAATTTTGTTGTTATTATTAATAGGTTCTTCCCTTTCTACACTTTAAAAACTCAGAGTCTCTAAATATGGACCATATTCTCCAAAACAGCTCCTTTAATGCTTAAAAGAGAACTACTCATTCTTTTTTGGTCTCTAGAAACTACCTGTCCTAAGAAAAAGAGAGAGAGAGTGTTTTGATGTGTATCTCTGTTACATACTTTCAATTCAATATTCACCGAGCTAATTCTTTCATGCTCTTGCAGCATTACCAAAACAGTTAACATTCTTTACTATATTCCAAGACTAATGAAATGAATAATGGTTTTACTGAAAGCTAACTTGCATCAACATGATTTCCTATATTTTCCTAACGGTACGATTTCCTTCATCTTCCCTCCTCCTACCCCAGGGAAACTGTATACTAAGAACAGATAAATGAATTAATTTCGAAGTAAATACTAAACACACTGCCTTACATATTAATTAATTCTACATCCATTTAAATAGTACAAAGATAAGGTAATAATTCTATTTTCCTACCCAGTGGTCAAAAGCATGATTCTGTAAACTCTTTTGTTTGCAAAATAAAAAAGCCAAAATTAAAAAGCTACACTTGTCTTTGGTTATAAAATATTATCTCTAAAAGAGAAGGGTACAGGCTAGTATGTGGGGGCATGGTTGGAGCAAAGGACTGCAGGGCCCAACTGCAGGGCAGAGGCGGGGTCCAATAAAGTTGCACGTACAATGCTACCATATATATTAAAGAAAAGAAAAACAGGAAAAATTCTGGCTTTTTTTATGTATGCATTGAGTATTTCTAGAAAGATATATAATGACTTGTAAGACTGGTTGTGCCCAGAGTAGGAAGCTGGTTTGTTGAGGGACAGAAGTAAGCAGTAGACTTTTTACTGCATACCTTCACACAGAGCACAGGGAAGACGCCATTTAATCCACATTCGTCCAAACAGTATAGTGAGGACGAGCTCAGCCTGAATATAGACTCTGGAGCCACACAGCCTGGGTTGGAGTCCTCACTCTGCCTCTTCCTAGCAATTTGACTTTGTCAAATTAACAAACCTCTTCGTTCCTCAATATCTTCATCTGCAAAATGGGGATAATAGTATCTACCGCCTAAGTACTTGAGGATTGATTGTAAAGTGCTAACACTGAATAAGCATGCTCTATGTACTAAGACTTTGTGCCTTTTGAATATTTAACCTTATGACTGTATTATCTCTTGAAAAGTTAAAAGTAAATAATGAAACCATGGAATACAACAGGAACACTATTTTCTTTAACCTATCAAAGATTGCATTATTGCCTTAAGACAAATGACCTTAATTACTGTTTACTTTAAGAGGCTTCTTGGTAGCTGAAGCATGAGGCAGTGGGTGAACTTCTACAGGAAAACTACCTTAGTGAATTCAAGGCATTCAGATTTAGTTTCAAATATGCAGTTTGGCCTTAGACAATGACATTTATTGAGCTTTTTTCTCAGCATTCATATATCGCATTTTGCTGTCCTTCACTCCCTGCCTTTCCCAAGGACAGGACAAAGTTCCTCTCTAAAAAAGCAATTCCTAGAATTTATGAAACCTATTTATGGCTTGGAGTTTGCTGTTACTGTTCTAATACTGTCTCAAATTGATTTCCATCATATTAAATAACAGCATTTTTTTTTTTTACTCTATGTTGCAATGCTTACAGACACCAGTTCCCAGGAGGTCTGAGGTTCTGATGTAGGCAGGGAAGACTGGTGAGCAGAGCTGCAGAGCAAACACACAAATAACTACCTAACATTTTAGACTTTGCCAAATATTTTGGCAGATTTCACCTGGGCTGACCTTCACAAAGGTCCCGTGAGAACCTGTGTTATACAATCTGTTCTACACAGAAGTTAGGAGACTTTAACAAGGTTATAATCAGTAAGTGGCAAAGTCAGGACTCACACCAATGTCTCCTGACCCTAAATTCTGTGCTCTTCCAACTCTGCTATACTATCATCTTAAATCAGCAACAAATGAGCCAGAGTAACATCCTCTACATTCCAGAATCTCCCTCTGCATTTCCTTCTGAGGTACAAAAACATGCCACATCTGAAAAATAAAAATGCTGATAACAAAACATTAAGACTGAAAAGCAGAACACAGAATCATGTATACAGTATGATCTCAATTATTCAAAAACAAAAGAGTTAAGGTCTTTTTTAAAAGTTCACAAAAAAATTAGCAGCTCATATCAGACAAAGGGTTAAACTCCCTAATATAGAAAGACCAACCAGAAATCAATAAAGAAAAAAGGCTTGCAAACCACCAATGGAAATATGGGCCATAGACAAGACAGTTCACGGAAAAAAATTAAGACGGTCTTTAAATATAAGAAAAGATGCTAAATCCTACTCTTAGAAAAAAGTAAATTAAAATCATACACCTATCAGACTGGCAAAAATCCAAAAGTTAGACACCCCACTCAAGAGATCTAAGGCACAAAACGGTACAACTGCATACGCACAATAATTTGTCAGAGCTATCAGAATTATCAGTACTTTTAACTCTGGATGCACCAAACCCACTTCTAGAACAAAACAGACAAACATGTGATTGAGCATGTTTGCTAAAAGCAGAACACTGGAAACAACTGGAAGAGATACTGGCAGTGGCAAACAAAATCAGTTACAGCTATATTCAGGCAGCAAAACACAGAGCAGCTGTTGGAGACAGAGTGCAAACATGACAGCAAGACCTACAAGATCTCTAGATTAGACTGGAAAGTCCAAACAATAAAGAGCAGACTTTGTGTGTATAGCATACAACCCCTTGTGTAAGAAAGAAGAATATATATTTGTATTTGCTTTTTCTGCACAAAAGAAATGTAAAAAGATTTAGTTTAAATAAATTGAATTTTTTTTTAATGTAGAAAGAGGTAGAATAGTTCTGATCTCTGAAGGCAAAACTCACAAAAATATTCTGTTCTCCCAGGTAAATAGCAAGGTTAGTTTATCAAAAGTGGATTTTCCTTCCATTGGTTCTAAAAAGGATTTCCAGGTCTCATAGTCCCCCTCTGCCATGCAGGAGCATGGGGGTGAAGCAGACAAAAATGAGGCCAGGAGCTGCCCCAGCACTTCCCAAGTTTGGTCTTTAAATATATGACCAAGACAGTTGATAAATTGAAGGACGAGGGCAAAGCTGGAAGACCTAACTTCTCAACTTCAAGACTATAAAGTCACAGTAACCAAGACAGTATGGTATTAGAGAGAGAATAAACAAATACACCAAGGGAAAGAGCAGAGAGCCCAGAAACAGACTCACATGAATATAGTCAACCAATCTTTGACAAAGGGGCAAAGGCAATACCATGGAGAAAAGACAGTCTTTCAAAAAAATGATGCTGGAACAAGTGGGTGTCTACCTGCAAAAAAAAAAAAAATATCTTGACACAGAATTTAAATCCTTCACAAAAATTTAACTCAAAATGAATTACAAACCTAAAAAATGATAAACCTCCTAGAAGATAATGTAGGTGAAAATTTATAGATGCCACTGCACAAGATGATGACAAGACCAAAGGCACAAGCCGTGAGAGAGATAATTGGTAAGTTGGACTTCATTAAAATTAAAAACCTCTAGTCTGTCAAAGATAATAACAAGAATAAGACAACCACAGCCTGGGAGAAAACATTTGCAAAAGACACATCTGATAAAGGACAGGTATCCAAAATATACAAAGAACTCATAAAACTCAACAGTAAGAAAACAAATAACCCAATTTTTAAAATGGGCAGAAGGTCTGCATAGACACCTCACACACAAAGATATATAGATGGCAAATAAACATATGAAGAAGATGCTCCATATCATATTTCATTAGAGAAACACAAACTAAGACAGCAATGAGATACCATTACACACCTATTAAAATGGCCAAAATTCAGAACACTGACAAAATTAAATACTGACAAGGAGTGACACGAACTATCACTCATTGCTGGTGGGAAAGCAAAATGGTACAACCACTTTGGAAGTTTAGTCGTTTCTTACAAAACAAAACAAATTCCTACCTTATGATCCAGCAAACACTTCTTGATGTTTGCCCAAAGGCATAAAACATGTCCACACGAGAACCTGAACAGGGATGTTTACAGCAGCCTTATTCATAATTGCCAAAACTTGGAAGCAACCAAGATGCCCTTCGGTAGGTGAATAAACTGTGCTACATTCAGACAATGGGATATTATTCAGAGTAAAAAGAAATGAGCTATCAAGTCATGTTGAGACATGGAGGAATCTTTAATGTGTATTAGTAAGGGAAAGCCACCAATCTGAAAAGGCTACATACTGTATGATTCCAACAATGACATTCTAGAAAGGATAAAACTATGGAGACAGTGGTTGCCAGGGATAGGAGTGGGCAGAGAAGTGCGCAGAGTGCAGAGGATTTTTTAGGCCAGCGAAAATAATTCTGTATGACTCCAAACAGAGGCATTTCATTGTACATTTGTCAAAACCCACAGAATGTACAACACCAAGAGTGAATCCTAACATAAACTATGGTTCAGGTGATAATGATGTGTCAATGTGGATTCATCAGACGTACCACTGTGGTGCGGGATAGAGACAGTGGGGGAGGCTTCGTGTGAGTGGGGCAGGGAGCACAGATAGTACTCCATACTTTCTGCCAGTTCTGCTGTGAACCTAAAATTGCTCTTAAAAAATAAAGTCTATTTAAAAGGGAAAAATGTTTCAACTGTCAAGGAACTTTGAAAATATAGGAACCTTTCAGTAACAAGCACCCATTTTAAAGTTTGTGGTAGGATTTTTCTCTGGAGATCATTTTGGTCTGTAATAGTCTACTAGAGAATCATCTGTGCAGATAAAAAAAAGACACATTATTTGCTCTTTGGGTGTTGCCATCCAAAGTCTCCGTCCCTGTTCAGGAGAATTACAGGCTGTTCCTGCGTGGCCTGTCTGCCCAGCTGGAAAGAGAAGGCCAGCCCCCATGCACTGCTCTACAGAAAGCACCCGATCCTCTCACGTGCTCTAATTCTTCCCAACAGAGGAACAAGTTCTCACAAAAGTAGTTCATGCTAAGGTATCAGTTAGACTACAAATAACAATGAAATGAGGTTCTAATAACAGGAATTTTTGTTATCAAGCAAGGGCCCGTGGGAGAGAGATTAGGGGCAGGCAGCCTGCACTGCCTTTTCCTAGCACCGTGTGCAAGGAGCTAGTCCTGTCTAGCAGCACACTTCTGCCCCGTTCATGTTCCCCAGAGGGCCATCCACTCTCTGAAGCCAAATCAGCTTTGCCTTATGGCAAGATTTTTCTTGTTGGGGTGCATACCAAGCCTGTTCCTGCCTTAGGATCTCTGTATTTGCTCCCTGCTGAGAATACACTTCCTCAAATATCCACATGGCTTACTTCCTCACATGGAAAAAGATTACCACTGAGACATCTGACTTCTTTGATTGCCCAAGGTCTTCTTGTTTCTCTAACATATTTGGATCTCATCGACCACTGATAATCAATCAGAAATGTCAGAGCTGGAAGGGACTTTGGGCACCATGCTACCCACCTGGTGGTTCCCAGGTGATTCACCAGCAGAATTACCCTAGAAGCTCTTTGTGTGTGTGTGTGTGTTTAAGTCAACAGTTTCACAGGCTCTACCTTCCAGTAATATGGCCCAGTGAACCCAAAGTAAGGCTCAGGAATCTACATTTTTAAAAACATATTTGGGGATCACTGACCCAATTCACCACTTTTATTTTTTTTAGAGGAGAACTGGAAACTCATGGAGATGAAGTGGTGCTCCTAAAGGCTCAGTGAGTTCATGGCAGAGATGAGCTCTCAGATGGTGAGATCATGGGGGATAAGATCCCCAGGTCAGAGATGCCTCTCCTGTGTCTCGTACTATCGTCTAAGTTCTCACATGTTAGAGGTGAATTAAAAAAAAAATCAGTTAAGTGGAAAAACTAGCTTAGCTCTGCTAAGTTCTTTTTTCTGTTGTTTTCTGCCTTTGGGCTGAGTGAGGCATGACAGTGAAAGGAAATGGCACAGTAAGAAAAAAGGCAGGATTTTAATTCACATCTGTCCTGTAAAGACCTAAGAGTAGTAGTGGTTATTTTGTTTTGCTTTTTAAACCTTCAAGTAAGAGGAAGGATTAAACCCTTCAAGATATAAACACTGATGCCATGTACCTGATACCCAACACTCCATAAAAACTTGGGATCCCATAAGACGGGAAGAGAATTGTCAGGGACCTTGCTTGGTGTTTCTAGAGCCCACAGGCTGGATTCCCTCGGGTGAGTTTTGACTGGGCGTTTAATTATAATCTTGGATGGGTCACAGGTTATTGCTCTCACCAATTCCCACCAGGGCTTGCTACATCATTGTCCAGCAGCTATTCAGCTTTTGTTACTATAACAATAAAAGGATAAGGCTAAGCCACAGCCTGACTCACAACAGAAGAACTAGAAATCATGGGCCAGTTCAGTTGAGCATTCCGGCTCAGCACACAGCCAAGCCAGAACTCTTGGGGAACGAGGCTTCAGAAGCAACCCAGTGACTTCCCTGCATGCAGACCCCAGCACTGGAGTCACCTTGTCTTCTGCCTGGAACATTGTCATTCTGAACACAAATAGTTATGGCGATTAAGAACAAGGACTAT
Source organism: Manis pentadactyla (assembly GCF_030020395.1). Classification (NCBI taxonomy): domain Eukaryota; kingdom Metazoa; phylum Chordata; class Mammalia; order Pholidota; family Manidae; genus Manis; species Manis pentadactyla. The sequence goes on along the minus strand of NC_080019.1, from coordinate 29,779,606 downwards.
ATCCTGTCAGGTCATCAATACTTACAAAAATACAACACAGACAAAAGTTTATGTCAGTTGTCAGCTTCTATGAAGCAAGCTCACACTTCCCTCAAAACCCCTGTACTAAGACTGCTCTGATTCATTCCCAATATGTGGCCAAGGGAAAGGGTGAACGTCCTTTAAACCTAAGTCAGACATGACTCTGCAGCAATAGTATTACCACTGCATTCCTTCATTCATTCACTCATTCTCAATTACATCTCTAAATCAACAACTGGAAATAAACTCTTTCAACCAGTCAAAGAAAATTCCTCGTGGCACATAAAATCAGTGAAAAGGGAAGGAATGCAGAAAGGGCAGATGAACTTGTGATGGTAATAGCCGGTGCACCTGAAAGCATCACACCCAGCAATTTACAACCTCCCTGCGAAGCTTGTCATGGAGCACAAGACCGTCAGCTGACTAGGGTTTGGTTTTTTTCTCTACCCACTTCATTCAACCTGTCTAACAGCTATATTTTCTTAGTATCAAAGCAGAATACTTTTCACACAGTGAAATGGTTTTCTAAGTGAAGAACACAATGAAAAACACTCTCCCCACCCCTACAACCTGCGTTAGACTTTCTTTTAATAGCCTTTTACTAAAATCTTCAGTTTTTGGGTCATTGCTTTAGCATCTCTCTCTCTAAATCTAGTAACTACTTTTTAAAATTCCTAGTCAGTAATCCTAACTAATATAAATAAAGACTCGGAGTAAAATCTACTACACAGCTTATCTCTGTGGAGCAGTTCGCTAGTGGAAAATACTGGTTTCTGCACTTATTTTCTTGTTAAGTGACTACTGCAAACAATCTAAGGCTCTTTCTTTTGTAATAGAATTAGTTCATCCAAATCATAGAGAAAGCTCCTGTTAATAATTCACTTTACCCCCAAAACTGGCCCAAGTCCTAAAGAAATCCATAAAACCAAGCACAATGCTGCAAATAAAGAATACTGTCCAAATCATAGACAAGCCAGGGGTCCATGTTCATGAATTCTTCTGCTCCTTCCATCCTGGTGATTCTAAAGCAGTAAGAGACTCTTCTGAATCCAAATTTCAAGATATGAAACTTAAAGCACAATTGACTCTGAAGTGCTTTCTGTTCCTCTTCACTGTGTGTGAGGTGAACTTGTTAACACAAGGTCTACCAAATGTTCTCTTGCCATCAGAGAAAACAAAGAGTCACAGATAATGCTTGGCAAATACTCCCAGATTCCTCATATAAACACCCTAAGACCTTAACCTCATTTGCTGGGAGAAGTTGGGAAAATCAAGTTATTAGCAGCTTTGCTATGGTTGATATTTTAAAAAAGAAGACTGGAAGCAATTGTTTGAAGACTACATCATATACCCAGCATTGTTTTTCAGAGTTACTAGATTTTAACTGAATTTTAGCAAGGATTTTTTTTTTTTTACTGACAAGCTTTAACTGTCTCATCAAAATCTGTAGATTTTTGTGATTCTGGAATTTTGTGAAATAAATTGAACCCCAATATCTGTCATTCTAGAGATTAAGGAGAATGGAGGTGAAGATATAGAGGACACTTCTATTCTGAAAGAGATAATTCCAGATGCACCATAATTGGACGATTAGTGTTTCTTTCTGTACAGAACTGTGTCAGTTTTACATGTGGTCCTGGTCACCTTTGGTATCCAATGGACTCTAATGTATTTGTGTAATCTTTCCCTTCACCTTTGAATAACTGGAAATCACAAAGAGAAGAAAAAAAATTACTGTGCTCTGCTAAAATGACCATCTAAAACTATTGATTTAAGATACTGGAGAGCAAAGAGGGAGTTGGAAGTCTACGTAACTGCCACCTGACTTGAACAAACAGATAAGTCGTGAACATTTTGGAGCCAGATCCTTACAGAGCAAGCTTCTGTCAATAATTCACTCTGAAACTGGCCCAAGTCCTAAAGAAATTCAGAAAACCAAGCACAATACTGCAAATAATGAATACATTTTCAATATCGTAGGAAGGAGAAGAGAAAGTGGAGGCAGTCTACTGAGACAACTGGTCCGACTAGCAATGAATTCCACTTCATTGGAAAGTATATGTCATCACTGTACAGAATTCTAAAAAAAATCTCAACATCAAAGAAGTCAAAATAAGGAAAGGAGATAATGGATATGAAAACGTTAAGTTTAAAGTTGCTTAAATAAAAATGATTAAAATCCACCAATGAATAGCAAGTTCGATCAGAGTGAGAAGCAGAAGTTCATACCAAAAATTTTGAGAGACTTTTAAGAAAAAGTTGTGTGCTTCTGCATGTTCTTTTCTTTCTCTCTCTCTCTTTTTTCTTTTTTTTTTTGGTTTATAAACAACAGAGTTATTTCTGGGAAATTCAAGTTAATGGTGCCAGAAGATCTGATTTCTGGTTAGGGTCTGCTTCCTGTTTTATAGAAGGCTAGCTTTTCTCTGTGTCCTCAGTCAGGGGAAAGGTGCCAGAGAGCTCTCTGAAGTCTTGCTGATCCCATTTATTATGGGCCCACCATCATGACCTAAGCACCTCCCACAGGCCCACCGCTAGTACTGCCATGCTGGAGATTAGGTTTTAGTATATGAATTTTAGAAGGTCACAAATATTCAGTTTATAGCAACTGCTTACAGACTTCCTTTGTTCCAAAAATTAAGACAGCTGAGACCAATTCAACAGTTGTGTACTGAATTCATTAATTAACATAAATACTACATTTATAGTGCTCTCACTTACTGCCAGGTACTGTTCTAAGAGTTTTACAAAAATTACTACATTTAATCCTCAGAAAAATCCTATGACTTGGATACTATTACCATATTCATTTTAAGTTGAGGAAACTGATGCTCAGAGAGGTCAATTAATTTGCTTAACGCCACATAGCTGCTAAAGCTATAGCCTTTAATCTTTTTTTTTAAATTTAAGTATAGTTGATATTCAACCTTATTTGATTTCAAGTATACAGCACAGTGGTTCAACAGTTACCCACAGTATTAAATCCACACCCCAACTAGTGTAGTTACTATCTGCCAACATAGGGAAGACGTTACAGCATCACTGGGTATATTCTCCAGCTGTATTATCATCTCTATCTCTGTGATGTTATTTTCTTTTGTGGATGCCACCCCCCTTACCCCAAATATCTATTTGGGGAATCTAAAATTGTATGAATAACAAAAATTTATGAAGCATAGCAATTTACTCACCATGTGGACTATCAAAAAAAAAAAGATTATAAAAGAAACTAAAGGCTAAAAAAAAAAAGAAACAAGCCCATATAGAGTCACTTGTCCCCAAGCAAAGACTTATTCACAGTTTCTGGTCAGCACCAATAAGGTAATCTGTTGCTTGGGGCCCTCTCCATTCCCCAAAAGAAGGTGAGGTCCTGTGCATGATGAGACCCCCTGCTTTTCCCCCTTTTGGAGGGTGACTTTACTTGAAACAATCTTTTCTTTTCCTTTGCTAACTCCCTTACCCCACACTTGTTCCTATAAAAACCTTCCATTTTGGTACAACTACTTAGAGCACCTCTCTACTTGCTAGGTGGGATGCTGCCTGATTCATGAATCGCTTAATAAAGCCAATTAGATCTTCAAATTTTGTTGTTTAACAGGATTAAGAAGTGAGAACTCCCAATCCTGTGTCCCATCTACCAAATGTGGTGGTACTTCAGGCCTGCAGCTCTTTCCCGATGATCACTGTGAATTGTATTGCTACATAGCTTCAACATAGGACAAGGAGGTAACCATTTCTTGCAAGCTGGCTCCAGCAGAGGTAATGAAAAGTTAAGAGGAAAGCAGATGAATTGAAAGTCACGAAAAAACGCCCATGCCTACACCTTTTCTATAAAGGAAAGAACTTGTTTCTGCCCACCCACTAACCACGTCTTGTCTTCTACTTAAAAGCTCTCAGAAAACAACTTTCAGATCAATACAATTTAATCTGCTTGGTACACAGTGAATCAAATTAAAAATTTGAGATTTTAAAATAGAACTAATGCTTCAAACCTGTTGTCCAGTTCCGTGTGATCTGTGCCCCTTCCTACCCTGGCACATTTTCGAATCTTTGTGCATAACAGTGTCTTGTAAGTCCTCCCAGCTCCAGAAACGGCATCACTCACACATCTGGCTGAATTCTGCCAGCCCCCTGGCCGGTTTGGGGTGTTCGCTGTGCCGCCGCACATCCCGAGCCGTTTGACCTTCTTCTGGTTTATCCCGACTATCAGCATGGACTTGGACACAAGCGCTGAAGATCCTTGGTTGTTTGAGGGATATTCCACAATGGCCAGCCGTCCTAAATGATCCCTGCACTGCTGATACAGTAGGTGAGACAAGCTACTTGGCAGCAGCCTACTAATTTCCTCTTTTAAAAGTTAAAAAAAAAAAAAGAAAAGAAAAGAAAAAGAAAAAAGGGAACATTCATGTGTTACGTAAATTAAGCCTGCCAAAGATTTAGGAAGTCAGATGCATCCATCACGTTATAGAACATGCTCTCAGCAAACCCATTATAAACAGACAAGTCCAAATCTCACTTCCTACTTTTGTTCCTAAGCTTGTACTCTGGTTGGCAAAAGACAAAACACTCAACAGGTTGAGCAGCTTGGACTGACTCACTCCATCTGTGCTCCCCTGTTGGAGTTTACGCAGTAGTCAATTAATCGGTCACAAGACCTATTCATATGGCTCTGGGTAAATGCAGCAACTTGCCTTCAGCTGCAAGGTTGTTGTGACATTGGCCACATCACCCTCTTAATGGCTTTCATGTGAGCAAGTGTCAGCTGACAAGTCTTTACTCTGCAACTTTGCAAAATTCTACCTATAGCAAGTGAGAGATATGGTTACAACAGACAAATGTAGGGCTTAGTGCATAGGAGGTCATGCCAGGGAGGAAGAGTAGGGACACATCCTTGCTTTAATACAAAATATATATATATATATATATATTTAATACTAATACATACATAATAGTAAGAAAACAATAAACGAGAAGCCAAAATCTCTCAAAACCCTTGCACTGAATACTTGATTACTGAGCATATTAAAGCCAAGAAAACCCTAAACTACCAGAACCCAAGGACAAAAGCAGTTCAATTCTGGCTTCTGACATGAACACACATCTGTAAAATGAGAATAATGCCACAGAAAAAATATGATTTTTCCACAGTATTGTGAATTCATGGAAAAAAATAATTTTTCTTTTAGAAACAATAAAAATCATAAGATCCTAAAACACAGGTCAAATCTTGATACAAAAAAACTATAAGGGATTGTCCCAATTCCTTTTCCTTTTCCTCAGCCTTGAATTTGGCTGAAGAAAACATTAGCAGGTCCCTGAAGTCTGACAAACCTTGGCTGGGTCTTTAGTTCAGGAGGTTCTAAATGTATCTTTACACATGGCAGCCAGATACTTCACTCTACAAGTGTGAGAAAAATCTAATGACACCACAGCAGGGACCTTAATTACCTGAAGTCTTTATTATAATGTGACCCTAACGTTCCTTTATAACAAACCAGAAAAGATCTTAAATACACCCTCCTGAGAAGTGAAGATCACAACACACCTACAACGACAACGAGATTTCTCTCTGTGGCACATGCTAAGTGGACAGTGCCAAAATAAAACCAGAGCAGCAGAAAATGAATTTATTTTTCCAGGACAGTGAGCACATTTTTGAGTTTTAAAGCTTAACTGCATGACCACAGTTTAATTTGGGTTCCTTTTCTCCTTAGAACTGTCTTTAAAAAAATCACTTTATCTTTTTAACAGAGAATCAGAAGATTACTCACGGAGGCCCTATGATTTTTCCATTTCAGGCCCAGGGTGGCCTGATGAGCACAGACTGTGGTCAAGCGTCCTTCCACCATCATCACGCCAACCCAACCCGCAGCCCAAGGAGGCCCCCAGTCAACGTCTCCAGTCCACCTGGGGCTCAGTGCCTCTAAAACCATAGGAGAAATGGAAGTATAGTTCAATGTTGATAGGGTGGGTGCTTTAAAATGCCAAAATAACTTAAGTTTGTAAAATATGTAGAGGCAATGCCAGGGGAACACATTCTATATTTTATGTATAAAAAAAATGAATTTCACTTTTAAAACTTTGATCTCTAAAAGACATTTATCTAGGACATGATGAAAGGACATAAAACCCTCTTTTAAAACATGTATTCTGTGCATACATTTACCTAGTAGATGGCCACAAAGCTGTTCAATCATTCTGATATTTTACATTTTCCAAAGGCTGTAAATACTGTTACAAAAAATGCAAATTTTATCCCCTATTCAGATGATGCAAATATTTTAAAGGATCAGAATAATGTGAGATGAAAATGGCAACATGGTTACAAAAGACATTTGGATAAAATTAAAATCAAACTGCATTGGGAAAGAATTCTCTTCAACAAAAACTAAAGCGAATGGCATAGGAAACTCTAAACCATTTCTGTGTGATTCCTTCATTCAGCCAGCCATCTTTAACTAAACACTTACCAGGTCCCAGTCCTTGTTTCTCCCTAAATTCAGTCAGCACACCTTTTAGCCACCATTTCCTTGGTAGCACAGCACTCAAACACCAGCAGGCTTATGAACACAAACTGCTGGGCCTTGTCCCAGGGTTTCTGATTCAGCAGTTCTGGGGTGGACTCTGAGAATTTACATTTCTAACAAGCTCCCACAAGGCTCTTGCAGCTGGCCTGTGAACCATACAGTTGAGAACCACTTCCTTGGTAAACATTCCATCTTTCCCAAGAAGACTTTCTGGGCTGGAAGATTTTTTTCTCCCTTGAATTTCTAAAATATTTTTAAACCATACTTTTAACATTTAATACATAATTGCTTTGCAGAGAGTAGTGCACATCCCTTCTGATTCTAACTAGATCATAAGTTAAACTTTGAGTATAAAAACTGGGTCTTGACATTCATCTTTGTACTTCATATAGGTCTTACTCATGTAAGTTAACTTTTGTTGATTTAATAACATTAAATATTTACATTAAAACCAGGATATGAATCTACCTGCACTAAGCAGTGTGCTTAACAGCCTGATGGATGTGCTTGTTCTCAAATACACACACTCAATCTTTCTCTCTGACTACAGCAAAAGTTTCTTTAGAAGCTTTAACATCTTGTGTCAGTGTGACTCATGTGGAATCTTAACAGAAAGAACTTAAAGACTTTTTAAAAGTGAAAATGAAATTTCCTCTCTTCCTCCCCTAGTGACCCTTAATTCCACAGTTCAAAATCTGATAAAATGTAATAGAGATGGATATCAAACCACAACCATGTACTTAAAAGGGGTGCCTCTATATGGCTCCACAAATTTCCTTATATTTAAATGGAAGTTTTAAAATTTCTTCAGTCAATGGAAAAACAAATAATAATATCACAACCATTCTTCTGAGATATTGGTGAAGCTCATAGAGTAGCTAGAAGAAAGGTATCTTTAGACCTTCGGTGGCCAAAATTCTGTTCTCTACGCAATCCAATCTCCTTTCTCCATCTTCTCTTTTCCAAAATGGAGTCATACTGACACTATTACTCATTATCATAATGGATACTCTACTCTTAGATATTAAATAATATACATATTAAAATGTACCACTGACCCTGTTTAAAACCCTACTCAGGGTCTCTATTTCCTTCACACAGTTCAGCCATGTTTGTACATTTAGAAAAGTATCTGCTATCACTGACTGGACCCCACACTCCACCTGTGGCTCAATATGTTGACTGGAAGTACTGATGCCACTACAGATACTCCCACAGTACAGATGAACTTTGTCAGATGTTGGAAGGGGGATCAGAGAAGTATGGAAGTATTATGAATCCACATGACATATGTAAGGGAAACTAATATTTCAACTTTTTAAGCTGTAGTTGTTCTATTTCCAATCTCACAGCCCAGGTATTGAGAGTCATTCTAGAGAAGAGTGCTGATAAGTACGAGTCAAGAAACAGCCTATGTATCACTTAGATCATACAAGGCAAATACCTGGTGCTCAAGACACCAGTCCAATCTCTTTTGCCCATGGGAAAAACCTCTCAGCAACGAGAATAGCTTCCTGTTGTGCCTAGACTCCTTTCCAAACCCTTCCAATGCAGCATCCCAGTGACCCTCCTCCAATCAAAAAGATTTGGCATCTGAGGAAAAATCAATTCCCAGGTCTGATTTAGAGTTGGAAGAATTAAAGTCAGGGAAGTTTCAAGGTAAGTATTTATTAATTTCTGTATTCCTTTGACTTCACACTGTTCAGGCAATTAAAGAAACAAACAAGGAAAAACAAAACTGTGATCACTGTGTGTAAGGAAACATCAAAAGCCACAACTGAGAAAGGTAGGTTTGCTGAGAGTAAAAGGAAGTTCCTAACATAGTTCCCTAAAAAGTCCAGCCCAATTATTCTCATCTAACAAATCTTTCTATAAAGAAATTCTATCTGCCTATTCACATTACCTTAATGAGAAAAAAAAGGAAGAATAAACGGAGGGGAGGGAGTGGCAGGGCTCGTGATCCACAGCCGCAGCCACAGCTGATCCTTGTCTTAGGGTGTAAAATTCCCTCTCCCATAGTGCCTTTTTCACACCTATGAGCAACTGATCACAAGCCTTTCTAGCAGTAGTTTTCAAAATGACCCCCAGAAGGAGATACAAAAATATTACTGGGTGCTGGGAAACTACTGTTTCTTGATCTGGGTGCTGGTGCTGTGAACACACAGCAAGCAAAATATGTATACTTTTCTGTCATAGTTCAATATAAGCTTAAAAAAAAAAGGCCCTCACACTAGGCTAGAGCAAGTGGATAAGGTAAGGGGATGAGAACACTTTACTGAAACAGTGTGCTTTAGGGGAAAAGGTTTTGGAGACAGATCCAGACTTAAGACCAAGTCTGTCAATATTTGGCTGTTTTCAGAAATATGATCATGAATAGCTCCTAATACCTAAGCAGTGGCCCATCTTCACAATACCAGGTCAGTGTGCAATCAGAAAATAACATACCTGCACTAATGCCATCTAAACATCTAAACTTATCTGACAAGTTCAGCACTCAGGAACTTTGGCAGTATATACAAACTCAGTCATACAAGGTAGATAATAACTAGCTAGACTTATCAAGAGCTTATTTTACATGCCAGGCATTGTTCTGACAGTGTTTCATGTAATCACAGGAAATCAGCAGCACTAATATCTTAACAGATGAGGAGAATGGAGCACAGAAAGGTTAAGGAATTAGTCCAAATTATATAGGCTGTCAGCTGCAGAGCAGCAGGACTTAAGCACAGGTGGTGCACATCTATGCCTGAGCATCTGAAGATTGATTTGGGAAGACGTTGAGGAGAGGCAGTTGGACATCACTGACTGATAAAGTAAATCAAATTCTTCTTCCTGTATCTCAACCCCATGCCATTTACAATCTTTAGATTCTCATTAGTTCAGTCCTCTGTGAGGACGAGGCCCTAATCACGTGCACTGTGAGTGACTAAGTCTCTTGTGAGATACCTTGCCGTGAACCCTGCCCCACTCTCTGGTAAACACTCCCTGTGCAGGAACCAAGCATACCAGCCACACAATGCCTGCTCTGCCCTCCTCTTCAGACCCTATCCAGACCAGCACTTTAGCTGACTGACGCACTCCTAAGCAGAGTGATCTGATTTTTCTGATCCATGCAAAGTTAGCATCAATGCATAATAAAATCAACTAGTATTACTGCTTTGACTTGAAATGAGGGACTACCTGGGAAATGATTTAGCTTCAGATTCAGATGAAAATTCAGGATGACATGCAGTTCCTAATTATAATCCAGATTATTTTTCACTCCCATATACCCAGACCTTAAAGAACAAGCATTTAGCACCCAGTAACTAAAAGAATGAGTAGCATCTCTTCATGAAGTCTGTGAAACATAGAAAAATGCTTATGTCCTAAAGTTAAACAAAAAGAACAGGATAAAAAATTGTATATGTGCTTTGACAACAGGTGTGATTCTTAAAAACCGAACGTAGGGAACTAGAAAAAAAGAACTGAATGTCTGAGTAGTGAGATTAAGAATGCTTTTTCTTTCATTCTCCTCTATTTTCCATTTTTCAACAGTAGGTATATATTATTTATAAACAATGGGTAAAACATCTTTATTTTTTAAAAATCTTTCTGCCAAACATGTGATGTTCATTTGATGTCTTTATTCTATAACAGCTTTGCAGGCTTTATTGTAAGGGAATTGCCAGAGTCAAACAAGTTCAGACAGCTGAAAGGAAAACAAAGCCCTCAGCCTTTAAGAGTGCAATTCTACTCACACTATTTTCCCTTCAACGTAATTGTTATTATTATTATTTATGTAAACCAGCAAAAATATATAGCTGCAGCTATATACTCTTTTTATATATCTAGCTAAAAACAAAATTCCCCATTTTCCCCTTACTTGGAGACTTAGTACCTAGCAGCAACACAATATACATGACGATGAAAGCAATTTTAAGATACAGGTATTATACTTTTTTTTAAAAAAAAAAGACTATACAAAGGCTATCTAACCAAGTAACAGCATGCTGACAACACAGAGATAAGGAGAATTAAAGGTGAGACTCCAGAAGATCCCCAACATAATAAATGAAACAATGGCCCTGAGGAGGAGAGTTATAATAAAACTGTGGCTGTAACTATTTCATATCCAAACTAGCATGAAAAAGCAGCATCCAGGCCAGGCCAGACCTGCTAATTCAAGGTTATAAGGCTCTGCAGTTTAACTCTCCGCTCACAAGAAGGGGCACTGCTTATCTTTCTGTCTCAGTAAAGATTCACCCTTCCTGGAATCAGTTGGATGATCAGCGATTTAGGTAAAAACTTTCATTACTTTTTTTAAGATCCAATATCAGAACTATAATCCTTTTTCCCTATGTATGATTTTTACAACCCATCCCCATATTTTACTGAATTTAGTAACAGACACAATTATTTTTAAGACTTCCAAAAGTTAGAAACCTACTAGTGACAAATGTTACACTACTTTTAAAGTTTAACTCTGATTTCAAACCAGGCTGTCACTAGCATTTGGACCTTAGCCTAAGTATCAATAGTCCAAATCTGCTTAAGAAGTTGGAAACTGAGCTGCTGGGTTGGGGCCATCATCTCTGGAATGGTTCACAGGTCTCTTGTTCTCTGCAAAGCATGTGATTAGGGCACACAGTTACAGAGTAAAGTAGTAGTTCCCTTGAAGGACTGTTGGAGAAACTCCTATTCAGCACATTTGCTGGATCTGCCTAGTTGCCCCAAAATGGCTCTGTGATGTTGCCAGTTTTCAGGGCTCCCACTCTCCCCATCAAAACTGTCACAAATCTTACCAAATTGCTTAATTCATGAGAAGCATGTTTGAAAAAATACCTAGTGGGGAATGCTCAGTTATTTCCATCTCCCTTCCACTGGGATATACTACTATAACATAAAACATTTCTGTTCACGCTTTGAAATGAATGAAGCCTGGAGAACTCAAAGTGCAATGCTGTACAGGCAAAGTCAAGCCCTAAAATGCTGTCAGTACTGAGACACAGCAGCTCACAATCATAAGCCACAACTGAAGCTTTAGCCACGTTGGCTGAGCATCAAGACCTTCTGCAAGAGGTCTGCCTTCTCATTGTCTGTACCTTCTCGTGTACCTTGCTCCACTCAGGTAAACCGCACATCTGTGTCTCACATTACACTGTCTCTCAGTCTCCCTGGAAAAGAGCTTTTTTTTTTTTGTAAAAAAGCCTTTCTCTCCCAACATTTAAAAAAATATCTTTAAGATTTATAATTTTTTTTAACATTTACAACATGGGGATACAACCGTTTATTTCATGGAGGAATAAATAATCCAATCAAATTACTGGAAATGGCATCACACAAACAATAACTTATTATTTTAACTAGTACAGCCATTGGCATAATTCTGTTATTACTGGGAGTTATTCATTAATATGTGCTATAATTAAACCACCAAATGAGATTAAACAAAACTAAAAGCATTTCACACTCTTCTATAATTTATAGCTATCTTATTGTTTTGCAGAATAATTTAATAAATTTAGGACTCCATTCATGCAGCCCTTCAAATATTTGATGTGCCAGGCCCTGTCCACGATGTTGATGGAACAGTGATAATGGAATTAGTGTGCTAAGTCTCATGGCAGATGTGCTGGTGGTGTGACAGGGCTGTCGGTGCTGTGGGGGGTGAAGGGATGGCAGAGGGTCTTACTAGGCATATCCAGAGCAGTAAGGCCCTCTCCCTGCTTCCCATGGGTAAAAATGAAAGGTGGAGAAGGAGAGAAGTTTTATCCTGGTTCCCTCCTGACTCCTGCCCACAGAGATGCCTACATACCGATTTTCACTGCTACCACCCTATTCCAAGTCCTGTGCTTTACCAGGACTACTATAATAACCCTTTTACTAGGATCTCATTCCCTTGTGGCCTGCTACAAAGCCATAGAATCCAAGAGTCAGTATACACAGCAGAATAATGTTAATGAGAATTATTCAAGGAAATCCATGTCGAGGTTAAGAGTAAATTTAGTGACAGAACCTGCTCCTCTTTGTTTATCCTTCAGTTTTGGTTTGACAGGCAACAGGAGCGATACTACCTTAATATAGCTAAGATTAAAGGCTTCTCATATAATAAGTTTACCCTGGCAAATTAAGTGAGAAAGACTCCTAAAGTGTTTTAAGAGCTCTAATAGCTACAAAGACTAAGAAAGCTGCTTGTGGATGGATAAAAATCAACTTATGAGAAGAGAAAGCTGGGAAATGAGAGGCTGGGAAAAGGGTGTTCAGCTCTGAATCAGCAGACTCTCATTTCTCTGAGTCAGTTCCTCATGACAAGGCTGAGCACCAGGAACTCAGGAGACTAGAAGAGCAGTCACCGCCAGCAGCATCTCTACAGAGAGCAGGTGTCATACCAGGGAAAAGCTACCCTGGGCTAGAAGGCAAGAGCTATCTAGTTCTGGCCCAGTCATTCACTAGCCACATGACTCTGGGGAAAGACAGCCTCTCTGAGCCCCAGTTTCTCAGCTGGAAATAAATGGATGATGATGATACTTACTCCACCTAACTTAGAAGGCTGTTAAAAATGTTGAATGTGAGCATGTGAAAGTCCCTCTGAAAAAACCTACAATTCTAGACAAATGTGATGTCATTTTTTTTTATATATACACACATCCAAAAGTATTCACTGTCCTACTCGAGTTGCTAAACTCATACATGAGTACATTGTATTTATACAATGTGAAGCCAAGATAAATAACTTTGGCTACAACGACATCTGGAAAATAATAATTCTATCCAAGAAAGTCAGTCACCTCCCTATCCCCCACCCCAAACATGGCCAATTCTCAGGAAGCTCTAGGCAATTAAGCCATCTAAAATAGACTCATAGCAAAGTCCCTTGGGAATAATAAACTCTAGAACAAATTAGCGCAACAGCTAGAAAATTTTCTCTATGAAATAATTAGCTTTCAAGTTAACATAAAGCATTCTTTCTTCCACTGATAAATTCATTTTCTACTTCCTGTGTACCTTCAGTCGTATCAATTCCCCTCCTAAAACACCATCTAACTCTTCGAGTCAAATCCTCTTCGTTCTTTTAGGACCCAAACCAAGGGCCACCTATTCCATAAAAACTTCCCACAATGACCCTTTTCTAAAGATGTTTCAACATCTGTAATGGGAAGACAGAACAGATTTTATATACAATGCCTGCAAAGGAGTCTGTTCGTTACAGTTCAGAATCTCCCCACACCATGTTTAACTTGGCTACACCTTTGAACAACAGTCCCTATGTTTTACACACTGTCACGGTCACAGTGTGGGGAAGAACAGCTGTAGGCCATGCACAATTCCCATAAAAGAAGATGTGGAAGTGTTGTTTATTCAAGATAACCTTGAATCTGCATTTTCGTAATACACAATTTTCATATTTTAATGATTTAGCTGCTACAAAGAGGTATTAATCTCTCCTGGCACCTCATCACATACATCAGAATGTTATGTTACAAACTTCTAAACCAGATGATGAACTTCTTGAGATGTGGATACCACATCTTTAATTCTTTGTATTTTGTTTGTGTGGCTAACACTGAGCAGAGAGAAGGCACTTAGTAAATGGTTCTTAAATTAGACTTCTTTTCTGTCATATTTACTAAGGCTGTCTCACAAATAGCTGTTCAACTAAGCTTGGGAAACAGTCACTCTCTTGGGGACAACAAAACCCCTTCTGACAAATAAGTACACATTTAAAAATACGACTGTATACAGATTAGTCCAAAACACAAGCTAATGTTAACTTGATACCAATTCTTAAAGGGATTCAGTTATATTCCATTCAGTAGGACCCATTATATTTCAGTCACTGTTGTGAATGTTGACTTTATTATGGAAGAATTCTAAAGAAAAAGAATAAACTTCCTTTTAGGGCTAAGTTTTCTTAGCAGGGAGAGCTGTTAGTATTCAGGACCATATACTTTTTGTTTACATGAGCTGCACTCAGGTACACAAGGAACTCCACAGCATGGAAATGACAAGTAGACCCAAGGATTTGGTCTTTAGAAGTAATACTACCCAGCAGTCATTTTCAAATTTCTCCTGGAAATTCAAAAGGAGTAATGAAACACTGTCCAACAGAAGTAATAGTGTGAGCAACTAGTACTGACATTTTGAAAAAAGCAAAAACAGACAAAACGATTTCAAGTTTTTTATTTAACCCAATAGATATACAAAATCTTACTTCAACACGTAATCAGTATAAAAATGTCATTAATGAAGTATTACACATTCTTTTTTTCACACTAAGTCTACAAAAATCCAGGGGGAATTTTATACTTAGAGAACATCTCTATTCAGACAATCCACATTTCAAATGTCCATATGACTAGTGGCTACACAACTGAGCAACCCAGCTCTCAGAAAACTCTGAACAGTCGTGGCATATGCATATGATTTGCCTCTCCTCCAGTTCCAAGTCCCATCACAAGGAGCAATGACAAAAGAAACAAAACCTAATCCAATGGCCAGTGGGCAAGTTTGGAAGACTAGAGGCAATGTCCAGTTTTCGGTGAAACCTTAAAGACAGTCAAGTAGAAGCTTACTCATCCCCAAACCCCACACAAACAGAACTGAGAGGAATCATTACCTCTGTTCAACACACTGTAAGTCTGCATATTTGCATCTTGAATGCCATAAAAATGAAAATCACATGATAAGGGAACTAAAAATTGCAGAACTACAGGCATCAAGAGATAAAAAGAAAAACCTGGGGTATAATATCAGTCTAAGCTCTGCAGAAGGAAAAAGCATCTCATGACAATTAACACCCTGGAGCAGCTCTTGACCATTCAATCCTCCCCTCCTCTCCCTGCATCCAATTAATAAACAAGCCATGTTGACTCTCCTCAGCATCCTTCCCAAGGCATAAGGGGGGTGGGGCTTGCAAACCAAAACATGCACTGAATTCTGTGCATTAAAGAACCTGGCCACTCATTTGATACTTTGCATAGGCCTCTTTATTCCTGCTTTTCCACCTGGGCTTTTAAGATTCCTGGATGTCTCAGGGTTCTTGGAATCTCTAGAAACATGCACACAGCTGCACTCAGTGGGCAATAAAATTGTCTTTGTTAGCTGTCTGGGCCCTTTGATATAAGTACTACTATATCATCCCCTGGGGGTTCAACATTCCTTCCTGTTAATCGTCAGTTCAACAACAAACGTGCTGCTCTCTGTCTCCAAAATAGGCCTTCAACTCCACCCACACCCTTTCTCCAATCTGATCTCCACTACAACCTCCTGTCCCTACAGCTATCTTACTCCCTTTAAGCCTGCCTTCTGACTTCATATAATCTTCCCATTTCTTCCTGTATGAAACCCATTTTGGCTTTACTGCTTTATCTTTCAGGCCCTACAAATCATGGCTGTGATTCCCCACCTCATCAGTCCCTAACCTCATTCTAGGAACAGTCGCCCATTCACCTCTCCACTCCAGGTGCTGAGTGCTCCACAGCACAGGTGACTCTCGTTATTCACACTAATTATGTTCTATGAAGTCTCTGCAAAAACCGAATTAGTGAATAGTGAACCATTGCTTTTAGGGGAAATACAAGGTTAGGTTCCTGCCAGCATCTGGTCACATTTTTGTCAACTGATTAATACTTAACCTTGTATTATGTATGTGTGTTTTATTTAATATACACTGTTGTTTCATTAACATTGCAGTCACAGCCAACAGAGCTATAACTCATGCCTAAACAAAGCTTATCTAGTACATATCTTCTCTGCAAAACGTATCACATCACAGCCTTCTTGCCTTTACCAACACTAGACACCACTTCAGCACTATGCTTGGGGCCAGTTTTAACAGCAAAATCACCTACAAGAAGCATAAAAATAAGAAAAAAGAAGAGCAAAAGGACACTCATTTGCACTCTCAGAGTTGAAATAACAGGCAGAGTGTTGCCTTATTTAACCTCAGCTGGGAACATGTGCATCAGGTAACTCCAATATTTTGCTGCTCTGCACATGTCTCTGAATGACCAGAAAAGCATCACAAGTATTAACTTTAGTGTTATAAACAAATTTTAGGGGATAGGTAAATTCACACACATGCAATCCACAAAACATGAGGATTGACTTAGTGTCTGATGCATCTGACATGGTTTTTGGTGACCATTTCCTCTATTAAACTATAAATTCCCTACAAGTAGATAATATCTTAGTCTTCTACTTGTTCCCAGAAACTAGCACAGCACTTGGCGTATAGAAGGCACTTACCCACACATTCCTTTGCCTCCTTCTATGGAAAAAAGTTTTGTTTTTTTCAGTCTTCCTAAGAAAAAGACTAGATGGACCCTGATCTCTGGGTCTCATTGTGTCTTACCTGCTCCATTAGTTGTCCCCCTCCACCACTACCTTTTTACCTTCTTTCAGCCCTTGTACATACAACATGTAATGCACTTAAGATTATTAATTTATATAACCCTCATTTTCAATTTTATGCAACACAGAGAATGTGTGAGAAATGAACTGCGTAAGGCCATCACTGATGGTCCACATTAACTGCTGGGGCAGGGAGGCATCACATTTTGTGAGCCTATGGAAATGGCATTCCAAAAGAGAATTTCCTGCATTCAAACAGCAGCCAGTTATAACTGGTCAAATTCCTAGTATCACAAACATACCAACATGAAAACTTAAGGGTTCTCAGTGCAGACAAAACATCTAAAGCCTAGAGTGTTTATGGACTTTAAAAATAAAAACGAAGTTATAGAGGTGACTGGAAGCAATACTGACTGCGAGTTTAGGGAGAAAACACAAATTCCTATCAGAAAACTCCACCTTCTCTCTGCTGCCCTCTCCTCCACAACGTACTTCTCACCCTCATCGATCTCCATTCCACTGAGTTAAGGATGCTTTGAGAACTAGTAACCAAATTCTAATCATTTACCTGGTACTTATGTTTAGAAAGTCATAGGCAGACAAAATAGAAAGACAACAACAATAAAAAAATTATGAGCTCAAATATCAATATGACTTAAATATATATACTGTATTTATTTAATTCTCTAAATGTAAAGATAAAAGGCTAAGAAAGTGCTAAGTGAAAAAGAAAACTGAAAAATGAAGGAAATCTCCCGAGCTTCAAGACCTTAATCATTTAACAAACACGTGTTGAGCACGTCTGTAAGACCTCCCTGCCTCTACCTTTTGGGACACTGTTAGTTCCTATTATACATGCTACAGTGGGACACAGTGGAATAAACCACGCACTGGACTGCTCAAGGGAAGGGATGTATCTTATTCATTCTTGTATTCTACCAATTCACTGTACCTGGAATGTGGGAGATGTTCAATAAATACTTCTGAATGAAAATTTATTACATGAGCTCTGTAACTTCACTCATTAGTTTACTTTTACAGGTCAAAGCACATATTGGAAATGTTATTTTAAAGGGTGGTCATAGTAACTACAAAAACCAGGTTAACCTGTAATATAGCCATTTCATAACATAGTAATATCTTTACCACATCTTCACTATGGGAAAAAGCCTTCCAAGTAGTAAAAGCCTGTTATTTTATACACACACACCAATTCTGCCCTTTTAGAGGCTCTGCTCTTTAGGGAAGGATGGCAGGACACAGATCAAAAACCAAGGATGTGAAGACTAGTTTTCGGAGGAAGGCAGAGCTCTACGAAGAGTAATCTCAAGATGCTGAGAAACCATGAATGCATCACGGTCTTCTCTTGCTCTCAGAAACAGAGTGGTTCAATGAGGCACCATCACTTCCCAGTGTGGGGAAACACACTGCTCCAATTTTTTCCAAGTCCACAAAGGAAGAAAGAATCGATGACAAGGTGTGACTAGAGACTAAGAAAGGTCTGGGAAGCCTGGGCAGAGGGTGTAGTGCTTTCTTTCCATCTGGGGAGACAATGACAACATCATCAGAGGTGCTGATAAAGGCACCTGCTTAACTTCCCTGTTGGGGCCATAGCAGGAATGCTCTGAAAATCTGCATAAATTTCCCTGGACACCAGTCACAACCAAAGGTTGAAGACAGCATAACAAATGGTTAAGTGCCCACTTAGCTAACACAACTGAGCAGCTTGCTATGGGCCTAGCGTAATACTTTGCTCTCACTATCTCATCTAATAGGGACTCTATTTCCATTCATAGATATGAAAATTGAGATGGAAAGTAATTTGCCCAAAATTACACAGCTAGTAAGAAGAGGCGGGGTTCAAATCCAACAGGCATACATTTTCAACGGCCATGTCTTTTGCCTTGCTTTCTTTGGACGACAGCAAGGCTATGTAAACAAACTATACACACTGAACATGTATACACTGGCTGTATATGGAAAATGCTCAGAACAATGCCTGTACATGGGCAGTGCTTACTGTATTTTATTATCACCATTCTTTTAAGGCAGATTAGATATAAGAAGGCAGAAGCAAGCTCAAGAGATAGGAATTTTTTTTCAAATTATACTATTGTGAATGTCCAGTTTGGAGTTTGCTTTTCACTACTGCCCCCTGAAAATCCAAGAGATTCTATAGCAATAAGCTGCTAATCTCTCTTCAAACCTTTAGTGGTTTAAACAAAAGAATCATAGCAGCAAAGCAAACCCTCTCCCTAAGTAAGGCATTATTTCACCTAGAATACCCACCACTCCTGCCAAGACCAGGCCAGATGACTGCCACCCCTAAAGTAGGGAAAAAATTCTAGCTTTCAGCCAGAAACTATTCTACTCTTGCATAAGCTTTTCCTTTGACATTGTTTTTATTCCTGACTAAAGACGGAACTTGTAAGGGGAAAAAGTCAAGTGGCTTCTCTGCTGCATTATGGCCCCAGCACACCTGAATGCCAACAAAAGCTGAATGTCGGGAAATCCTGTGATTTCCAGGGAGACTGTGATAGTTATTAAGTTAAATCCAAAGTGTGGTCGACATCAACAGGGTGTTCCTCATGAGTCTAGCCTGTTCTTTGTGGAATTTACTCTAACCCAACTTAAAGAACAAAGCAACTTTTCGAGAGGCCTGTCCATCTGTACAGCCTCTTCTCTCAGGGAACAAACTACACTGAGTAATAACATGTTACAACTTCAAAAACTTCCATAAAGAAACCTAAACTAAACCAAAAGATGACCTTTTCTACCATTTCCTTCTTCTAAAACTACCCCCAACAAAAGCCGCAAATAGAAGTTAGAAAGATCTTTATAACAGAAAGGGAAACTGAGATCAAAGACATTAAGCTTACAAATATGAGTTAATGGGGCCTTGCTTATTCATTTATTTAAACATTCATTAATTCGGACATTTCTCAAGTGCCTATGTGTGTGCCAGGCACTGTATTCTAAAGTGAACAGCACAGACGTGGCAAGATCACCCTTGGCCCTTGCAGAGGGGTGGGGGCGTCCTGCACAGGTGACTGGAATCCAGCAGGATGGGGCATCAAGGCAGTGATGCGAAGGGGAAAGAGCAGGGCCATCTAGTCCGCCAGGGGGCGGGGGCACTCCCGGCAAAGGCTTCCAGCTATGGGAGCACTCACCTCGCACGTACCCGGCCCTGTTCTTAAAGCAAGAGCAAACCCATTTCAATCTCTTAACCACACCACAAGGTGGTTACTATTATTCCCAACGTACCAACAAGGAAACAGCATCACAGTGCAGAGCAGCTAGGTAACCTGCTCGAGGTCACACAGCTCTTCAGTGATGTGTCAGGACTGGAAATCTGAAGTTAGGTTCCAGAGTCCAAGTCCTCTCTAATCACCACATCAGGCAGTAGTTAGGTTAAAAGTGGAAGGAAGGAAGTTCCAGGCAAAGCAGTCTTCATGAAGGGAAAGCTCAATATCATTTGAGGAACTGAGACAAGTTCACTTTGACTGGTTTAAGGTATGTGTGGGGAAGAACAAAGAGAAATGAGACAGGGCCAGCCAAATAGCAACCTTCAGAGTTGATCGTTAAGAGTTGCATGTTACTGTTCCAAGAACCTCACAGAAAAGGGCACAAATCTAATAAAAAGAACAGAAAGTTTCAACAACACACAAAATAATGCAGATTTATGGTCATTAAAAATAAAAAAAGATGCAGTTCAGCTACAAATTCATAATAACTCTTAACAAGTGCAAAACAAGAAAACTTGCCATACATGTAGGACTAAAAATTGGCTGAGGCGCAATGCAGGAATCAAGAGGCCTGTGTTCCAGATCTGACCCTACCCATATGGGCAACTATCTCTGCGACCTTGGCCAGTGAGCCTGCTTCCTATTCTATAACATAAATATATTGCTTTGGGGGGGAAAAACATGTAAATGTGAGCTATTCCAGTTAAGTCCATCATATGAATTATACTTCTCTGTAACACTGATCTTTAACACAGAAGAGCATATTTAAATAATATGTACCTCTCACCCCAATTCCTAGAAAAGAAAGCCATGGGAAAAACTGGTTCACATCACATGTAATTCCTAACTTCAGCATCTTAAATCTTCAGCACAGCTTGTTTCTGCTTTGAAACCATCACCACTGCATTTCATAGGCTAAACAAATCTTTGCCTTTGGCAAGGAAAAGAAATGATTCAATTAAGAGGATGTCTGGCTAATTGCACTCATTGGGAGCTGGGAATATTCCTAACTTTTCCAACACTAAGTACAAGTTCCTCCAATCCCTGATGGTCCAGTACAAGTGGGAGACAGCAGCTGCCACCTGGAGGCACAGGTGCTACTGCCTCAGATGTGAAACTCAAATCACTGATGGGGATTGAAAGAAATCTTAGGGCCTTGAAAAGCAACACTCAGAAAATAATCTCCCCCCCTAGTGCTCCTACCCCTCCCCCACTAGGAAATTACCTCCTCTAAATCAACTGAATGGCAAATGAAAGGTACAGCATTGTGAAGAGGAAACTGCAAAAAAATCAGAAGAAGGAAACCTCAGGAGATCAAAACTGCAATAGCTCGACTCCGGTTAATTTGTCACTACCTCTCTAGGAAACAGGGAGCAAGAATCTCACAAAATAAATGTTGCAGAGGATAACCACTAGAGCCTCTTCCCAAACTAAGCTGGTTGTTTGGAAAATAAAAACCACTTGAACTCTCATTACCATTTGAGGACAGCCACAGTTATGGGTGAAATAAATGTTTTCAAGCCCTCCTTGGTCCACTTCTTTCAAAACAGATACCCACAAAATTCAAATGAGAGGAATGAACTTCTGATAGTCCTTGAGCTATAATAGTATATGATTTACACACTAGGAAACTTAGATTTGTTTTTTTTTTTTAAAAAAACTAGGGCCATGAGAACCTAACACAAGTATTTCTTTATTCATCTGTATCTCATCTTTAGTAACATTCTTACCGTATGAACCGCCTTAGCACACAGGTATCTAGCCACTTGTTTTTATGAGGATATAATAGTAGAATATTTATATTGGACAGAGAACTGGGATAGGACCAGAAAACAAAGATAGGAATAAACAAACATTTCTCTGGAAGGAGATATATAAACAGAGTGGTCTTTCAGTGATGGATGTGAAGACTGAAGTGAACATTTTCAAAACAAATCTGAGTGACAGAATGTGCAGGGATAGGGCCACATTTATAAATGGCACTAAACATTTTCATCAGTAAAATGCCAAACAAAAGGGAATACACAGTGAGGTTTTTCACAGTTCTCTGAACAGATAAGTAAGCAGCAAGTGAGTTTTAGTTTGGGCAAAGGTCTGGTCAGTTTAGGTAAAGATGGTGTTCAAGCTATTCTGTGACAGACAAAAGCTACAGAAATGTAAACTCTTAATACTATGAAATTCATTTCTCAGCAGCGAACCTTAGAGGTCTAAACTCAAACAGAAAAAATAGAACAATCTATAAAGAAGAGTCTCTTAGGTTTAAAAAATTACATAATCCTGTGACTGTAAGGAAAAACAAAAAAGATTGTAAACGCAGCAAGAGGCATGGACAGGGTAAACATGTATTCGTTAAATTTTGAAATACACTGGGAGATGTTCTTAAAGCTTCAAAGAGTAAACTTATTCAAAAGTTTTAAAAGGAACTTTATATAATGGATAATAAATTTATATTTATCTAAGTAGTGGTACTAGCTGAATTTGAACCTGAAAACAAACAGGTTCAAATAAGTGTATTTAAAATTTACTGAGCTCTTCTTGATGTACCCAGTGCTATGCTATGCACTACAGGAACATACATATAGTGTTCCTGCATTCCATTATAATCTGGTAGTATTTGGATAATTAGAAAACCAGCTAGAAGTATGCTATAAGTGCTTTAAAGAACAAAAAACACTGAGTTTAGGAGTTCAGAGGTCATGCTCATTTGGGATTTATCAGTAAAGACAATCAGAGGTGGCAGC
Organism: Manis pentadactyla; assembly: GCF_030020395.1. Classification (NCBI taxonomy): domain Eukaryota; kingdom Metazoa; phylum Chordata; class Mammalia; order Pholidota; family Manidae; genus Manis; species Manis pentadactyla. Next base: position 29,756,740 of record NC_080019.1, on the reverse strand, counting down.
TGAGAAGTTTGGAAGAAAGGATAGAATTTGACAAAAGAAATCTTGAAAGAAAGGTCTTAAAAGCAAAATACGGATTTCCTGGGCCCCTGGCAAATATGGGCTTAATGCCCCCCCCAGAAGACCACTGCTTCATATAACATCCCTGCTTAGAGTGTCCAACTGCACCCCAATTCAACATGTACAAAGCCAAAAGTATTTATTCCCTTTTTAAAAGCCATTTCTCCTTCTAACTGCCCTAGTTCCACTAATTATGCTACCATTCTTCCAGGTTACTCAGACTCAAAACCTTTAAGTTATTTTATATATTGCTACTTTTTAAAAACTTATTCTTTCTGTTTACAGTTCCTTCCCCATCACTTTCACATCTTTCCTACCAGCTTTTCCCCTGAAATATGCCTCAAGTACATTCCTGCATGCATACCAGTTAGGTCCTCAAGGAAACTACATTCAGAGAATGCAGTGGAAGATACATAAACCCTTAATTACTTGGTAAGTTTTGGTGCCACATCTCAGCCTCAAATCCTAGTAAGCAAGACTGGGCCAGGCTCTGGAATTGGATGGGACCAGATGGAGAATTCCAGCTGTGAGGATTTTAGGCCACCAGAGCCTAAACCAGTGTAGGTCAAATGACCTCCTCTTCTGACCCTAAAAAGCCACACAGGACCTAATCATTCTCGAATCTTTATAGAGAATCTCAACCCCCAAAAAGAAACATGAAGCCTGCTTGCCACACTGCTTAGGACAGAGCTGGTCAAGCTCCCACATCTAAAATTTTTCTGGGATAGGAAGAAGAAGGGTGTCTTCTAAATGGAGGGGTGATAACTGATAGATTAATTAATACTTTAGGATTTGTTTGAAAGGAGAACTGAGACCTTGCTGTTTTATCCTTGAAAATAACTGTCCCCCTCCGCCAATAAAAATACCTGTCTCTGGGGTATCAAGGGTCCAGTGCCTTGCACATAAAGGTTTCTAAAATAAAGGGAGATAGCACAAGTCTAACACAGTACAGCAATACTTTAACCCCAGGGAGGTTACCTACTATATATGGTCTGCTGATTGGACCACAAAAATTTTGACAATTGAATGCTAATTTTGATACAATTCTGAAAAGAATCTTCCTCTTAAACAGCTACCAAACATGCTAGTGGGTCAAGGCAAGCTCAAGGCAACTCACTTTTCTACCTCTGGGTTAAACACAGTATTGGCTTTAATGGTAAAACTCAGTACTCTCTGGGGTAATCTAAAGAGCAGCACGGCCTAGTAATCAGCTGCAAGATCAAAGTCCATTCTAAACTATATTTGAAGGGAAGAAGACTGGAAAAAGGAAGACACAATGATGAACAAATTATAAGGTGTGGGTTTGCACCTACTGGAACTAGACTGCTTTTCAACAGCTTTACTTGGAGCAAGCAGAGGCTGCACCCTTCCCTTGGCATATTAGCTGAACTAGCATCCCATACAGTTGGGGCAGTACCTAGCACTTCAGTAAGGTAAGATTACAGGACAATTGGAAGCTTTTCCTTTTTCTAGCTTTTAAGACAACTGCCTCTCCCTCTTTTTCCCTTCTCATGCCTCTCTGTTTATAAAAATCTAACTATTCTGAGTAACTGAATTAGTTAGTCTTCAAACACAAACTCCTCTCCCTATTGTAAGTCTGGAGTTTTAGGATAAGCAACCACTGGTTCTTCACAAATGTTTGGGAAATAAATCAGTACAAGAAGTAGAGCTGTCAGGAAACTACTTATGGAGAAAAAGGAGCTCCGGAGATATAAAGAGAGGTATCTGGGGGTGGTAGAAGAGATGAATAGGCAGAGCACAGAGGATTTTTAGGGCAGTGAAAACACACTGTCTGATACTATAGTGATGGATATGTCATTATACATTTTTCCTAACTTACAGAATGTAAAATACCAAGAGTAAACCCTAAGGTAAACTATGGATTTGGGGCAATTATGATGTGTCGATGTAGGTTTATCCTTGAAAAATGTACCAGTCTGGTGAGTGATGTTGATAATAGGAGAGGCCATGCATGTGTGCAGAAGTGGTGTAGATAGGAAATTCCTGTACCTTTCCCTCAATTTTATTGTAAACCTAATGCTGCTCTAAACAAAGTCTTTATTTTAAAAAATAAAAAGGAATATCTGTATCTGATAGGTTTACAAAGTATGGATTTTGCCATAGCCTGTGAAGGAAGCCAAAAAGTTGGGACCCTGAGGTTATTGGTATGTATCAGTTTTGCCTTTTCCATTTGGAGCTGAGAGGTCTAGGACTGAATAAGAGGGGGAAGACTAAGGAATACAGATATGTTCTGCTTGCTGATATTACATACAGTAAAACTGTATTAACTCAGATCCCAGCACCAAAATTTAAGTTAAGGCACTTGTGCTAACCAAGCCTGGCCAATCCACTACTTTGAACTGCAGTGACTCCCCATGTCTTTAGAGAAGTTCCACCTTTTGATGACCACAAGCTATTTGCCATTTCCCTACAATCTGGAGAAACCCAGAGATGGGATTAATACAGGAATTAGTTGGAGAAGCTGGAGGAAGAGACAGATAATATTTAAGTCTTTGAGAGTTATGAGAGCAGCCATTTATTAGACCTGATAGGTGCAAGCACTGTCGGGTATGACTAGCCTATATTATCTCTAGTCTTCAGAAAAACCTTGAAAGAAAAGTGATTTATACGTCTAGTTTACAGATGAAAAAACTTAGGATAATGTGGCCTATATCACAGGTAGGGGAGTCATTCTGAATTCAAGAATGCAAATCCATAACAAAGTCCCTATTCTATTAATCCTAAAGAACAGATTGAAGATTCCCCCATCTATTCTTTGGAATCACCTAAATTTAAAATTTAACACTTTCAAGGCTCTGCACAATCTGGTCCCAATGGATCTTGCCTCAAAAGATCATGCTTATTTCAAAGAAACCGGTCCATTCATTAATCCAGAACACCTCTAAGGTAAAAAAGTCTTCATCCTCTGCACCCCTCTGAATTCTACCCATCAGATCTTACCTCCTCGGTAAAGACTCCCCTAACTATCCCGGACTAAAGAGCCCTTACTACTTGCTTACTTGCTTTCATCCTAATCTGACATTAGAGACTTGGCCCTGAAGTCTATTGCCTTGTATTACCCATTAGTTTTTTTACACTTAGTATCTATTATTTGCACAACTAAATAGAAAGTTCTCAAGAAATAATACTTAAGACTTCATATTTCCTTATAATCCCAACAGAATCTACTGTATATTCTTAATCTCTCAGGTACTTCAAATAGTAACCTGCAGAGGGAATACAGATCATATATCAATAAAGAACTCAGTGTACTTGAGTTTGAATTCCCAGTGTCATAGTTAAACACTCAGTAATCTCAAGCAAGCCTCAATGATTTCATCTATGAATTAATGTAACTTTATATCCTATAAGTTAGCTAATAAAAATACCTACCCCCAAAGGATAACTTGAGACATGAATGAGACGATATAAGTAAAAGCAACTCAGCACAGTGCCCAGCACATGATGCGGTTTTATTTTCTACCAATATTAAAGGGCAGAATTTAAAATCTTTCACAAATAGTTATTCATAGGCATCTTAAAAGAGTTCAGAGAAGCCATTTACATACATATTATGTAATTTGTCTTCACTAGTTAATGAGGTTTACAATATGAAAAAATATCTTTAAAACCACAAATGGCTATTTGCATCATAAAAGAATTTAATTTTTCCCTGATTTTTATTATTTTTCCTCACACAATTTTATAACAGTAAAGGAATTATTTTTTAAAAGGACATTTACCTATAAGTTCATTACTCCATCATATCAACTACGGTATTTTTCTGTTTTCCTTTTTAGTCCTTGGTCATATATTTATATATTTTAATAATGTATTCATCTTGTAGGTACTAATTGGTTTTGGAGCTTTTTAAATTTAACATATCAAACATTTGATTACTACTGTTATGTTAAATATTACTATATTGATTGTTATATGTATTACAAACAATTAACTCATTGTATTTAAAATATTAATATATTGCTATTTAATATTTACATATTCATGTATTTATCATTACTGTCTTCAAAATCACTTAGCCATCACATAATATCCCATGAAGCTAGCATAAAAATTTAGCCACTTCCCTGCTGTTAGACAACTATTATGATTCTTTTTATATTATCATTATAATGATAATGTCTAAATAACGTCTCCATGCACAAACTTATTTTGCTTTTTTTTTAAACATCTTCATGCAAAGAACTTTTTCTTCTAAATCACTGGAGTCAAAAAAGTACAATCATTTTTTATGTCTAGCTAACACTGCCAAATTGAATTGCAAAAGAGCTTATAACAATATGCACAGACGTTGGAATAGACAAGTGATCAGCAACTACTAAGAGTGGGCTAATAAGGTCCAAGTTTTACCACCATCCGACCAGCACTGTTTCTTGAGGGTACTTTAAATTATCTCCACTAAACAGGCAATATTGTATGCTGTTAATATGAATGTAAGAAGGCACAATATCTCTGAGGTACAGTTTGGCAGAAATTCCATCCTGGTTCCTTATCCTAGAAATATACCTGAGCTTATGTGTAAGACCTTCTGACTAGGAAGTTCACCATCTCTAACAAAAAGGCCTTAAGGCAATCTAGATATACATGAAAAGGGGACTGGTTAAAATTATTGTGCTTGGCTTCACACTAAAATTACATGGGGAAGATTTCATAAAACAGACAAGAAGGGCGCCAACCCAGACCAATTAAAAATTAAATCAGGATCTCTGAAAGCAGAGTGGGCATTTAAATCTCTGTTGGTGACTTTAATGTCCAGCCAGACTTAAGAACCACTGGGTGAAATAAAGTATTGTACTTGTATTTATCCAATGGACTATTAGGCAACTATTGGCAAAATGCAGAACTGTATACAGCAACTACCATTGTGTGTGAACGTAAGAGAAATTTTTCTTCTTGTACTTGGACAGAATATTTCTTCAAGTATATAAAAGAAACTGGTAAAATAATGGCAGCCCTTGGGAAAAAAGATTAGGGGTGTTAAGTGAGAGGCTTAATATTTCAATGTATATCATTTCATATTGTTTGATTTTTAATCAGGTACAATAAAGAATTCATTATCTTAAACAAAATCAAATCATAATTTCTAAGCAGTGTTTCAGGAACATATGGCACTAAGCAATGCATAGTATCCCATAGCAGGGGCCAGGTATTACCAGTGTTCAGAGGGTCTCCATAGAGACCCACATGTTCGGAAAAAACCCAGTGGCTACCAGAGGTCCTTCACCCTTTGGGCAGAGACAGTTGTTCCTGCTACCTCCTTCTGTCCTAGCAACTAACTTATTCAATGTGTCATTCTTAAGCAAACAGTCATTGCCTGATATGCTTGGGGAAAATGTTTACTCATAGTTCACTTCCTCACACAATGTAGATCATCATTTATGATATTTTAGTTTGGGTTAAAGCTTCTTAAAGAACATGTCAGATCTTTAAACCCATTCTAAGTTAGTTTCTCAAATGGAAAAATCATACATTGAAAGCATGGATGACTCCATCTTTTTTCTGAAGCACTTACTCCATGTAACATGCAAAGGGTCTCTGCAGGGTTTGGAATACCAATGCTATTTTTATAATTAGGTGTGCTGCATCTTAAATTTAAAAGAACCACTTAGCTAATTTCATACTATAATGTATTTCAGTTTTACCAAGTCACACAAGAATTCAAATTAATCTAAAATGTATAAAACAGAGTTTTACATTTATCAACACACAGCTTACTTGTTCACAGATACTACTGAAATACTTTTTCAATAGGTTGCTTTCAACAGCTGTGGGATTTTATAACCAGGTCTCAGACATATTACTTAAGTGTCTTTTATTTTGTTTGTTTTTTTAAAGAGGGAGCAGTTCCCTTCAGAGTATTTGCCCTATGCTTTTGATACCAGAAAAACTATTCATTATCATTAATGGATAAAAGGGAACTAAGTGGCATATAACAAGATTCTCATAAACAATGTCACAATGCATGCCAGAAACATCAAGAAAGGCAGTTCCCTACTAAAAAAACTCTTATAATCATTCATTCATTCATTCATTCATTCACCAAGTCTGTACTAAAGGTAACTTCTTGCCAAGCACTGCATCAGGCACTACAGACACAATGGCAGGGCTGGGGTTTAGAACTCCCACATCCACATTCTAACCATAACATGTACATTTTCCTGTTTCATTCCATTACTTCCAAATGAATACTTAAAAGTGGCAAACTTAAGAGATATTTTTGTCACTATTTCTCAATCATATTTTACAAGACTTTAAGTAAATGGGGTGACTTAAATAAGACCCAAATAATGACAAATAATTTTTCCCCATAACCCTAAAGATTACAACTGTAAGACGGAAACAAGAAAACATCCTATTTTCTGGGTGCCTGGGGGGAAAGCTGGCAGCGTGAAGTATTTATAAGGTGTTAAGACTGAACTGATCAGACTAGTGTTTTTTTTGTTTCTTCCTAACACATCCTAAAGCAACACCTGCTTCATCTCCTGAGGAATGTGCAGGTTAACATCTAACTTGTCCTCAGCTTGTGGAGAAACGGAGTTGCCATGACAACTGAATGAAAGTTTAGTTTGCAGAATTTATCCGATGAAACATAAAAATCTACTCAATGCCATTGAACTGACTTATGTATACTTACTTGTAAGTGAATTCTCTTTTTCTGTTTATAAAACTATCAAAGTAAATGTTAATGTATTCTGTGAAAATTTTCATGGATAAAATATTAAACACACACACACACACCTTTTTGTCAGAATAGGCCATAAATAAAATTGAACAGTAACTGACCATTAAATTTTGGCAATGCCACATTGAGTATTACAGGGTCACAGGTCTATCTAAATCAAGGAAAAACACACTTCTAAAGTCACTATATTTCTTAAGTTGTTTTAAATTGTCAAGTAAATTAATATACATGTTTAATTTCTACTGATTGTCTATTACACAAGGTACACTAGGGTGTATTCAATAAGAAGTGTATCAATTTTCCTAGAAAAACATTTCCATAATAAACACATATGCTGCATAAATAGTAACTTCCAACATGTGATTATCCTTACTGGGAACTAGACAGAGGTCCCCACTAGATAATGCAGGTTTTCAATCCATTTCCCTCAGCTCTTGGGGACTGAATTTCTACTGCACCAGAGCCCACTCTCACTCAGATACCCACTGAATTGGTTGTCATTTTCCATTAGACATCAGTGGCTAATCAAATGCCAGTGAACATTTCTCTAAAGATGTATTGCATCCAATACAGAAATGTTCTTATTTATGATTAAAAAAAAAAAGTCAGGTATAGTTGATAAAATTATCATAAAGCAGTACACATCTCTTTGAAACACTATGCTGGGTACACATTCTGGAATATAATCTACAAAATAAGTAAGAGTACAGGGACAAATAACTAGAAAAATATTCTAAATATACGTAGAAAAGAAAAGCATACAGTTAAAGAGAGAGTAATACATAATCAGGGATCCAGACTCATGCTAATACTAAAATCCCAAGTAGCAGAAAGAATACTCTTTACAACACTTATTCATGACCTCATAGTATTAATGGCTGCATTTATTGCACTTAATATATTGTATTTTTTGACACAAACAGAAAATGCAATATGAAAAAAAACACGTAGCATGATGTGTGAGAAGGCACACTGTCCTTTTCAGAAGTCCATTATAAAGGCAGCTGGACAGATTCTGGCTGAACACAAGGGGGATGCCAGCCCATCTCTTTCCATCCCCATCCCACCCTCGCATTCAAACACTGGTTACAAAAGTCCCTGTGTGGCCCTGAGGAGTGAGTCATGGATGTTCCATTTACAGACCGGGTGGAGTTGGGGAAATCACTTTTAGATGTCCAGTTAGCTGGAAAAGTCCATCCTGTTTTTTCTTTTTTACATAATAACCATTTTTCACAAACCTGAGATAAAGAACACTTGGTAAGTAGGAACTCACCAAATATTTCAGCACTCTAATACACAAAGGAAAGGCTTTTACAGCCAAGGACATGATCTCATAGTGCAGGCTTTAAGATTCACACTAGCAAGGAACTGGTACCATCAGGATAAATCATTTGTTCCTTTTCACCCACACCAAGAAAAACAGTGGCTGGAGAAATAATCACATTACCAGTTACCAGATCAGATTCATCCACCCCAGGCAGTCAAAACATTTCTCACAAGTGCAAAGACAGTCTTTTACAACTCCCCTTAGCAAGGAAACACAACAGCAGAGTGGCTTCCTTAAGATGACCTCACAAGCAAACCACAAAAAACACAACCTTACAGCCACAACAGAACCCAGCTCTCTTTATAGCTAAACTCAGTGCATCAAAAGACCATATGCCTGCCCCATCTTTCAGTACCACCTACTAAAGTCAAATGATGATACAACTACGTGAGCACTTCATATGTCAGAACTTAAAATTAGAATAAATGTCTTAGCTTTGAAAACACCTTAATCCAAGCTCCTTAACTCACCCAAGTTCCCCCAAATCTAAAAGGCTGTGTCACTTTTTATAAGCATATTTCAAATACATCTTAATTAGGTCCCTCTGTGTCACCAGCTGTAGACCCGCATGCAGCTCCCAAACTGTGCTCCAAGCCCCAGTGAAGATCACGCTGGGCTCAGGCTCAGGGGAGGCAGTGGCCCCATTCAACAATACAAATTTTTCACATATACATTGCCTACAGTTATCAACATCAACAATTAAATTGGCCTCCTAAGGTCCATAATGAACTTAGGCTTTAAATACATTAAAATTCACAGCATATTACTTTTAATAGCAGGAACTACCAGTTACTTTAATCAAGATGAAAATTTCTATGAAGAGTTTCTATTCAAATCAGGTTTCTCCACAAATGTTATCTTTACCCTCTCCCTCATAGTGTAAAATAATTCAAAGACTGTTTAGCATTTAAAATTATTTAAATCACAAAAGCAACACAAATTCATTAGAGCAAAATCTAAAATAACAACAAAAAACACACACACACAAAAATTGAGTTTTTACCCAACCTTTGTGAGGCACTGGCTGGAATAGAGTGCGGCTAATCCTCTTCCATACATGCATAATCAATGACACAGTCCTGTTCTTAAATATTCATGTAAATATATATCCTGTTTTTACTTTTTCTATCATGAATACCTTTCCCTGTGTATATATATGCATGCGTGTATACACGTACATATAAAATAATGAATTCGCTGCTGCAGAGTATTACCTATCGTGAGGCTGTATCATTTTGTTTAAGAAATTACCTCCTTCAGCTAACAAGATTTTATACTTAAGGAAAGCTTGCATATAATTCTGAAAAATGCACACACTGTACTCCTAAAAATAATTCTGAACTTGCACTCACCTCCATCCAGGCCTGAGTTCCTGCCTGCTGGGTATCTTTAACACTCTCTAAACTTAGGGTCTCTATTTCATCCCTGACAACATCAAGGTAAAAAAAAAAGAGAGCAAATGTCTCTTCAGTTCAGTCCCAAGTTTTCATCTATAGAAAGAAAACGGTCTCTAAAAATGGTTCAACTTCAGTAAAGCCTCAATATGAATAATGCAAAACTCCCTGACTTAAAAGGCTCTTGGTAATGCTTAAAATCATACTGTACTGCATTTTATTCTTTTCAAAGATTTTCAAACTCTTTATATTACCTCTTCACCACAGCCCTATTACACAGGGCTGGTGCCATTATTTACAAATGACAAAACTGAGGAGCAGAGAAATGGAAAGACTTGTTTGATGACATGCTGACATGGTGCATGAGGCAGGACTAAACTAATGTTCTCAATGTATCTTCCAAATGCTTTTAACAGAACCCACTGCATTAGATGAAACAGTCCCTCCTTTACCTCTGACAAAATCTCCAATAACCCCACATGGTGTACGGCATATCTAGGGGCAAGGGGAAGATGATGTGATGAACATGCCAAAAAACCCAAAACAGCAGGCAAGGGAAGTGCAGGGGGACTTTTAGAGAGCGGTAAAAAGAAAT